>NW_027225575.1:909705-1212941 GCF_038994185.2 Dermacentor albipictus | reverse complement strand
TTGGTAGCCTTGCTACGCAGACATCTGCTGACTTTTTCTTGTAAATTGCGACATGGTATGACTATGAACATTTTTGCACATTTGTTGCAGGTGTAAGCTGGTGGCTACTGCCCCTGTCTCCTGCCGCCACCCTGTTCCGACTACGTCCACTAGAGAAGACAGTTGACGGCCTTAGTGACGATGCCAAGCAGGCCGGCAGCAGGCAGCCACATGCGGTTAAATACATGTAATCCAGTGGCATCTTCTTGACTGAAGCGCCTGGTAGCCACTCAGCCATGAAGTAATTAACTTGGAAGTAGTTTAGACTCCTGATTATCGGTTTGTCCTATGGTGAAGAATAGTTTGGTGTTCATAGATATGAACTTTGTTGTTCTTTTTTCTGTATTTTTTTCGGTTTGCATTGAAATTTCACCCAAGCAGTGCCGCAACTCGAGCCAGACCTCTTAGAAACGACGTATCGCCAGGCTCCACGCGTCATTGTCAGATGAGTCCAGAGTTCAAGGCAAACTGCTGTGCAACCAGTGTGCAACCTTTCACGACCCCTCGACCTCTTTCACCTATTTCGCAGCTCTACTTCGGCTGCCGTCTATCCAAACAGTATCACCAACTGTGACCACTTATGGAACCATGAGCGAATACTGGGGTGGAGTGTTCCCTGAGCTTGACACTCTATCTGTCTCTTAGGATTCTTTGCAAGTACCACTGTTATTATGATTCAAATATGCTTTTAGTACCTAGTTTTTAATAGTTCTTTTCTTACAATTCCCAGCATCAGCTCCTGCTATTATAATTTGTGTCCTTATGCCCATTTTTTTCGTAGTTCTTTTGTATTTCTGTACATAATTTATAGGTTCTTAAATCGCTTAATGCGTAAGACCAAAATGCTCACTTACGGCATTTCTTTCTTCCTTTGATAATCTACAGCACTGCAAAATATTCAGGAAATGTAGCTTAACAAGGGCTCTGGTGCAGGTTAAACTTAAAACAAGAATAGAGTACTTGTTTCAAGCCCCCTTTATCTTTAAGAAAGTCAAGAATATAGGAGCACAAAAAAGAAAATAATAAACTAGAGATACGTGGGTGCCCCTCATAAGCCCGATGATAATGGGACTTCCTTTGAGTGCAATGGTACCAGTCGTGCTGGCACAAAAGGTTTCAGACATGAAACATATGGTACTCTTCGTATTCGTCAGCGTGGCAAAGAGGCTTGCCACGCTGACGAATGCCAAATGTGTAGGTTTTATGCACACATCGGTTGTGTTCCAACTTATGAGTATTGCATTTCTCGAACACAAAGGTTTGCAGCAGTGCCTTGAGTGGCAAATGTATTTCCTAATTTTTCAGAATTGGAGAATTTATTAGTGCTGAGTAACTGTACAGATCATGTAAAGATAATTCTACAGACTGCATGTCCATAGGTACACGCGTATTCTGAAGACATAGTGCCAACATGTGGCGAGGGGGATGAATGTCTTTATTTCAGATTTAAATATTGGCTTCCAGGCATGGGTTAGTACATTGAGGATTCTAGGCCACAGTCCCTGTGCTACAGGGAAGTGAAGTCAACCAGAAAAATCATCGAAATATTTTGTTCGTGAAACCATGTGGCAATCAGCAAGTTCTTTGTGCATCCATTACCAAATTTGTGATGATATATTTGATATGACTGGTTTGATTATTGTGAGAACAAATATTTGTTTATTGTCACATTACAGTTGGTAGCACCTATTTGCGTGCAATTTTTTTACTGGCTAAAAATTTGTTATATTAATAGGGTTTTTTAGGTTTTGCCCACTGAATTCTAAGGTATGCAATAGGTGGCATACAACAAAATGCAAAAGTACCAAGGAAGGCAAGCAGGGCATGAGGCTTTGTAGGCAGACGCTTGGGTGTGCTATTTCTAAATCTCCCTTTGGTCTGGCTGAAGGCATTTTCTGTTAGAATACATTGGCAGCCACTTATCAAGGGGAATGCTCCTCAAAACAACTTTCTTTAATTATTTGCACTTGTGATTTGAATGTACTGCCATTCATACAGTTTATGTAAATTTAGATATGTCATTGGTTTTTTGTTGCTGCTGTATATTTTTATTTACATCCTGTACAGCGGAAAAATACCTTTGCAGGCACTTGTGTACAAAATTTCCGCAAGAAGCATCGTTCTTTATTTTTTGCAAATCATTGTAGACTAGAAAGTGTGGATGCCTATCGGAACAGCATGTACAGTTACTGCAACTATGCAAAAAAATTAGGACGTTTGAAAAATTTAGAAAGATATTGCAATTTCAAGCCAATATCAGCATTCTGCATATCTTGAAGACTATGCCAAATTTAGTAAGTATAGGACAATGTAAGTGCACAAGGTTGTTCTCATCGGACTCTGAAGAAAATTATTGAAATGTATAAACCTTTACTTGCATAGTTCCGCTAATTTTACATGCTGTTTGGATAGATATCGGCGCTTTACAGTCCACAAAAAGCTAAGTTCGCTACACACCATGCTTCTTGTGAAAATTTAATACGTGGAGAGTGCCCGCAGAGATCACTACACATACAGTGGAACCCCGATTATACGACTTTCTCGAGACCGCGAAAAAGCGTCGTAAAATTCGGGCGTCGTGAAATCCGAACATACATATTACGTATTTCGTGCAACGGATTTACGTGGAGCTTCAATGTGGGCTACTAACATACTCTGCAGGGCTTGTAAACCCAAATTACCAAAAAAGTAAATGCGACAAGAAATAGTGCTGCAGTACCAATCGTGCTTTATTCAAACGAACGTTTGAAGCAACTCCACTGCCCACTGCCGTGATTCCCGCCAGCAGGTGCGAACTTTACAAAAAGTCGGTAAGTTTCTTTTGGACCTTGTTTGATCCGTGAACCAAGAGCTTTCGCTCTTGTTGGGCAACGTCCAAAAGGAGGTCCTCAGCGGCGTCGCGTGAACAGATGAAGTTCCGGATGCCATCTATGTGCCGTAGCACCTAGGCAAACGTGGTAGGCACAGGCACGGCATGTGTGGCGTCGTCATTGTCCTCGTCCGATGTCGCAGCGGTGTCGGCACTACGCAATTGAGCCTCCTGGATGGCGTCATCCAGCGACACCTTGCCACAGATCGCAACGTTGTCGTCGGCCTCCACAGGTTTAAACCCTCGAAATAGTCGTCGGCAAAGCCTGCATCGGCCTCGAGCGGGATCGAGGTTTTTGCGTCCCCAGCAGAGGAGGCAGTCTCTCGCTTAAAGCCGCAGTGCTTGAACGAGTTAGCGATTGTGCTTCGCGACACTTCGTTCCAAGAACTGGCAATAAAATGCATGGCATGGTGAACAGTGATCATTTTTTTCCGACTCGCGGCGCTCCGTAACCGCCAGACGATGCTGTACTAACCGCTTAGCGTGTCATACCTTGGGTCTCCGCGACATTGATTGTTTTTGAAACAGTAGTGAGAGTTGCTTTGCGACATATTGAAGATTTGGATCCTGTGCGTATCGGTTTTTGCTAAAAGGCATGCGCTCTGCATTGATATAGTATTATAGTATTATAGTATTTGCATCAGTAGTAGCATTATTATAGAATTGTATTTGCAAAAAGCCGTGCAGTGCATGGCCAGAAAGAGGGGAAGGCAAGCAGTGCGTGGGGGGTCCCTCAAGGCAGATGAGGAGGCGGATGAGGATGGGGAGGGCATCAAATCAACCGGCACACAATGTGATGTCGATACTAGGCTGCAGAAAATGGAGGCTTTCCAGGAAGAGCTTCTCAAACAGGTGCAAAAGCTTGAAAATGAGGTAAACAGGGAGAGTGATGTACGGCAGGTAGTTGAACAGAGACTTGAAGGAGCCGAGGAAAAGCTGAACAGGGCTGCCATTGTGAACGAGAATGTGCGTGACAATGGAACGCAGACCCCCGACGTGACAGGCGACGGAGTGTCAGCAAAGTACGTGGAATGCATGCATGCAGCGTGATGAAGGTTTAGCTGGAAAGAGCGGCATCTACCTTGAAGCCGCCACGCGGAAAAAGCAGGAGCCCAGGGGATAAGGCCCCTTGTCGAGTCGGAATCACGTGGAAAAGGATAAATGGAAGCAGGGCGAGGTAGGAGAGAGTGAAAGGGTATTTATCGCCGGCGACTCAAATCTGGCTGGGTGCTCAAAAGCTGTGGAGAGAGTGAAAACGACAAAAGAGTGGTGGTAGGGACATTTCCAGGGTTGACACTGAGTTCTGTATAGAGCGAGCAAAAGAAAAGCTCGCAGACACTGCCCACGTGCGCAATCTACTCACAGTAGCAGGTGGGCTAAATGACGTACTAAACAAGAAAGGGACTGGACTAGCCCAGCGCTTGGCGAAGGGGGTGGACGACTTGCGCAAGCTACCCCCTCAAGTGAAGATCGTGGTGTGCACGGTGCCGGAGGTGCCTGTACGTGGCAGTCAAGTACTAAGAGCCGTAGTGGCTGCTAATGAGGCAATATGGAAAATAAGCCGAGAGAAATGAGCTGAGAGAAAGTGCAGATATTAAGGGTTTCGGGAATGATCTCTAAATTGTCTTATTAGGTGACTTGAATGGCCACATACAGGATTTAGATGGCTATACCGATAACAATGGGAAGTCAGTGCTCGACGTTTGTGAGCAACATAACCTCGCTATCGTGAACACAGGGCCTAAGTGTGAAGGGCAGATCACGTGGGAAGTGGGAAACCGGCAATCGACCATTGATTACTGTCTGATGACAGAAGGAATTCATGATAATTGAGAGAAATGGTCATTGATGAGGAAGGGCATAGCAGCATAGGGCGTAACCATAAAGGCATCATATTGAAAATTGGATATGTAGTTGGCAAAGCGAGCAAGGAGCACAAAATGGCCAGTCCAAATTTGAACACTGAACAACTAGCAAATATAGTCACTAGAGTCGAGGAAGAACTTGGCAAATGGCCAAGTAAAAAGTGGGAATATAGTGAGCTTCTAAGTGTAATAACGACAGAAATACGGAAAGAGGAACAACATGTTCGTTGGAAAGGTGGAAAGGAAGAAAGAAACCGAAAAGCTGGTGGAACAGGGAGATACGAGAAGCGATCGCCGAACGACAGAAATCATCTCGAGAGCACAGGCAGGCAAAGAAGGCGCAGTTGCCGCAGGATGAAGTAACCGGTATATGGGAAATATACCAAGAGAAAAAGTCTATGGTTCAAATACTGGTGAAAGCAAAATTAAAAGGTGAAAGTGAACGTTGGTTGTCAGAAATGCGTAAGAAAAAGAAGACCGCACCTAGAATATTTTGGAACCACATAAAACTTTTAGGCAGGAAGTCAACAACAACATTACAACAACATATCCTAGATAAAGATGAATACATACTGGAAGGAGAAGCGGCAATAAATTGCATGCGAAAAATAACAGCCGAATCTTTCCAAGCCAATGACAAAGTTGTATTTGAAGAAAAAAAGAGCATGAAAGAGACCCAAGTGGAAAAAGGAGCTGGTGCTGACCAATTTCAGCTGGAAGAAAGCGGAAGAAAAAATTCCTAAGCACGCAGCCACGGGGCTAGCGAGGTTTCCGTTAGGCTAATTAATGAAGTAGGCCAAAAAGTAAGGAAGCTCTGGTGAAAGCAGTGAAAAAAATTTTTAAAGATAGACGAATACCAGACAGCTGGCGACAAAGTAGAATGAATTTAATTTATTAAGGTAAGGGGGAGAAAGATATAATTCACTCGTTTAGACCGTTGACAATTACATTGGTAATATTCAGGGTAGCAATGCAGGTAATTAAATTAAAGCTTCAAGCATGGGTAGAGAATAATGGCATTTTGGGAGAACTTCATAATGGGTTCAGAATAGGTAGGCGTTTAGATGATAACTTATTTGTTCTTACTCAGCGTATTGAAGTGTCAAAAGTAGAAATCAGATATGTGGCCTTTTTAGACATTACAGGAGCCTATGACAACGTAGACCACAACGTTTTGTGGGATATTCTGGAAGGGGAAGGCTTAGGTGACGATTGTCTACAGCTTTTGAGAAAGATTTACCTAGAAAATACCGTTTGTGTTGAATGGGAAGGGATGAGGAGCGAGGAGAAAGTTCATATCAACAAGGGACTGAGGCTGGGGTGCCCTTTATCGCCGTTGTTTATGATGTACATGGTGAGGATGGAGAGGGCGCTTCAAGGAAATATTATCGGGTTTAATCTTTCATACAAACAGGCGGGTACAGTAATAGAGCAGCAACTCCCAGGTTTATTTTATGACGACATTGTGTTGCTAGCTAACAAGCAAAGTGATTTGCAACGTCTGGCTAATATCTGTGGACAAGAAGGCAATGATTTAGGCTCGAAGTTTAGTGTTAGAAAATCAGGTGTTATGGTATTCAGTGAAAACAGTGAACAGACAGTGGAGATACAGGGTCAAGAAATACCTCGGGTAACAGAATATAAATACCTTGGTATATGGATGAACGAAGGCAATGGATATATGGAAACACAGGAAAAAACCATAACAGTAAAGGGGAAGAGAAATGCAGCCATAATGAAGCACAGAGCGCTATGGGGATACAATAGGTACGAGGTCCTCCGAGGTATGTAGAAAGGTGTAATGGTTCCAGGACTTACTTTTGGAAATGCGGTTGTTTGCTATAAATCAGGGGTAAAATGAGGACTCGACGGGAACCAAAGGTCAGTGGGTCGCCTCGCATTGGGCGCTCACGGGAAGACTACAAATGAAGCTGTGCAGGGTGATATGGGCTGGACTAGTTTTGAAGTGAGGGAAGCTCGCAGTAAAATTGAGTATGAAGAATGGCTGAGGAATATGGAAGAAAGTAAATGGGCTGGGAGAGTGTTCAGGTATCTTTACAGGAAAAACATTGATTCACAGTGGAGGAAAAGAACTAGGGAGCTTATCAGCAAGTATGCGGCCTGTAGGGTGGGCAACACAGCAACAAAGAATGTCAAGTGGAAAGTCAGAGAGGCTGAAATAATCTCATGCGTGGCGACAATGGAAAAGAAACCTGCCATAAGTGACTACTTAAGAAGAAAAAAACGAAATAAGGAATGGAACAATTTATTATACCTCAAAAGGAAGCTCATTATTTTCGAAGCGAGATCGGCATTCCTTAGAACACGCACCTATAAAGCGAGATATAAGACGGAAGAAGAAGCATGCGCTTGCTGCGGTAAAGCTATGGAGACTATGAAGCATGTTTTATTAGAATGTGAATACGTCTACCCATCGGTCGATTTAGGCGCCACTGGCCTCATTGAAGCGCTTGGGTTCAGTGAGAGCAGTGGAAAAGTAAACATGTCCGCAATAGGCATTAGTAAGAGGCGATTGGAGGAATGGTGGAAGAAAAGTAGGGAAACGACAAAAAACGGAGACGTACAAAAGCACAGTTCGAAATAAGGATCAGAAAATTTGGGTGGGGTAGTTTATAGTGTTTCTTTTTCTCTTTTTCATTGTTTAACCTAGGTAGGACATTAGGCAGTATAATAGCAAAAGCTTGGTGGCGCAACCCACCACCCCGTTCCAAAGGGGATGCTCATAACATCCATCCATCCATCCATCTGGTATCCTTGCTTGATGCCGGCATCCAACGCGACGAGAGCCGATGCCGCCGAGACGAGGGGGAGAAAGTCATTGTGGAGAAAAAAAAAAGGCGCTAGGGTTTTTTCTTCGCAAAAAGGCGGGAAGACCCACGGCACTTTTCTTTCGTCCGTCATTCCGTCCCGCGCTTCGCGAGGGTCGTCCTATAAAGCGGGACAGGCGTAAAATTGCGTTGGATAACCGGGGTTTTTGATGCATTGCTTCTATGGGGACTTCGCCGGGACGGCACTAATCCATCGTAAAACCCGGGTCGTCGCGAAACCGGGGGACGTATAACCAGGGTTCCACTGTATTGTTGTTGTAAAGGGCATACTCTAGTGACATATAGAAAATCTGCTTGAAGAGCTCTCTGATTGGCTCAATTTTCAAACCTCTAGTACAACAAATCATTTTTTTTTCGAGTAGCGTGTCCCCTCAACTCAAGATTTACTAAACGAAACGTGTCCCTTGCTATAGTGACCTACAACATAGCGACACAAAGTTGAAGGCAAGTCCTGTTGTTGAAGTGACTCTGGGCTGTCTTCCCTTGGGGGCTGCTGTTAAACATTGAATTTTCCTGCATTCGCCAGAAGTGCAATACGAAAGCTTTTGTGAATGTGCCATTGCTATTGGCACGCAAACGGGAGAAAGTTCTCCGAAATGCAGAATCGACTATCACTTTGTTTGACATTTACATTTTGACTCCATACCCCTGTTTTGTACTGAGTGCTTCAGTGGTGACCGCCTCTAATGAACGTAACTGTTGCAAGACAATGCGAGAATTTTTGTTATCAACACTTTATGGCAGTGGCAGGCATTAGAAATACAATAATCAAGAATTTCTGCTTTGTATGAATTGATAGAGTAGCACCATCACCATGTAGAGCTGTAGTTGGCTCAATCGCTGTAGGATATGTTGTAAAATTAGAAGGCTATTTATTTTTTCCTCGCTGGGTCGTCTGCGTCAGCAGGCGTTTGGTGTGTTGCGACACCACGCATCCGAGCACACGAGGGTTGGACCCTCGCACGTCTAACCATGCGCGGTTTAGCCATGTCCGGGTAAAAGGGGATCCTGGTTGTAGAGCCAGTGCCGGGTGTTTGGACCTTCACGGCCCCTCGGCGGCGGCAACACACCTCTTTGGTCTGGTTTCACGTAGACTGACCCACCCGGGGGAAATCGGTAGTTGTCTCTTCCTGTCCCCCTCTCCACTCTTTGTATTTCTCTCTCACTTTGAATCTTTCCTGTCTTCTACTCACTTCATTTTACTTCTCATTTCCCAGGCAGCAAGGGTTAACCGTGTGTATCTACCCAGCCTTGGGTACATACTTTAGGTTATAGCGGCGTTGTATAACTGACATGTACAGGTATGTAGGTATGTAAAAGCCCTGTGTGTGGTTCCCCTCTTCAGTGGCAGCTCGGCAACAGCTACGGAATGCCGCCTAAATGCTGTTTTTTGCTTATGCAGTTTGCCAGTTTCTTCCTCGGAACCGTCGTCCCTGCTGCTGCCTTCACACGGCTGACTGCGCCATCACCGGTGCAATGGCACGTAGCTGAGATCGAGGAATCTGCGCAGGTCTGCACTATTGCCCACGTGTGTCATGAGTGTGGGCCATCAATCCGCTAATCTTTGCCGTTCGACACCACCCTCAACGTTTCCATTCCTGACGAACCAATCAGTAACCCTCCCAGCTCATGGACATCATCAGGCAGTGGTTTAAAAACCCTGTGTGCGGTTCCCTTCATCAGTGGGTAGCTCGGCAACAGCTACGGAATGCCGCCTAAATGCTGTTTCTTGCTTATGCAGGTAAGTTACCGCAACATGCTCTTCGTTTAAAGTCTGACGATCGTTTTTTGCTGTTGCTGTGCTGCCCACGGCCACTTTTTTTCATGAGGTATGCTCTGTTATGTTGACGGCCCTCAGCAGCCTTCTCTTGAGCGGTGATATCGAGCTTAACACTGGACCCACTACGGGAACCCGGCCGACTAAATCTTCTAAAAAGGCTCGCGCTTCTTCGGGCCATTCAAGCCGCTCTGCTAATTCACCGAGAGCAGGAAAATATGAAGATCTAGAAAATTGCTCTAGGCGGAACAACGTTATGTTGTATGGCTTATTAGAAACTCTTGATGAAACTCACGATTCTCTTCTTTCCAAAATATCTTAATTATTTCAACAGAGTCTTGGCATTCAATGCCCCCGCACTGAACGTCTCCATCGTTTTGGAAGAGCTTGTGAAAACCATCCACGGCCGGTAATTTTGAAAATGCTTGATTTTAATGACAAGCTTGGTGATGGGCTTGGTTATGGGTGGCTACCTTCGCCGCTGAATATTCTAAGAATGTCATGGCAAATGCATTCCCCCCTTCTAGATTGTCCTAAAAAGAGGGCGCACCGAAGCAATTTTTGATTTCACTTTGAAAAGCAACGTAGAAAGATTCCCACGCTCCCACGTTTCCCTGTGCATGAATACCATGCAGAGGGAATGATCTGTGCCATCGAGAAAACTATCCCCATTCCTACTAGCGAAATGCCTAGTACAAAAAATTGGAAAACAATACAAGGTTTCAAAGATGTCAAGTGGGGACCTCCTCCTTGAACTCGAAACCAAAGACCAAGTAGAAAAGCCCGCTGATCTCGCCTGTGTCGGTGACATCAAAGTGACAAATCTCAGCACACCGTTCTCTTAACACAAGCAGGGGCGTGATATCATAAGAAGATTTCTTACGCCTGAGCGATGAAGAACTCGAAGGTTTCCAAGTACAATATGTAATCAAGGTTCAAAGAATAACTCTCCGAAGAAATGATGAACAAATCCCAACCAAACACGTTATACTTACCTTTGGTACCAGTATTGTGCCTAGTACACTTGATGCAGGCTATCTGAAGATCAACGTAAGACCGTATATCCCAAACCCGAGGCAGTGTTCCAAGTGCCAGAGGTTCGGACATGCATCGCAATCATGCAGAGGTAAATCGACGTGTGCAAAGTGTAGCGCCTATGACCATCAGTCGGACAACTGCAATGCTGCTCCACACTGTACAAACTGCAGAGGAGATCATCCAGCATATTCACGATCTTGCCCTTGCTGGAAGAAAGAAAAAGACATAATTGCACTTACGGTTAAAGAGAAGATTTCCTTCTATGAGAGAAGAAAGAAATTAGCACACTTACCTCAAACAACCTACGCCCGTGTGGTGCGGCAGGGGGCAGCACCACAGCGGCCTCAGGGGTCTACAGGGATGCCAGTCAGTGGCACAGTAGTAACTACATCCACCCCCTTGGTGGCAGCAGCCAGTGCTGCTCCATGATCATTATCATCATCAAAGACGTGCTTGCAGACCCTGGTTTCGCAGGGCCCCAGGCTAAACCGAACTCCCAGACCTGAGACGCGCGTCTCAGTGCCTGATTCTCGACCATCCAGCGCCTCGGAGAAGGCTATGGAGCTCGACGCAAAAACCCTGGCGTCATCGAGACCAAAAGATCAGCGCCCTCTAGAGCACACTAAGAAAGATAAGCTCTCAAGAACTACGCCAAAAAAGGGACCGGTAACCTGTACGGTTACCGTACAGGTTACCCCCAGACGCAGACAACAAAAATCTTCCTCGATATGGCTACACAAATAATTCAGTGGAATGCCAGGGGCCCATTTCACAATCTAGATGATGTCAAAGATCTACTAGAGAAATATCAGCCACGATGGTTCTGTGTTCAAGAAACACATTTAAAGTCTGCACACAAGAACTTCTTAAAGCAGTTCGTAGTCTTCTGCAAAGATCGAAATAATGGTAATTCTTCTTCAGGTGGTGCGACAATCATAGCGCAAAAGCTAGTAGCATGCCAGCATGTATCACTCAAGAATTAATCTGAAGCTGTGGCCGTTCGGGCTATATCTTTAAATCAACTTATAACTACTTGCTCCATATATATATTGCCTGATGAACGGTTTGACACTGAAGAATTTGAAAAGCTGATTGACCAGCTTCGTGAACCTTATATAGTAATTGGAGATTTTAATGCTCACAGCACATTTCGAGGTGACTCAAGATGTGATGCGAGAGGACGGGCAATAGAAAAGTTCCTTCTTTCATATGGAGCTTGTCTATTTAACAAGGCAGAGGCAACTTTTTACAGTTCTACACACAATACCTGTTCATGTACTGATTTAGCAATAGGGCCTGCATCACTTCTTCCGTACCTGGAATGGAGAGTTATTAGTAATCCATATGGGAGCGACCCCTTCCCCACACTCCTAGAAACAATAAAAGGGCACGATGGACCAGCTTACCCTCCAAAAATGGAGACTTCATAGTGCAGACTGGTTGAAATTTAGAAACCTATGTAACTGTGTCTGGAAGTTCACGAGGGTTGCAATGTGGGCTTGTTGGTAATGCATCATCAAGGGGAGTACGGTAGCGCGATTAAAAGACGGGACAAAAGAAGGCTATGGATGTATTGTTTACCAGTCAGCTTCAAAGACAACACTTATTCTACTTGATCCTGGGAAAGGTATCTGCATAGGTATCTGCGTAGCACTTGGTGCTTTTCGTACGAGCCCTGTCCAATGTCTCTATGCAGAGTCGGATCAGTGGCCACTGGATTATCAGCGTACATGTCTCGGAGTCACCTATCCAATAAGAACCATGTCTCTAAAACAACATCCATGCAAAGCACTCATAACTGATCAGTCCACAAATCAGTTGTATTTAAACAGGCCTTCACACACTCCCCCGTTCCCGTTAGCAGTGAAATCTGTTGCGGAAAAACTCTGAGCAGTTTTCACAGATCTGCAGGAAAGCGACTACGCTGAACCCATCCCACCTTGGGAGCAATGCACAATCACCTGTGGCTTGTCCTTTACAAAGCTTAACAAAAAGAGTTGTCCAAGTGCCCTGATCCACCGACAGTTTTTGGCCCTTGAAGACAAGTATAGATCTATGGCATTTTTCACTGATGCTTCAAAGTCAGCAACTTTGGTATCACGTGCAGCCCATGGCCCAAACTTTTCCAACTATAAAACGTTGCATAACCATAACAGCATCTTTACAACAGAAGCCTGCGGTATTCTGATCACTGTTGAGTACATAGTACAGCACAAGGTACAAGTGTGTATAATGTACGCAGATTCCTTAAGCATTGTCACAGCCCTGTCCTGTGGCAAAGCAAGCCGAAATCCTGTAATAAACCAGCTCCTTAAACACATTCACGTAGCGTATGAAGAAATCCCTGCTCTTGTTGTATGCTGGGTGCCAGGCCACTCTGGGAGCGCAGGCAATGAAATGGTGGACAAAAATTCTGAACAAGCGGCTCATCGGGATACAATTGATGTAAGCTCAGTACCTGGTGTAGATATAAAACCTGCGGTACAAAAGGCGTTCCGTAATCATCGGCAAGCTGAGTGGGACAAGGAAGTTTAGGTCAGGACAAGGGCCTGTTTAGGTCAGGCAATAGCACAGCCACCTCTCCTGCCAGTTTTAGCCTCAGAATCTTGAATGCTGTCTGTTGCTCGGCACCCCAAACCCAATGGGCTCCTTTCTTGAGGAGAGCTGTCAGGGGTGTGGCTTTGTCAGAAAACCAGAGGATAAACTTTCTGTAGTATCCCGCAAGGCCCAAAAGCATTTGGAGCTCCTTGACTGTTTTGTGGCATGGGAACTAGACTTGGCACCTGCATGGGCCCAAGTCTAGCCGAGAAGACTAAGGGCCCAGATGGTTCACATGTATTTCTTATTAGTCGTTTGAATAAACTGATTTTTGAAATTTGAAATTTGAAACTCTGCAACTTCTCGCACCTTGTCCGGGTCAGGTTGACATTTGCCTGGAGAGATTACATGTCCAAGGAACTTTAATGCCTGTTCACAGCATGTAACGTTGCTCGGATTCATTGTCAGACCTGCAGAGCCAATTCTTCACTGTACCTCAGCGATAAGTTGTATGTGATCCCCAAAGTTTCTGAATAAATAAGCAAATCGTCAAGAAATGCCATGCAGTAGTTGCGTTTTATGCCTTCTAACACTTTGTCCATGAGAGACTGAAATGTTGCCAGCCCACCTACTACCCCAAATGGCATTCGCTTAAAGGGAAACTAAAGGTTAATATTAAGTCAACCTGGACTGTTGAAATACCATCCCAAAAACCTTGAAACGCTTGTTTCATGCGAAGAAGAGACTTATTTTAAGAGAAAATGCGTTTTGAAGCGTCCGCGTACTTCTAGCGCCGTTCAAATCACCCGCCCTCCGATCGAGTAGTGGTGACGTCATGGTCTCACAGTGACGCTGCGCCGACGGTGAGTAAAACGGCGCCGCATATGGCGCTACGGCTTTTCTGGGCAAAACGCAAACGCGCGGCCAGAAATAGAGCCAAGACAGAACCGACAGCAGCGCGAAAACGGAACTATGGTGGCTACCGGAAGGGAAAGCGCGCGACGATAAGCTGGTTCTTTATTTTATGAGGCCAACTTTGACGCTCGTTGTAATGGACCACCCTGACAACGACACATTGGCTCGCGGTGCTGGGCTCGAGTTCAGCGATTTAAGCACTGATGAACGAGGCCTGCTGCTGAGGGCTCGCGCTGCCGGCGTCGTTAAGTAATACTACGACGGCAACTGTATGTCATGGCTGTAGATATTTGCACATTTGTAGCATTTCCTTCGTGAAAAACAAATTCCGAACTCACCGCCCCGTCTTCGACCTGCAGTTGTTCTTGCGCTTCGGAGAATGCAAGCAAGACCGACAGAACAGCGCTACGGGAAATCATTGCTTTGAAAGGCACTCCACGCGACTTCAATAAGCTGGCGTTGAACTCGTAAGCCTCTGAACGAAACTGCTGCGATCACACTACGCGATTTTTTTGGCTCTTTGCCAACGCGCTGTGGCAGAGGTACGGCACTTAACCACTTCGAACGGAGAGGTTCCCTCGTTGGCACACAGTGATAAGTAACGTTGGATTCGCCACTACAACTGCCCTTGGCCAAGTTCCGCGGACCATTCGCGCATCCCACCACATCACATGGACGTGGCATTCTCGCTGCTTGTTCCAAGTGCAAGTTTCGCCAGACAGCAGAACCAGCGCAGCATGATGCGATAACGAAACAACTGAAACTCCAAACCGCGCGCGGCGCAGAGTCGAGCGAAAACGATACCTTTCGACCACCCAAGGGTAATGTCAAAATGTAATTTTTTCTTAGAATCGAACAGAAGTAGACAAGTAGCATTTTCTTCCGTCTTATAACCTAATGAAGTGATCTTTTTAATAGAAGTAGTTGAGTACTAGTGACATAAATTATGATGAGGAGTGCCTTCGTCATCGGGCTAGTACCGCAATGTCGCTGGGGGGGGGGGGGGGGTTCTCAAATCGTGTCATGCATTTACCTCAATTTCTCGGTTACTAAAGCTCTGTTTGCGATTATATTGACGCCTTAGACGTTCTAGAGCATTGCTTTATCACTTTAACTTGACTTCATTGTAACCTTTAGTGTCCCTTTAAATTGAAACACTCCTCTATGGCACAGGAAGGCAGTCTTCGGTACATCTTTGGGAGCAAGCGACACTTGAAAGAAGCCCTGAGTATGGTCGAGGCTCGTGAACCACCTAGCGCCACCGAGCTGAGCCAGCACACAGTCTGTGCGGGGCATGGGATATACTGCCACAGTTGTGACTGCATTTAAGAGCCTGTAGTCAACCGCAAGGCAATATCCTCCAGGTTTCTTCTTTATTAATACAGGGGCATTGGCCCAGGAAGTCGAGCTGGGCTCAATAAGGTCTTGGTCCAGCAAATCTTGGCTACACCCATCAAGAATTTCTCTCTTTTGACTGTTAACCGGGTGCAGCTTGCATCTAACTGTGGGGGTCTGCTTCTGTCTATTTGGTGAACCACCAGGGACATGCAACCTGGCAGAGTGGTGAAAATATGGTTATGGTCTGCGAGGATGTTACGTTTCTACTTCTGCTCTTCGCGAAGGTTCTCTAGACTACACTTGCCACTCTCAGTGGTATTGTAGCAGACATCCTGCATATCTTCAAGAAGTGCCTGTAGAGAGCTGGCCGCATATATTCATAAGGGCTCTTGACCTCGCTTATTTCCTTGCAACGCTGCCTTGCAGTCTGACAAGGGTCGGTGTCCAGCATCGGACGCGCATGGCCGCTTCGGTGCCCTCTTAAGTTTGACAAGCCCATGTGGGTCAGAGTGCAGTGACCATCCACCAAGGCCCATGTGGAGAGAAATACCTGCCACCTCAAGAAAATCCCGCTGAGGGACAACAATATGACACAGCTCTGGCAAAAGGAAGAAACGCTGCTTCCTGGACCCACTTTGCCAACGAATACAACAGCGAACCGATTGTGCAGTTTGTGACCAGACTTAGGCAATCCTCAGGGTTCGTGCTTCTTCCCTGAAAGTGGCTCCCATGCACTTGGCCGCTGCGAAGGCACGGCTGCTTATTAAGCTCACGCTTGCCCCAGTGTCCATGAGCGCATAAAGTACGCTGTTACCAATCAACAGTTCAAGCAGTGGTTCTTTATTTCTAGCTGTTACAAGCACTTGCAGGGACTTCGCTTAGCCGTCTACCAAAGAAGCGATCATGCTCGTCCATTTCCCGGGCAATCTACTTGTATGTGTCGCGGGGAATTGCAGTGAAAACAGCGCGGTTGGCTGCATGGTCTGGCAGTAGCGCATTGACGTGCAATGTGGCCAAAACCGCCACACAGCTGACACATGATGCTGCGGTCTGGTGGCTCGAATCGCGGGATGCCTTGTGGCGCTTGAAACCCAAAGTTCTGAGGCGCTCTCCCAAGTTACTGCGGTGGCGAAGTGTAGTTGCTTCGTGTGTTCGGCGCAAGGTACAGGTGAGGGGTTCCACTCCCGGGCTCCAGCCTGAAGCGTCATTGACCGCGGACACTCAGAATCGGAAACTGCCGCAGGTTGCAGCTGCCACTCTCGTTGCTTGGCCGCGAGGGTTTGGTTGGGCATTGCGGTGGTGTGGGCGGAGATGAATAGACAAAGGCCAAATCAGCTGCTGCTTGTGCAATATGCGCTGGTGGCGGTGGCGTGTAGCACAAGCGATGTCAAACGCATTCCATGATAGGGCCAGCCGCCTTCGCCATTTCTTGCAGGTTTGCGAAGCTCATGCTGGCTTTTAGGTGTTAGAAGGTTGGATGCATTTGTCTCCGCACGCGTTCAACCTTTTCTGCATCTGAAATAGGCTCTGCTATACGGTCATAGTATTCGGCAACGGCATGAATGAACTGCTTGAGGTTTTCTGCCGGGTGCTGAGTGTGTTGATCCAGCACTGCTTTTAGTTTAAACTTGTAGTCAACGGTGGTAAACTCCGTCGTAAATTCGGACGCGAAGGACTGCCAGTCGGGGTGCGCACCTGAGAAGCGCCACCGTTGCTTGGCTGACCCCTCCAACACTCCTGGAAGCAACTGCAAACGGTGGTCAGGGCGGATCCCCGAAATATCGCAGTACTCTGAGTACTTTTCCAGAATGTATTGCGGGGAGTGTCGGTACTGGTAGCCACTGAATTTCGGCAGTGGGACGGGAGCACGTTTCATGTTTAGGGCTGGCACCGCGCCTGTTGCCTCATCGAGCCTAGCCTTGCCGGTTGTCTTGTCAGGCCTAACTATGTCGTTGAGAGGCGTGGTGCGCAGAATTTGAGCTATGTCAGCCACGAGTCTCTCCTTTTCCGTTGTGGACCCTGAAGTCGAAGCCAACAGTCCTTGCACGATCGAAGAAGGCAGGAGGGGCTGCGCAACTTCCTGGGTGGCACTAGACAATTCTTGGTCCTCCATGTTAGGACCGATCGGATGAGCCCCCACTTGTCAAGTACGTTCTTTATTTCAGGACATTCTCGCCGCATGCACACACACACGCAGTCTGCGTTTCGTCCCGCCGAACCATACGCAGCTTAATGTACCGATTACTTCACTCATATTCACCGAAGATCATTCACAGAGCAGTCAAGGAAAACGGCGATACCGAAGTAATCAGGCGCATAGACAGCAAGTACCTTCCGGTTACACCCACGGAAAGGCATCCCCAGTACGGCGGCCAAGCCAACGAGAAGCTCGACCATGACATCAGTGTCGAGGAGGTGCGAGCGGCCCTGCACGAACTAAACAGCAATTGGCGGCCTGCCTGGATCACATCTCGAACAGAGCGCTCAAGAACCTCAGCGATGTAGCCATCGAAAACCTCACCGCTTATTACAAGTGCTGGAGGGTGGGGTCACTGCCCCAACAGTGGAAGACTGCCAAGACCATCCTCATCCCGAAACCAGGCAAGCCGCCGAACACGGACAACCTCCGGCCCATCTCGCTCACGTCCTGCGTGGGCAAGGTGTTGGAGCACGTCCTCATGTGTAGGTGGCAGGATTACCTGGAGGAGTCGGGACTATACCCTGCCACGATCATCGGGTTTCGGCGTTCCCTCGGCACCCAAGACGCGATGATTCTGTTGAAGAAAGATATCATTGACAATGACACCCTAACGAAAGACAAAAAGGCCATTCTGGGGCTGGACCTGCAGAGCGCCTTCGACTAGGTGAAGCACTCTGCGATCCTAGCCCAGGTGTCTGGACTCAACATGGGCGCAAGAATGTACAATTACATCAAGGACTTTCTGACGGGGTGGGTTACCGAGCTCTGCGCCGGCGATCTACGGCTCCAAGAAAAGGGGCTCGGCAGTGTCGGGACCCCCCAGGGCTCGGTCATCTCGCCGTTGTTATTCAACCTCGTTATGATCGAGGTGGCCAAGCGACTCTCTCGCGTTGAGGGCGTCTGGCACACCATCTACGCCGATGGCATCACGCTGTGGGTTCCGGGAGGCAGCGATGGTCACATTGAGAGTGCGCTACAAGAAGCCGTCGACGCGATCGAAGAACAGCTGAACGATTCCGGTTTGATCTTCTCACCGAGCAAGTCAGAACTGCTGGTGTTACTACCGAAGTACGTCAGGAGTAGCAAGAACGAAGTGAGGGATTACGAGGCCATCAAGATCGTGACGAGGAACAGCCAAGTGATCGCGGTGGTCGAGAAAATCCGGGTGCTCGGCATGATTATAGACAAGCGACGGGACAACGGCGAGACCATTTCCCGCATTACAGCCAAGATTACCAACGCAATACGTCTCATCAGACGGGTCGGCAACCGCAAGGCCGGGATGAAGGAGGAAAGCTTGATTCGGCTTGTGCACTCCTTCGTAATCAGCCACGTCACCTACGTTGCAGCCTTTCACAACTGAATGCAGTGTGAAAAGAATACGATCAACGCCCAGACACACAGAGCTTACAAGGCGGTGCTTGGACTATTCGAGTGTACGAACACCAACAAGCTCCTGAGCCTGGGGGCACACAATAGCCTCGAGGAAATTGCGGAAGCGCAACGCACCGCCCAGCTGGAGCGGCTCTCTATGACCGAAGCAGGCAGGCACATACTTCAATACTTAGGCTTCACGTCCGGGGCGAAAAAGTCGAGTAGCGACGTTTCTGTCCCGGACGGGACCCGGCGCCAGATTCGGGTAGACCTCATCCCGAGAAACATGAACCCGGAGTTTAAAAAGGAGAGATGAGCGGCGAGGGCCGAGACCCTCATCGACTTTCACGCCAAGGACGAGCACACAAGGTTCGTGGATGTGGCAGAATACCAGGGAGACTGCGCGGCGTTCGTAGCTACCGTCATCGAGGCGTCGTCCGGCGCGAAGAGGGCAGCGGCGAGCTTGCAAGTCCGCGAGGCGTGCCAGGCGAAGGAGGTGGCCACTGCCCTGGCCATTGCCGACCCCGGGTGCCAGATGGTGTTGTGCGATTAACGAAGTGCAGTGCGGAATTATGCAAAGGGCAAAGTGTGTGGTGAGGCTGTGCGCGTTCTGTGTTCGGCTGACATGCAACGAGAGAATCGATATATTAGAATCAAATGGTTCCCCGCGCACGCGGGCAACGATGCGTCGGAGAAGCACGATAATCACAACGAGACGGCACACGCAGTGGCGCGAGCGCTTACCAACCGCGCCGCTGCAACCGACCGTCCAACGTGATGTAGTGCCAAGGACCGCATGACGACGTTCAACGAGCTTACACAGTTCCACCGCCTGGCTCGAAGGACTTTCCCACCCCCGCACCCGGGGCTGAGCCGAGCGGAGGCGGTGCTGTTCATACAATTGCAAACTGGGTCCTTACCCACCCCAGTGTTAATGACTCATCTATACCCGAAATTATATGTGAGTGATGTGTGCCGCGTGTGCCAGCGCGAGAGGGCCGCCCTGACGCACATCCTATGGGATTGCACCAAGTTCCCCGACGAAGCTTCGACATGTACAACGATTCCGCCGCGACTCGCGGCTGCGGCGGAATGCTACGACCACGAAAGCCAAGCCTGGGCCGTCCAACAGGTCTCGGAGGCTCTTGAAAGACAAAGGCCGAGCGAAACCGACGGAACGTTGCCCCTCAGGGCGACCGACCGCGGGAGTAATACGCGCTGGTGTTGAGTAGAGACCACCCGCTGAGAAGACGTCAGGGCCCGCGTCACGGCGCCATTTAGTCATCGTGTCGTCCTGCAGGCGACTACATGAAGTTGTTTCTCTCTCTCACTCTCTTTCACTCAGTTCGTTGTCGCGCGCTCCCCGCATGCTGACCGCGAACACACGCCTTCCGTGTTCTCCCTCCTCGCAACACACCGTTGCCTACCATCTCATGCCTGCGACTCTACGCCACTTGCCGTCAGCCCGGTACCCTCACAATTATTATTGTATAAAGGGTAATACATTTACATAGAGACAGACTAATTGCGTAAAGACAAAACATGGCTGGAGGAGACAACGCACACAAGCCTCCTTTGTCCGTGCCTCAACGTTGCACAGTTACTCTGTTGTTATCTACCCACAACACCCCATTTCTTGTCAGCTACATTTACTGATTTTCCGCTATACAATTTAATTGTTAGAACACTGACTGATTTACGCAGCAATACGGAGACTTGAAATGATGAAGAGCCGTAGAACAAGGGGCATCGCTGTTGCCAATGTATCGACGAGGAGAAGGAGGCAAGTTCTCTTCTCAAAACGTTGGCTTCAGTGACATTCCTTGTTCTACTATTATTTACTATTAAACGGAAGCGTTATTGCCCTTGCTAAAATATTATGCGTTCTGGAATGAACATTAACAGCATTAAATGTCAAGAATGTGAAAGTAATGTATTGTACTGTTAGAGCGAGAAACGGGCAGAAAAACGAGAATTAAATGTATAGAGGAGCACATTGTTATTCTTTACTGCCCGCTTAGCGAGCTTCATTCTCAATTTGCATTTTGTCGAATTAACGACCATAGGAAATCGTTAATGGAATTAGCTTGGTGATTTACTCATGTCGAGGGCTGTTGAACTTGGATTTTTGCAGCTTAAAATAATGCTGGTTAAAAAAATATACAACAACGTGTTAAGATGGCAGGCCTGCAGTTGACTTGCAGGTCATTTGATAGCATGAGTTTAGGTTCCAAACGAATTTCCATGCGCAGCTAGGTTGCGCATATTTTTCCGTCTTTACTTACATTTTCAGAAACATAAGTGCCGTTTTGTTTTTGTCAAGGTTCTAGTTGTGTTTTAGGACCTAAGTGTTTGCCTTTATTTGTATTGGTAGCTATGCTACGCAGACAACTGCTGACTTTTTCTTGTAAATTGCGACATGGTATGACTAAGAACATGTTTGCAAGTTTGTTGGAAGTGCAAGCTGGTGGCTACTGCCCCTGTCTCCCGCCGCCACCCTGTTCCGAGTACGTTCACTAGAGAAGACAATTGGCGGCCTTAGGGATGATGCCAAGCAGGCCGACAGCAAGCAGCCACATGAGACTAAATACATGTAATTCAGTGGCATCTTCGTGAGGGAAGTGGCTTGTAGCCAGTCAGAAATTAAGCAATTACCTTGGAAGCAGTTTAGACTACCCATTATCGGTGCAATAATGCTCAAGTCCACGCATTTTGTTTTAGCCGCCAGGTGGCTATGTGGATAAGACGAACCAAGATGCAAATTTATATACTAGTGGGAGACCACTTATACAATTTTTTTCTTTTTTGACACAAAAACTGTGTCACTGAAGCTTGACCACTTCGAAAACAATACAATGCACTGCCACACGTGGTATGTGGCATAATTTTACTAGGACCGCCACAATGGTAGGTGTGTTGATAAACATGCGCTAAAACTCAGTTTCTTTCTCTGTGCACTGCTGCATAATATATCTTTCTGGAACCATTTCTTTGCACACAGTGCAAGTCATAAACACTTGTATTTCATAAATTTACAGCTTTTGCTGGAAGCCAGTTCTCCTGAAAATAAAATTATTAGGCTGTTTTGCCCATTTTAATGCACACCAAACACACGGACACGGAAGAGAGACGAAGCACGAGCTCCCGTACTTCGTATATCTTCTGTGTCCGTGTTTTAAGTGAGCACTGTAAGTAATAATAATGCAGATGTACCATAATAATCAAAGAATCCAATTTTTGATGTAAGGGCTCTCTTGATTCTCCTGAGAAACATTTGTTCTGCTCTCATAATAATGTAACCGGTTTTTTTGGCTGTGTCTTTTATGGCGAACAGTTTGGTGCTCTACAACAAAATTTGCATAGTGCTTGCACGAGTAAAAAAAATTTTTTTGCCAGAGGTATTTTGGGAAATGAACACTTTTCCTATATTGAAAGGCCTCCAATTTTTCAGGAAGAAATCCCAAGTGGTTGAGGGCCAGGCTGACACAGTTGACAAGGAATAGCCTACTTTAAGCGCACTATGCCCCCGAAACGGTGAACGGCCAGCGGAGATCGAAGAATACTTGTCGACGCGCAAAAGCCCCGTTACTCCTCGCCAACATCAACCACAGGCACCGTCGCCCATGCGCTACCGATCGCCTAGCCCACGCGCGTCTCTAAGATTGCCTAGGCGTCGTTCACCAAGCCCGCACCAGGAAAACTGAAGCAAGCGACCTGTGGAGGTGAGGCCGCTGATAACCAGAGTTTCGAAGATCCTCCAACGCGATTCCAGTGCGGTGACGAGATAATTCCAGTCTACAGGTGCAGGAACGAAACGATTACGTCAGATTTGCGGTTGATAATAGACGGATGCGAGCCGGGTCCAGCTGGCTGCCTGTGCCACGAAGATCGCTGCCTGTTGTTGCTGACCAACGCCACTGTACGGCGTGCACAGTGCCCAATGCAAAGGGCGCGCAACTTGAATGTCACCAAGTTTGTCGTGGCAATATTTTTAATGTCCCTTATAATAGCATCATCGTGCACTGTGGACACTGAACTGGTTCGAAGGCACAAACTGACTGAATGGATTCTTGTCTTGCGTTAGCATAACTCAGTTTGAGTATGAAAGAAAATGTACAGGTGACAGGCGGATGAACGCTAACTTCCAACTGGTTTTATTCCATGACCCTACTGCACATTATATGCACCGCTTATAGCACACACGAGAAAAACAATTGAAACAACAACTTTACCAGAAGCATACGGCTGCAGTTCACTGAAAATGTGCCGACCAACTTAGAAAGTAAAGTTCCTTGTCTGATAAAGATAGGAGGGTGTACTCACGCACGTCCTAACGTATTTGGCAATGGCATTAGCCTCAATAATCTCGCGCATCAGTTGAGTGTGACTGCATCCTATGATGACACATTCTTTAGGAAAAGTAGTTTGCATCCACAAGTCTTGAATGCATGGCAAGGGACCTACTTTGTTAACTTTTATGAAGGTTGTAACTATGCTCGCCCAAGCAATCATTGATACCCCTTCCCGTCTGTCTAATGTAGATGCCTTGCACGACAAGGGAAACTTTTATACCACAGCTCAAGTGCAATCAACATGCGCGTTCATGTCTTTTTTCCAACCAGTGTGTCAAAACTTGTGTAAAATACTGGCAAACATGCAATGACCAGTACGTCACTTCACATTTATTCTGCAGGTTGCCAAGAATTAAAAATTACCGGAGGGTACTACTCGAATGGTGTTCACTGTACCTTGATGAGTGTTGTTCATGGCAGCCACTGCAAATTTTTCTCATTCATTGTGCACGAATATGTTTCATTAGCTAATTTTTTAAATTTACCTAATCGATGAGATGTCAGCGAAAAGGTTTTGTATGATGGTTACAAATGGCCGGTAACAGCATTTAAAACAGCCTAGGATTTGTGAGGACTTCCTTTAACGAGAAAAAGCCCGTGAAATAAATAAAAGGGGAAAGTAAACTCTCCTGACCATGACAACGCTTCAGCGCACCAAATATTGCATCAATCTTTATGCAAACTTTGCCAAAAAGGGGCACTGGGAATGAGCAGCTGCAGTTTTTTCTCGACAAGTCAGCAGTTTTTGGCGTGCAAGCATAGTCCCTACCAAACGCGTAGTGCGATCTTGGTAACCATTCACTTTGCGAACCTTTACAAGATTGCGCACCAGGTTTGCACATTCGTAATATATGCAGTGCGCTGATGACAATGTTTCTGTCTGAGACCACTTATATTACCGATGCAGGGCGCATTGTCACGTGAATTTTTAAAGAAAATTTGCATGTATTGTTTTTTTTGTCGGAAAAAAAAACCACACTTGACCTAGGTCGTTGTAAGCTGTTATCGGTCATTTCTCGGCGTGTTCCACAACCTTTGCATTGGCACCGTGCTGGATAAGTAGAGAAATAAACATTCATTACAATTACATATTAATTGCTTGTCCACAATGGAAAAAAAACTTGAGTAGCACTAACATAAGCTTATGAACATAGAGTGGGCGATGTTCATGGAAAGCACTCATTTATTTTTTTCTTGGCCACAGTTAGCTGTCACATCCAGTATGTAATTTAATGGTGGTTTCCGAGAAACCTGTACAGGTGTACAGGTTTTTTTCGTAGCTTCATGCTAAAGTAGGGTGGGTGAAAATTTTTCCTGTCATGAATTTTACTTCCCTTGCAGGCTTCCGCAGAACTGATCTGCCATAATCAAATATTGCTCTGTAAAGTAAAATAAGGAACACCTTTTCTTCATATGCCTGTATTTCACTCATTGACCTTTACCAAGCTACTCATGTAAACATGTATTTACTGCTCCAAAACGGGCAATTCATGCTCCAGTGTGTCAAATTTGCTGCTCCCAGAGCTGCTCCAAAACTTCTTTGACTGCTTCCATCCCTGTATGAGTGGCCCATATAATGTTTAGCGAAATTATGACTGGCATCCCAGAAACTTCAACATGTTAGCATCCGTCTGCCAAAGTGCCTGCATCTCAACATTTTGGTTAGAACTGATCACTTTATTTGCTGCAGGACTGAAGCTGCCTTGATATCTACAATACATTGGATACTACGTGCAGGATAATGAATGGCGACCTGAATGCTGCTTGAAGCGGCAAGCTCTACAGCATCACTTATGCTCCTTTCCATGGGTTGGCAAGAGGAACCGTGGCACGCAGCTCTACAGGCACCTGTGCTCTTCACTGCCTTCGGAGGAGATGCATTGGTATGCTGTACATACATTTGGCTGTGGGTTGCAGCTGCATCTCTTGCATTGCCATTTGATGTGCAGGCAGAGGAGTTACTCATTGGGCGCACGTGTTGGTTAAAGATACAAAAAGGAAGGTGCTTCTTTGAACAATGATGACCCTGTCCTCCACTTATTTCTTTTCATTTTCTTCTTACCTTATTTCTGCTGGATATATAAAGGTCGCAGGCAGTTAAGCCAAGAAAAGCATTGGTGTATTAGCTGTGGTTGGAACTGAAATGTAGAAAATATTGAAAAAAAGTAATGACAGCAGACGAAAAGACCTTTTCTCTGGTGGTGACTGAACCCAGAACCTTTGCAGTACACACGCGATGCACTACCAATTGTGCTAACTTGGGTATTTATGTGTGGTATACGTGGCCCTGGGAGTGTTAGCCAGCACCATTTAGAGCCGTGGTGGGCAGATGTGGAACATACTTTTTTGCATGATGGTATCGTGTAACACCTGAACTGAAGAGAGCAGGCATGTGGCTAATAAACCCATGCACGCTACCTTAAGGCATTAAGGCTATGAGGTTTCAGACCCTCGCAAGAATGAATGAGAAGAAGCAAAACGGGTTTCATTTTTTATCACGACCATATAAAGCCAGCAGGCTTGTCTTTGATAAAGGTGATTATTCTGCCATTTCACAGGAATTATTTGCTCATTTGTCTGTTTTTGATTATCTTTGTGAGAATTCCGATGTGCAAATGTGGTCTCTTTTTAAAACAAAAGTTACAGAACTGACGGAAAAGTGTGTACCGAGTGTCCATTCAGTTGGGCTGAAAAACTAAGAAACCATGGGTGAAGCCTAGTATTCTGAGGTTAATAAGGAAAAGAGTATATAACGCATTCAAAAGAACACAAAGCAGTTATCAGTTTAAGAAGCAGGTCGAAGTAACTAATGAATATACATAAAACTAAAGTTCACATTGGAAGGGTCCATATTGAATCGACTTAATGATAATATGAAAACAAATCCAAAGCTTTTTTTGGAAATACGTAAAGGGATGCCGATCTGACTCAACGGGAGTAAATGAAATTGTTCACCATAATAGGGTCTTATTCGATGATACAGCTAAGGCAGCTTGCTTTAATGATTTTTTCATTCTGCATTCTTGCCCAAAACAACCTTTGGAAAATTTCATGTGAGCTGAGTCAATAATGCAACCTGTCGAATTCAGTATTGGTGGTATCGAATCATTGTTACGAAGTATAAATGAAACTAATGCCCCCGGCCCAGATGGTATTTCTCCCCACATATTGAAGTGCTGTGCCTGGCCAATCACATCCTACCTCTACCTAATCTACACTAAATCTCTTTCTACTGGAGTGCTGCCGGATGATTGGAAAATGGCACATGTAGTTACGGTTCATAAGGGTGGTCCAAAAAAATAAGTAAACAATTATAGGCCTATCTTTTTAACATCTATTTCCTGTAAAATATTAGAGCATATTTTGTACAAAGAAATAATGAAACATTTATTACAACACAGATTATTAATTGATAATTAACATGGTTTTCGCAAGGGACTGTCCTGTACAACACAGCTAATTTAATTCTATCACGACTCAGTGGCTCAGGTAGATGAGAACGGGCAAACAGATTGTGTCTTCTTAGATTTTCGAAAGGCAATTGACACGGTTTCTCACTCATTGCTCCTTCAAAACCTTCATGAGGCAAATGTTAGTCAAGAAGTGTATAACTGGATTGCCAATTACTTGTCGCAGCATCGGCAATGCGTAATACTGAACGGTGCTACTTCTCCTAAGGGCGAGGTCACATCGGGGGTTCCTCAAGGGTCTGTTTTAGGGCCGCTATTGTTCTTAGTTTATATTAGCGATATTCCTGCCGGGATATCTTCGTGTTTACGCTTGTTTGCCTACGACTGCGTAGTGTATAGAAAAATTAAAAATGAACAGGACTCCTTCGATGCGGAGGTTGTTCTTACTAACATTGTCTCATGGTGTGAGAAGTGGAAAATCCAACTAAATACAAAAAAATGTGTTCATCTGTCTTTCCCGAAAAAAAAGAAAATTATAGAAACCCGTTATTTTTTAACACTGATATTATTGACTACCAATATATGTATAAATATTACGGTGTGATGTTCTCAAGTGATTGTTCTTGGAACGCACATGTGAGTAATGTAGTTGCAAATGCTGCCAGAGCGCTAAATTTTATTCAGCAAAATTTGAAATCTTCACCTTTTGCCCTAAAAAATACTGCTTATATTTCATTCGTTCGTCCGATCTTGGAGTATGCGTGTGGTGTTTGGGACCCTCGTCAGAAAATCTTGATCGACCAAATTTAGAGAACACAAAACAAAGCGGGAAGGTTCGTTCATGGGCGATACAAGCGAGAGGAGAGCTGCACTGCGATGAAAAGTGAGCTTGGATGGGAAGCGCTCTCGTCTCGCCGAAGGAAACTGCGACTAAAATTGCTGTTTAGTATATATAATAACAAAACCGGAATTAATAGAGACACTTATTTTAAACCACTGCATCCTGTATCTAAGAGGACAGATCATGACTAAAAAATTCGAGAATACCGAACTAGAACGAACCTTTATGCTATCATTTTTTGCCCAAACTGTAACAGAGTGGAATCGATTATCTTGTGACCAAGTGTGCTGTGCGAATGAAGATGTGTTTTTTTTTTCGAAGTTGTAACCCCCCTGCTTGCACGCCCCCAGGCAATGCGGGGTATCTCTGAATAAAGAATAAAGGCACTGAAGCCAAGAAAAGCATAGGGGTAACTAGCTGTGGTTGAAACAGAAATGTTGAATTGTCTCTGCGGCCATCTATCAAATTCCACCGCAATGCATTATCGTAACTCAATGGGCAGCATGTTTGAAAACTATAATTCAGAAGACTGCCGGAATTTCAACAAATGATCAGTTAGCAAGAATGAGAGTGCACACCTTTCCAATATTCTGCGTATTTATGGCTCTTATTCGTAACTTTTCTGCTGTGTTATATCAGTGTTTTAATTCGGACCAAAACCGTGCTATAATATAGCAAAGAGGTTACGGTCTAGTGGCGTAAATGTGCATGTTAATGAGAGGGCAAATCGTCTTGACGTTGTTAAATGAGAGTTGTTTAAACTTGGACAGCCTTCCGTAGTATACTTCTTTTGAAGTTGCTGCCCATTGAGTTACACTGGTGCACTGTGTCGTGTGAGCTACTGCAACGAGATGGTGCTCCGTACACGGTCATGTAAGATGCAGAACAATGCCTCGGGGGAGAGTGGATCAGACCGTGTAAGCCGAGCCGGCATGTAGCCGTGCGTGTTTTGCATATGCAACCTAGTAAACAGTCCCCAGTTAACACTTATGTTGTGTCAATCATGTATGCTCGTGATCCGACCACGACATGGAGGCAGCGGTGGGATACTCGACAACGCTGTGAGAAATGCACCACGCAAGTAGAAGTCTACACATGCAGCGCAGTACGGTGAATACAAAACTTTGCTACCCATGGCTTCGCCTACAGTTTCCACAGCCCAGCACGCAGCTCCGCTCAACTCGTTCATCGTCGAACTGCCGGAAAAACTTGATTTTTGGCGACCTGAGGAGTGGAAACAGTGGTTCACGAGATGGGAGTAAAGAAGCAATACGACGAGATGACAGACTAAAGAAGCAATACGACGAGACGCAGGTGCACACACTCATTTATGACATGGGCCATGGAGCCGAAGACGTCCTAGCCTTGCTCTGGCGCTGTGATGCTCAGAAACTCGACTACAACACAGTAATGCAAGTGTTCATAAAAAATTTCCTGCCACGAATGAACGTGTTATACGAGTGTGAAAAGTTGAACAGCCGGAAGCAAGACACACACGAGACAGCCGATATGTTCATCACTAAACTCTTCAGACTAGCTGAAGCCTCTGAGTACAGTGCCCTGAAAGAGGAATTGATCTGTGAGAGACTCGTGGTCGGTCCCACAGACACGCAGGTACGTGAGAAGCTGCAACCTAAAGCGCAGCTTACTCTGGACGCCGCTGTCAACGCTGCTCAAAACATGGTGACAATCAAACAGCAGCAAAAGGACCTACGGCCACAGCTAGTCACTTGAAGCTGTAGACACCATGCACAGCTTCTCAAAGAGCAAAGGAAAGTCAAATATTTATCGAAAAAACCAGCGTGACCAAACTGCACAGGCATGCAAGTGGTATGGTTCAACAAAACACCTATGGTTCACCATCACACACTATGTGCCCAGCGAATGGCAAAACATGCAGTGCCTGCAGTAAAAAGGAACACTGGTGCCATATGCTTTTCTGCTTCCAAAAGGCAGAACAAACAGCACATACCAAGCTGTTTTGGAAGAGGTTTACTTGGACAATTACCTGACCAACAGGATCCTGGGCCATGGAAAATCAATGTGATGGTCAATGGCTTGCCAATGAAGTTCAAGGTAGACACTGACGCAAATGTAACTGCCATGCCAACAAGCCTCTACGACGAACAAGTCATGGCAACCTGAAGCAAGCAAATGAACAGCTGCTCGGACCCGGCAGGACCAAAATAGCAATGGTTAGACTCTTCACTGCGACCCTGTGCTGAAATGGCTGGTTGTGTTAAGAATAAATTTATGTAATAGACTAGCTGCATGACGCACTTTTTGACGTCCCGCAATCAAATCCTTCAATGTCCTCCAAGTCGCCTAGAAGTAGCCGAGTCAGCAGGCAAGGTCAGCGACCCAGCCAACATTTTATGCCGCTACCTCTACCTGGCTAACGACCTGGGCCTTCTCAAGACCGATTACAAAATATCGCTACTCCTTGATGCCAAGCAGTGTGCTGTTATGTACTCGAGGCGAGTACCTCTGCCCATGTTGCCGAGTGTCCAACGTGAGTTGGAGTGACTGCAGAGCCTGGGTGCCATCATAAAGGTCGAAGAGACCACAGAGTGGCGTGGACCTGTGGTTGTTGCGGAAAGTAAAGGAGGCGAGCTTCAAATCTGCAGTGACTTTGGAAGGTTGAAATAGAACATTCTGTGAGAACGAGTCTTAGTGCCCACCGTCGATGATTGCCTGGCCAAACTGCCGGAGCTGCCTGGTTTAGCAAACTTGACGCAAGGGCTGGTTATTGGTTACTGGTTACCTGCGTCCTAGAGGTACAACACTTTCCTGACGCCAATTGGCTATTTAAGTTCCTCCGATTGCCCTTCGGAATTTCCACAGCAACTGAATTTTTCCACAGGGAAATGCTAAGACCGCTAGAAGGCCTGGACGGCCAAGCTTGTCTGCAGGCCTACATAACAGTGTTTGGCCACACAAAGGCAGAACATGATGCATGACTGCACAAAGTACTTCAGCGGCTGCAAGAAGCTGGCATCACCCTAAACGCAGAAGAGTGTGTACTACACCAGCAGTAAAAAAATCGGGCCCCTTCGTTAACCCCCTTGTTCATTACATAATGAGGGTCTCGAATCTGGCAACATTGGTGCCTTCAGGTAGCATGTGTGGGTTTATTGACCAGTAGCCTTCACCCAAAAAGATCACATACTCGTGATGCCTGCAGCAGAAAGGATGCTCTACATCCCCCGCCAAGGTTTGTTAGTGGTGGCACTGGCTAGCAATCCTAGGGTTAGTTCTAGTAGTAACATAAATACCCCAGAAAATGGATGGGAAGACGGTGCCGTGGTAGCTCAATCGGTAGAGCATCACACGCGTAATGTGAAGATGTGAAATCGTTCCCGAACTGCGAGAAGTTGTTTCTTCATCCACTTTGAATTCCATTAATTTATCATTTCTTTATTTCAATTAGTAAGTACAAGCAATTTCCCCTGTGTTGTCCTTGGTGTCTATTTGTTGGCGTCTTATGGTACGATTAATAAATATCAGGCCCCTCGGTTAACCTGCTTTCTTCTCATTCATTACATAACAAGGGTCTCCAATCCGGCAACATTGATACCTTCAGTTGGCATGTGGGGCTTTACTGACCAGTTGCCTTCACCCAAAAAGATCACGTACTTGTGACGCCTGCAGCAGAAAGGATGTTCCACATCCATCGCCAAGGTTTGTGAGTAGTGGGGCTGGCTAACACTCCTAGGGTTACTTGTAGTAGTAACACATAAATACCCCAGAAAGTGGATGAGAAGAAGGCGCTGCTGTAGCTCAATTGGTAAAGCATCGCATGCGTAATGCATAGACGTGAGATCGTTCCCCACCTGCGGCAAGCTGTTTTTTCATCCACTTTCAATTCCATTGATTTATAATTCATTTCATTTAGTAAGTATAAGTGATTACCCCTGTGTTCTTGGTGCCTTCGTTGGCTTATGATATGATTACTAAAGATCAGGCCCCTTGGTTAACCCCCTTTCTTCTCATTCACCAGCAGTCAGTGGAATTCCTTGGACACATTGTATTGGCAAACGGTATCAGTGCTGACCCTGAAAAGGTCAATGTGCTGTGTCAGGTAGCAGAGCCAACAGACGTAGGATGTAGAAGTGAGGTCTTTCTTGGGATGGCCTGCCACCTGGTCTATTTTTTCCAAGGCTCTCACAGCTCACAAACCCATTGACGACGATACCGGTGCTCACCCAGTACAACCGTCAGTCTTCCCACTGTGTCTGCATATACATCATCGTACAGTCTTGGGGCAGTCCTACAAGAGACAGAAGGTCGTAGGCTTGTAGTTGACTGTGCCTCAAGGTCCCTCTCTGACATAGAGACATAATATGCTTGCATAGGGAAAGAAGCACTGGCAGTTACATGGGCCTGCAAGCATTTCCGCTGCTACCTGGTAGGTCTGCAGTTTCATGTAGAAAGAGAGACCATAAGCCGCTAGTGCCGCTGCTGTCATCAAACTGCCTGGGTGAACTGAGTCCCCATCTGCAACGGGTCCGAATGAGACTGCTAGAGTTTGATTACCCCATTTCCCACATCTTTGGCAAAGAAATATGCCCCGCTGACGTGCTCTCAAGGAAACTGCAGAAAGAAACAGACAATAGCAGCCCGGGGACCCTCAGCGAGGCCATCATAGAACACGAAATTCTTACGATGGAACTGCTGCCTGCCTCCCAAGACTTGCTAGAGAGGATAAAGGCCGCGCAAATGAATGATCCCGTTTCAGGAAGGGTCAGGGCCTACTGTATGTCGTTGCCCAAACAAGTTGCTTCCCCCAGAAGTGCAGAGGTATGCAGAATTTTCCCACGAACCGACACTGGTTGATGGCATTTTACTCAAAGGCAGGTACGTTATCATCCCACTGAATATGCAAAGTGATGTGCTTGAGCGATTGCATACTGGTCATCAGAGTGTTGGAAGATGTAAGGCTTGAGCCATTCAGTCAGTCTGGTGGCCAGATATTGACCAACACATCCAGAGTTATGTGTCAAAATGTCCTGTCTGTCAATAGCACTGTAAACCAGACACAGCCTGTGATACACACCCCACTTTCAGAACACCCATGGGAAGTGATTGGAATTGATCTCTTCTGTGAGAATGGAGAGAATTACCTCGTAGCGGTGGACTATTACTCGCGCTTCTTTGAACACATGAAGTTGAGGCGTACTACCACACAGAACATAACTCAAGCACTGAGCCAGATCTTCACTCACTTTGAGACACCAGCTATTATATGACAGGACAACGGTCCTCAGTTCGCTTTGGCACAATTCAGCACGTTTGTCAAGCAATGGGAATCATGTGATGTAACCAGTAGCACCTACTTACACCAGAAGAACGGCGCTGCAGAAAGAACTGTACAGATGGCTAAGCAGTTGCTCAAGAAGTCATCCAACGTTCACAAGGCTCTGCTTGCTCATCATGATCTCCAGGCAAAGAAGGGCTCACACTTGCTGAACTCATAGGAAGATGCCTCAGAACCGACGTGCCGGTGGCACCAAGAATGCTGAAGCCACTGGGGAACACCGGGACATTCAAGAAAAGAAATGAAGCATATACGGTCAAGCAGCGCAAGTAATACGACTGGCAACACAGGACTTTGGAAAAAGACCCTATTCAACCACAGACTGCCGTCTGTATCCTGTCCGGTGCTGCAACAGGGACAGTAGTTGGGCCAGCTCACACTTAACATTCATATGTGGTGTGAGCACAGCTAGTGGTCTCACTCGATGCACAAGTAAGCATTTACAGCCGTTGCAACCTGGAGCATCCACAAGAAGCGGACGTAAGAGTTCAAAGAGGACATGAGAAGTAAGAGCTCCAAGTGGGCTCAACTTATGACTGGGGCCACTTTAAAGAAAGGGAGGTGTGTGCACCACCGCAACAAGATGGCGCTACGTACCCCATCATGTGAGATGCGGAACGATGCCTCTGGGAGAGCGGCCCAGACCATGCGAGCAAAGCCGGCATGTAGCCTGGCACGTGTTGCATATGTAACCTATTATGCAATTTTCAGTTAAAAAAAGTGTTGTATGCTCATCACTTGATCACGACACATAGCAGTGAAGATAGACAAATAGCGGAAGGTGCATTGTCCAAAATTTCTGGGCATGCTTGTGCCACCTCATCCTTCAATACATATGAGAACAGAAATTTTTTTTTGTAAAAATCGATGCGACATAATATGAGCAAAAATCCGTATAAGCCAGTTTGCTGTGTAGAGTACTGGATGTCAAATAAGGAAAAAAAAAGAGACTAAATGGAAGGGATTGACAAAGCGAGGTTTTTTAGTTGTGGTAGAAAGGGAGAGGAAAGGGGCTACTCATGTTGGGTTCTTTCAGGAGTTGAGATAAAAACCAGAAACAAAAAAAAATTTACATGCAGCGGTAGGCACTGCCAATCCAGTGTGCCATATTTTCTAAGAAAGCAGGACCTATTCATATAATCTCTCTGGAAGTTCATAAAAGAGGGGGAGGGATGAAGGATTGCAAAGAAGGGAACAGGGTCAAACAAATTGAGGTGTAGCAACCTGTGTAAACCGAAAGCAAAAAACATACATACACATACTTGTGAGAAATCGAAAAAAATAAGAAAATGAATAATTACACAGTCATTCCCACACTTTGATATTAAAAGAGCTTATGATATCAGTTGGACCCGCCGTGGTTGCTCAGTGGCTATGGTGTTGGGCTGCTGCGCACGAGGTCGTGGGATCGAATCCCGGCCACGGCGGCCGCATTTCGATGGGGGCGAAATGCGAAAACACCCGTGTGCTTAGATTTAGGTGCACGTTAAAGAACCTCAGGTGGTCAAAATTTCCGGAGTCCTCCACTACGGCGTGCCTCATAATCAGAAAGTGGTTTTGGCACGTAAAACCCCAAATATTATTATATCAGTTGTGCATTCGTGTTTCTACGCCTCCTAACAATATATTTGAAGTTGGGGATGACAAGTGCATGTGTTACAATGCTCACCTACATTGGTCTTCCTTTGTTTTTATATCCTGCAAATGTTCTCTTGCCCTTTCATCAGTGCAGCATCCAATTTGGCTTGTGTAGAGCTTACCACAAATAAGGGGTTATTTGGTAAACCACACCAATGGCACAATTCACGAACAGTGTTGCATGCCTTTTGTTAAAAGCAGCTGTATTTTTACACTCAAGCATGGGAACAAAGCTTAGATGGCTTCTTCGGAACCAGCGGCACAAATGGGGCCCCATATTTGTCATCAAACTTCTTCAGTCAGTGCAACTGCTGTGCTCATGAGGCAGTGCCTCTGGCTGCTTCAAAGTATGCACTTTTAACTTGCTGCTTTCAGCTCCTGAAGTTTTCGCAGTAGGGATTCTGAGCTTCCGATGATGAGAGTGAGGGAGGCCAGCTGCTATGAACCTGCCAACCTGAGCACAAAAGCTATTGCGCATTGTGTGAATACACATTTTTTAGAGCCTATTCAAGGCACATTTGGGCAATAGTGGGTTTAACATGGGTGAAGGCTGGTTCATACAGTAGCTAACCATTCTTTGCTCTTGGTTGGCAACATTGGGAAACATGCTTTAGGGTGACCATCAAATGTTTACCTAAGATATGCAGCGCATTGTCAATGGGTTAATGAAGTTGAGTCTGACGAAGTCTTGTCCGGTTAGGAAGAGTCAAGGGAAAAAACAGAACTGACACTGACCAAGGTAAAAAATTATTTAAAAACACGTGGGAGCCTTGCTAACAATGCTTTTGCCTTGCATGTTTCATGTGTAAAGGTTAGTCCTTTTCCCTGCCCATTAAAAAGATTTCAAATGTAATCTACTGTATTCTCATGTGTCATATTAGAGTTAGGTTGTAAAAGAATTATGATATCGATGTATCTAAACACACTTAGAACCGCGGCCTTGTCAAATGTGTAGTGATGTAATGTCGCAAAGCACAGGAGCATTGTGATTATCACATCTCAATACCCCACCCCTACTGCAAAAGCTTAAATGCCAAATGCAATGAAATTTCACTTTGGCTAAATTGGTAATAAATGAGTAGTATTACTACTGTAGTGATCTTGGCAAAGCAGCGGGGCTGGTAATTGTCTAATTTTCTTTTTGGTATTCTTTTAATGATGTATTAGCAGATGATACATGAACTTGATGGTTAGTGGCTATGACGAGAGTCCACATCGCCTCCAGGTTTTTTTATCACACTGCAGGCAGCTGCAGGTGGTCCCTTATCTCGTAGGCCACACTAAGCAGCCCTGCAATCTCAGTCATGCCTCACTGCCAGTTACTGGTAATTGTGGCATTCATTTCAGTCTCGCTATCAAAAATGCTAGAAGGCTGTTTTGTATTTACGCTGTTTGAATAATTTTTATGCAGCTCTAATATTGTTGTAGTTGGCCTTTGTTGTAGCAAAAGCCAGCAGTGCACACATTTAAAAGCAGCTGAAGCAGCTGGAAGTACTGCCTCATGAGCACCAAGTGATGCACTCACCGCAGAAGGTTGCTGACAAGCATGGGCTCTGAGTTGGGCTGTTTGATGTTGCGCTGCCAAGCCTGAGGGCAAATAAAAAATAAATTATGGGATTTCACATGCCAAAACCACTTTCTGATTATGAGGCACGCCGTAGTGGAGGACTCCGGAAATTTCAACCACCTTGGGTTCTTAAACGTGCACCTAAATCTAAGTACACGGGTGTTTTCGCATTTCGCCCCCATCGAAATGCGGCCGCCGTGGCCGGGATTCGATCCCGCGACCTCGTGCACAGCAGCCCAACACCATATCCACTGAGCAACCACGGCGGATAGCCTGAGGGTGTATGATCAAATTATTTAGCATTTAACACCTATCAAAATGCAGCTGCCACACCTACAATTTGATCAGCCTGAGGGTGGATGATCAAATTGTACGCGTGGCAGCTGCATTTTGATAGGTGTTAAATGCAAAAATGCATGTGTACTGTGCATTGTATGCACAGTAGAGTAACCAAGGGGGTCGAAATTAATCCAGATTCCCTCGTACTTCATGCCTCATAATCATATTGTGGTTTTGGCACATAAAACTACAGAATTTGGTTCAATTTATTAGTTGGTGGTCTTTGATTTTCCAGTTCTCTAATTTTCTTGCTTAGAAAAGCTCTGTTCTTGCTACATATGATGAATTTGTTATTACCAAAGGCTAACCTTCAATCTAACTTAACTCGTTATTTTCCTTTAGTGTCATATTTTTGCATTATTTTTATTTGACTCGTGCTCAACAGCCAGATGGCATAGAAGCTGAACTACTACTGTGGGCGTCAAGTTGATAGGTTGCCGTATAAAAGCTTGCTTTTCTTTTAGAGATAAAAACACCTGAGCCGAGTTTTCTGTCTTTAGATAGGCTACTGAGAAAATAAACATCACTTGCATGATAGATAAGTGATTAGTCTGTTGTGCTCAGTTTTTGCCGCCGCCCCAAAAAAGGAAAGTGAACATAATTGTATATTGTAGTTGCAGAACTTGAAACTAGGAAGCGAAATGCACTTATCCATTTCCCTGCTGAGGATGAGCAAGGTTTGTCATTGAAATTTGTGCCTGTACAACTGAGGCTGTGCTGGGTCCATCAGAAGTAAAACCACAAAGTTCTGCTTCGCCGTCCATAGGTTTGGCTCCACTACACACTTCTTTTTAATGCATGATAGATGATACCACAGGGCAGTACGTTTCTGTACTGGCAGCCAACTTTTCAAAATGATGTCATCATCTTGTAGAAGCTCTGATTGAGAACTCCCGGAGTCAACCTCACACAACAAACAATGCAAATCCCTAGCTACTCACGTCATGGCTTAGAAATAAATATGAATTCAAGGGTTTTGTATGCCATAACTACGATTTGATCTTAAGACATGCTGTAGTGAGGGATTTCAGATTAATTTTGACCATCTGGGGTTCCTTAACATGTACACAATGCACGGTACACAGGTATTTTTGCATTTTGCCCCCATTAAATTGTGGCGGCGCTGTGGCTGGGATTCAAGCCCTTGGGCTTAGTAGCGCCACACCATAGCCACTATGCCCCCACTGCAGGTATGTTATGGCTGGTCACTTGCCAGTTCTCTATGTGCATTCTGCTAACTGCTAAAAGTCAAAAGCCAACAAGGATACACTTCGCATGCTAAAACATCCCTCAGGTGATCGAAAGAGATGCACTTGAAGGGAAATCAACACATGGTGTAAATACTGCTGCATGGCACTGTGCAATATTCATTGCTTTGGTCTTCAGAACGGTCAACGCCAAGTTATACGGGCATTCATCAGTTATAGTATTGCTGTTTTGGAGCAAAGAACACATCTTTTCAGCTAAGCTATTTCCTTCGTTTCTAGTAACCCACCTGAACCAGTAGAAGTGTGCTATATGCGACAAAGATAAAATATATCAAAGATACAACGAACTTTTATGTCTCTGTTATATAGCTCACATTGTATTACCAGCATTGTTTGGGTTAATAAAATTACAGTGGATAACATATATTGCAGCAGAGCTTCTACTAAGCTACTAAGTCAGACATACTAGTAAACATATAGCACGAAGAATAGGCACAAAGAAACACGTTGAAAGTGCTCGCACCAAGTACCACCCGATTTTATTCTTGGGGGGAGTGCAATTATAACAACATTCACTATTTTTGGGCTAGTGATGAGTCTGACTGGTCCAGTGATTTCATTTTACCTACTCAGTGCCATATACAAGCGGCAATGTTTTCATCAGTTTGGTGTGAGTGATGTCAGTTTCTGAGCAAAATGATATCTGAGGGTGCAGTGAGCAGAAATTGTGCAGAAGTTGGTTTCGCTGGGTTTTAAAAATGACCGTGCAGAGTGAGGTGGCTGCAGTGACAAAGGTTACCTGTCTAGTGCAAGAATCCCATACCATATCAAAATATGTCATGTATTTGTTCATCTGAAGCAAAGAATTGTAAAGAACAACTCATGTTTGGAGCTTCAACTTAATACTAATGATTGGGAGGAATATTTGGGCCCCTGGCGACCTGTTTAGAAAAAAACACCTTTTTTGCTTACTACTCTGCGGTGTACTTATCGTACCGCACCTGCAATAACATATAAGATGCCAACAAACACTTGCACCAAGAACAACATAGGGGAAAAAACTTCAGGTTAAATGAAATAACGAAACAATAAATTACTGTAAATGAACGTGGATGAAAAAACAACTTGCCGCAGGTGAGGAATGATCCCACAACCTTAGCATTTTGCGTGCGATGCTTTACTAATTGAGCTACCGCGGTGCCGTTTCCCCGTCCAGTTTCTTGGGTATTTATGTTTCCTTGTAGAACCCTGGGAGTGTTAGCCAGCGCCACCAGTCACAGACCTTGGCGGCGTACGTGGAACATTCTTTCTGCCGCAGGTGCCATGAGAATGTGATCTTTTGTGGGTGAAGGCAACCGGTCAAGAAACCCACACATGCTACCTGAAGGTATCAATGTTGCCGGATTTGAGACCTTCGTTATGTAGTAAACGAGAGGAAAGCGGGTTAACTGAGGGGCCCAATTTTTATTAGTCCTATCATAAAAAACCAACAAACACTGACACCAAGGACAACGTAGGGGAAATTACTTGAGCGTAATAAATGAAATAGCGAAAGGATAAATTATTGGAAATGAAAGTGGATGAAAAAACAACTTGCCGCAACTTGTGGGATCGTTCCCCACCTGCGGCAAGTTGTTTTTTCATCCACTTTCATTTTCATGAATTTATCACTTTGTTATTTCATTTATTAAGTTTAAGTAATTTCTCCTATGTTGTCCTTGGTGTTTGTGCTTGTTGCCTTATGATATGACTAATAAAAATCGGGGCCCTCGGTTAACCCCCTTTCTTCCTGGAAGAATGTGTTTCATGGAGGATAACAAAAGTACGCTTGACTTTCTTCCAAAAAATATGCTTCATGTAGACTGTTTCTGCATCCTTGTCTGTTTGCAACCTAAAAACATGACAATCAGCTACTAAAAGACGGCAGAAACTTGTAAATGAACTGCTGATATTGCAGTAATGAAAACTCTTCACAAAGAATAGCTCATAGAAATAGTTTGGAAATTTCGGTGGTTTTCTGAAAATAAAATTGGCATGGAAAAGGTTAATCTTGTATGGGGCACTAATAAAAGTAGTGAAACAAATTACCGTATTTATTAGGCCGATAGTTTTTTTTTCAAATAATCTATTCCTAACTCTAGGGTCGGCTTAGGTTCGAGGATTTAAAAAACAACGCACCAGATTTTAATTGAAACTGCTAAATATGGTGCATAGCTAGTGCCGTCTAGAAAAGTCAGTATCGCAGCCACTACTAGCCATGCCAGTAGCCAACCGTACACAAGCGAGGTTGCCATTTTGACCTGTGTTGTGTCCGCCGTATCGGTGTGCGGCGTGGTGTTATTGCTATGGCACCAAGCAGGTGACACTGCACTGCCGCTTTCAAGGGAAAGTTGTGATAGCTGCAGAGGCATCGTCGAAGCTTCAAGCCGAGCGGGACTTCGGCTTCGACAAAAAAAACATCCGTCGTTGGAGGGGACAATGACAGCAGCTCTTTGTGTGCGCCGCAACGAGGATGGCATTTAGCGGACCAAAGAAAGGCCATTACCACGAAGTGGAGACAGTTTTGGCCAACTTTGTTCGGACACAGAGAGCAGCTGCCCTTCCACTGACAACAGAAGTGCTCCATGCAACAGCTAGGGAGCTTTGGAGGGAGCGAGGCCAAATGCCAAAGGATTTCAAAGCCAGCCGGAGCTGGCTTCAGAAATTCATGAAGCGCTTTAGCTTCAGCCTCCGATGTCGCACTTCAATCACCCAGAAGCTGCCAAGCGATTTCGAAGAAACGCTGGTAGCTTTTCAGCGCTATGTGCTGCAAAAGAGAGTAGCGGCAGGCTACAACCTTAGGCAAATCGGCAACGTTGACCAGACGGCTGTGTATTTTGATATTCCACTGGCGTACACCGTGAATGAAAAGGGTGCCAAGGAGGCGAAGGTGCTCTCTGCGGGCTACGACAAGCAGTGCGCAACTGTGATGCTGTGCTGCACAGCTGATGAACATAAACTCCCTCCTTATAGGATATTTGAAAGGAAGACGTTGCCTGCTCGAGAAGCTTTCCCAAGAAATGTCATTGTGCAGGTAAATTAGAACGGATGGATGACGGGTGCGATTTTGGAAGAGTGGGTTAAAATTGTGTGGCGATGGCGTCCAAGAGCCCTTTTGACTAAACTCGCTCCTTGTCATCGACTCTTACTGTGGGCACTTGACCGACAACGTGAAGGCTGCACTCGCCCAAGCGAACAAGGACCTCACTGTCATACCGCGCGGCATGACGGGCCAGTTGCAGCCACTTGATGTCTGCATCAACAAACCTTTTAAGGATCATCTGCTGGAATATTACACGGACTGGTTGACTGACGAAGACGACATGCTAATGGCAACGGCCGCATCAAACGTGCATCGCTATCGCAGCTGGCGGGCTGGGTAGCTCAGCCTGGGATGACATCCCAGGTACATTGATCGTGCACGCCTTTAAAAAGTGCAGCATATGTAATGCGCTTGACAGTACCAAAGATAGTGCACTGTTTGAAGGTGACAGGGACAAGGAACACAGCGAAGAGTCTAGCAGTGACGACAACGTTGAATGAGCTCTGCACGTTCAGATTCAATAAATGCTGTTTGCATTTTGTGAAAAGTGTCCTCGCTTTTTCTGTTCAGCCTACATTCGAGGAGGTAATATATTTTTTTTGTTGGCTTCGGACTTTAGGCGGTCGGCTAGAATTAAGGTCGGCCTAGATTCGAGTAAATACGGTAGTCACCTAACGCAATATGTGTAATGAATCGAGGGTAAATGCTCTATAAAAAATTACATGTTTTTGAAGAGAGATGGTGATTAGTTTCTGACACATGTCCATCTTTGTTTGCTAATGTGGAAAACCTCAATCACATCCCTCTCAGCTCTGTCAGGTCCCTTTGCAACTAACCTCATGTGCTGGAAGATAAGGAAACACCCATGGCTCATATGTGCAGCCAGATGTCTACTGTAGTTATTCTTCATGCAAGTTCTGGGTTCACGCACTCCGTCATTGAAACACTGATAACCGTTATGGTTACTAATACTCGTTTCCATCCAGGAGCAAAATCAGCTTGTTATTGGTGCTGGTCCTGTTGATAGGTCTTTTTCCTTGTTTTTTCATGCTATCATGCTTCTAAGAATAAATAATCTTGCATACTATTGCTGAATGCTGGGAGAGTTGGTTATTGGCATTAGAAAACAGTTACTACATTATAAGAAGAAGCACATGAAATGCACAGGATGAGCACTGCACATGAACTTGCTTTAGTATATGAGTGTATATGCATGCATGAAAGGCTCACATTTGCAGCAAAATTTGACTATACGTGACATATAAGATACATCACTCATTCTATTTTGCGTGTACCATACATCTTTTTCAAGTAATCAATTTTTCTATTCGAGATTTCAGTAGGTGTGCTATTGCATTTATCGGTTTGTCTGGGAAGGCCCTTATATATCAGTGTGCACTTTTAGCCTTACATTTTCTGAGTATTTTGTGCTGTTGTATTTTGCCATGTATTGACATCTTTTACAATGTCCTGCAAGTTTTTTAGACCTTGCTAACCTGCGCAGAATGCTCAGGCTGTCTTTGGGGCACCTTTGAGTGCCTTTAATGCCTTCAGCAGCAAGTGTTACGTATGATAGACCAGGATTTGTGGTAATGACACGCTGCAGGAGCATCGTGCACAGATGTAGGTGGTAACAGCATCTGGATATCTCACAAAATATTGCAAAAGATGCCAAACTGTGGCAAAATTTGACTGTACACATGCACATTGCAAATATAAGGCAGGGAAGTGCAGATTTGCATACTAGGCCTTTTCCATCTAAGAAACCAATAACTGCATTAACATACCTTCTACAGGGGTCTTGAATAAAGAAGTTGGTTACTTGAACAATATGATGTATGACATGGGTGCATCATGAATCGCATAGTTCATATGTCGTGTATTGTAAAATTTCCTGCGAATGTGCCGTTTTTATATATGTAGTCATTGTTTAGTGAGGTCATTTCATTTGCAACACACATTCTCTGCATATTATCTTGGTATTTTGTTTTGTCTTAGAACTGTAATTATGTTTCATAAAACCTTACATTGCTAAAATTAGACTTTGGGGCAGTTTGGTCTTTTCATCCACGTTCTTGTTTTTGTCATTTCCCTTACCATGTAAGCATTTTTCTGGAGCGCTTGCAGTATTTCGTCATGCTCTTGTGTTTACAAGCCAGATGTCTGTCTCTGAACAGCCCAAACCACTTGAAGCATGCAAATCTGATGCATCCTCAATAGAACTCCATAGTGAACATACTGCTAAAAATATTTTTCAGGGGATGAAGCACTTCTGTAACTGTCGAGTTTTGCAGCAATAAAGAGCAGAATGCTTGTATCTGTGTAATCTATATATAACTTTTTCTTTGTATCATCTTTTATCTGTCTGTCAGCATGGTAACATTGCATATTGTCTTCTTTCTTAACATTCATAGGTTCCAAATAGCTCCTATGATGTATTTGTCCTCACATTTTCTGCAATATCCTTCAAGGGAAAGACAACTAGCAGTTCACCTCATTTACCACATTTACAGGCACCAAATTAACCATAAAAGTAGTGTCATGCCTATTGCTTAAAAGCTCCTAAACGATTTTGCACATCTGAAAGTTCCTTGAATTCGTGCAAGCAGGTGCTGTTTATGTGATGGCTGAATGCTCCTGTGATTGGTATTTAGGCCAATGTGAAAGAAAAACCCCTGTACCTATGTGTTGCTTGATGATGTTGACCTGTATTTATTACATTGGTGACCTGTGTGTGCACTCTGAAGATATGTCCATTACTGCTGGTGTTTTGTATAGTCTGTGTATAATAAAACAACGCATTATATATCAAGAACACATTCATTTTATTAGTTTTTGTAATGTGTTGTCATGATTTCCTTTCATTGTCAGTGCTGCTAGGCATCCTAATACCTAATTAAAGAGCTTCTGCAGATGTAAAGAGTTGACTCAAAATTTATGAAACTTTTATTCACTGCAGCTATAGGTTCTTTTAATGATAAGCTCTTTCTTCACTACAAAATAGGGGTTCCTAAATTGGTTATTCATATCTATAAACCACCCTAGCTGGATGAAAATACTTTTCAAAAATTGCTCGAAGGTCTGGTAAATTTAATCAAGTCAGAATAAAAAGATACTCTTTGCAGATACAAAACATGAATGGTCCATCTCAGTTAATGAAACATTCTGGAAAGCCTTGTGGTCATTCACAGAAACACTTGTTGGTAGCTTTGTCAGTGCCGTGATGTTTCAGCCTTAGTCTAGAAGATAATGATGCTCACATGATGTGAAATTTTCACGAAGTATTCTGTGTGTGCATTCTGCAACTTAAAAGGAAGAGGTCCGAACACTGACCAAAATGGTTTAAAATAGTTATTTGCATTTTAGCTCCCCCTGGGAGTTTTGTTCACAAGGCTCCCGTGGGGGAGCCAAAACGTAAATAACTATTTTAAGCCATGTTGGTCGGTGTCAGGACCTCTACCTTTTAGTATGCATCATCCCGACCAGACGGGCTTTTGTCATACTCTCGACTTCATCCAGTCTGCAACTGTACAATGCGCTCGTGTTACCCACTTCACTACTCTTGTGTCCTGTCTGCACGCCTCACCTTTTTTTTTGCATAATGAATCCTTAGCAACTAGCTCAGCTTTCTGTCGTGCTAATGTACAATGGGCTGTAATTTTTCCTTCAATCTGAGGTGGCCAAGATACACTTGGCGTGGTATCATTGAATGGCCCAGCACTGTCGCAGTGCTGGGCCATTCGTGATACCATTCGTGATGCTATGTTTAAATATTTATGTGGTGTCAGTTTGCAATACAATAGTACATAATCTATTTACGTTTGGTTTTTCAGGATGCTCCCTATCATGCACTGCCATCTCAACAGTACCATGGCTTTTTGTGTGGATTCCTTCCCTTTTGAAGGCCACCACTGCTTGCACAGCATCACAGCCTGCCTGCCTTGATCTTGCGGAAGAAAATACAAAACGCCTATTTTTTGAAATCCGTGCCTGGCTCCACACAACACCACCTGCCTTCCGGGTGTTAGGGCTTTTTGCAGAGAAAATGTTTGTAATGATGCCTTGTGTGTGCCCTGGTGGCTAAATGTTGGCCTCTTTGCCTGTGTGAAAATTTCACACTTATGGATACTGTTAAGGGTTCCTGTATTATTGTTATTACTTACAGGTTCCTGCTAAAAATTCCTGTGTTAGAAATTTTTGTTTCATTATAAAACTAAAAAATACACTTGAATTGCTGCTTTGTGTGATATGAAATATTCAGCTGAAGGTGATCAGCAGAGGTCGAACAAGTGTTATATCAGGTGGATAATTTTTTTTGAGAAGGGGACTTCATCGTTAGGGTAACAACTGTTTTCCTTGGCACTGTTTATATAGTTCACTTTTCTTCACTTCATGGACATCCAGCAACATGACTGAGTGCATAGGTAGGGTGAGGCAAGTTTAATGCTCAACATGGGGATTTAGTTGGGATAGCAAGGTGTGTAGAAGTAGGGGAGTTTGGCAGGTTGCTGAGACCAATTTCTATGAGTAATCTTGTTGTTTGTGTCTATGTCGGTTATATGATGCGAGGCGTCTTTTGAGGCCAGAAATTTTGAAAAAACTCCTTATAGTTGTGGAAATTCAGTACGTGCCCCTGGGGCTACCATGGGTATGAGTCACTGGCCATTGTTTATAAGCACTTGGGGCCACTGGGTAGATGCAGCTCTTCAATGAACATTTTGACACAAACTTGTGCATGTACACTGGGTGTGTGCCACTGCATATGTGCCACTCTTTAATGAACCTCTTTGATGTTGACTTGGGTCATGGGGCATCACAAGAACTCACGTAGTGACATCTGTGTATGCATGTAGGTGTGAGCTGAAATTGTCTGCTTGGATTTTCTTTCCCTGACGACGACTAGTCCCCTTGTTGAATTGACTTCATCCTGAGATACCACCTGTTTGACTACTGTTATCACATTATGCCAATTTTGCTGTGAACTTGTCATGTTCTCTAGCTGGCAAGCTTGAATTTCAGGTATTGCACAGTGCTAAGGAAATTGATTCAGAGTGGGTGGTACCACCTCGGCTTTTCTTTGCAGCTGCGTGTTACATGAGAGAATGAGTTGTACATAGATGCCGATTAGAAATCGCATAGGTATCCGAAGGTACTTTCATAATGTTCTAGGTCATTGGTGCTGTCTGGCCTCCTTGCATCATTCTTTCTCCTGCTCGTTTACGTGCAAAAACAAATGTGGCCTGTTCTAATGCATGCAAGGACTGCCCAATAGCTCATGATGTTTTGAGCCACTCAATTTCAGTCTTGGCTGCACTTGTGGATTTTCAACTGTACTGAAGCTTGCAACATGCTTGTATTTCCTGTCAAACTGGTTTGCTTGTTTCTATCCAATTTATTGAATTCCACTTTCGTTATGCTAATAGTCATTGATTGTACTGTCATACTGGTACATTTGATTCTGTAACTTCAATAAATTTCCAGACATTTTATTGCTTTGTCATAATTTTTGCACCTCGTTAGACACAATCTACTAAACACACAAGAAAACTCCCTTCAACCTCGTAAAATTTCCAAAAAGCGCATATTAAGCTCCCAGACCTACCTGCAAAAGCTCTAATAAAGAGCTAAATGCACTCCCTAAACACCTGTTTAAAACTCCCTTAATAAAACAGCTCCCTAAAGCTGTAAAAATTCACTCCCAAACATTCTCCTATATGTTCCCATAAAAAGCAAAAATTGAACTCTCAAAACTATCCATAAGTTCTCCCTTAAGCAAAGCTCCCAAAATATGGGAACAGTTGCTCCCATGTTTACACCTAACCACTCCTACAAGGAGGCAAAATAAGTTCCCAAAGGTCTCCTTCAACACTTCCTTAAGAAACCAAACGTTTCCGAAAATATGTACGTAAGAACTCCTATCGCTTCGCCTATATATTCCCATAAGCAGCAAAATAAAATACCCATGTCAACTTGTAAAAGCTCCCAAAGCCCCTCATAAAAACTTCCATAGTGCTGGTGTTCAAAAGAGTAATAAAAAACTCCCAACGTTCTCCATAAAGACACCTGCAACCACTCAGGGGTTGGTGTTCAAAGGAGAATTAAAAAACTCCCATAATTCCCCATAACACCACCAAACACAAGGGTGTGAAAAAAACTCCGTTCGAATGGAGGATATTGTTCTCCCTTAAGGGCTGAAGTTACGCAACGAGGCCAAAACTACCTAAAAGGGTCAAACCTGTTTACAGTGCACTATTGTCTTGCCGAGAACTAACCCGGCAGCAACGACAAACACAATTACCAGCTCTGTTTCTGACACTAACAAAAGCATGGCAAAGCTCAGAAGAAGAAATTCCCGCACTCACCAAACCTCACAGCCAAGAATTCAGCGCAGTCGTTCCGCTGCAGGCAACCACACTGTAAACGCAAATGAGCCGAAAAGGGCATATTAAGGGATGTCACCTCCCTTGAGACTACGTGCCTGAAAACCGTGCTCCCTTACAGTGGTGCAGAAATGTTCAGCGTCCTCCATTTCGCTCCCTCGCAAAATGGGGATGAAAGAAGGAGAAAGAATTAACCTCAATTCTACATCCTTATTAAGAGGGAGTTTCGAAGATAGAGGCCTCCCAATGGCCTCCCTTTAGCGTAAACGGAGTTCTCTGTTTCTTATTTTATGCGTTATTTTATTTTAGTATACACATCTGTGAGAAGGAGACGAGAAAGGAGAGATATATTGTCCAAGTGGTTGCTTTTCTTTCTTTTAATTCTGCAAATTTATACATTTCCAGAGTGCAAGCCAGCTTATTTAGGGCGATATAAAAGACGATTTGTTCGTCTCGTTGATCACAATGTCCTGTCGCGCTGCCAGAACCACCGGTCGGCACCTGCATGACGACCTGACTTCGGAAGCGCGACCATGCAAAACTTCGACGGCTTCGGCCGTAGAATGTCCTCGCTTCTGTTTGTTTTCCCATCAACTAAAATTGAAACTGAAGGCAAAGCCCTCGAAGCGCCACTGTCGTCGGCGCCGGTGACGGCACCTGTTTTGCTCTTCGTAGTTCTGCGCGTGTGTCTATGTGCGTTCTTACGACCGTCGGAGAGTGTTGCGTGTAATATGTGGAACCTCACAAGAATACCTGCCCCCTGCGCAGCACGGCGGTGATCGGCCACCGCGTAGCCATCGCCTTGTGATCTGTGTACTACAATACACTTTTGTGGTTCGCGCGGCCGTGCTCGGGCATTACTGTGCCACGATATGAAAGCGGCTAGTGAAACCTCGCCCACAGTCCTCACAAAATCGGAGCGCGTACGGTGTGGACTGCTTTGGAAACGGCGCGTTTCGGATTACCGCTTGCCCAGTTGCCTCATGTTTCACGCGGCCTTATATATTCAGCTGCGGTGGCGAGTACGGCGCGGACCCATTGCGTAATGCACATAATGCTCACACCTTTTATGCTGCGGTGTTGAGACCCGTCGGTCCGCTGAAGAAAACTCAAGGAGCTAGTGCCGCACGAAAAAGAGACATTGTTTTGTTTCTTTCAATTTCTCCCGTTTTACGTGCCGGAACCACGATCTGATTACGAGGCACGCCGCATGCATTTGGGGACTTCGGATTAATATTGATCTCCTGGGGTTCTTTACCGTGCTCAGCCACGGCACGCGGGCGTTCTTGCACGCCCGCATCGAAGTGCGGCCGCCATGGCCAGGATATGATCCTGCGACCTCGTGCTTAATACTAAGCACAACGCCAAGGACACATAGCAACCACGGCGGGTCAAAGAGTGTTGTATTTTCGTCATGAGGTGTGTTTGATAACCATTCCCTAAGTGCCGATATAGGTTGTGACAGCGATTTGTGTCACAGCAACATTATTTCTAAGGCGGCAAATTACTGTTATGCAGCATGAACAATGCAAACAGCCAGCCTGTTTCTGTGTTAAATGGAGGCATGCAGTGTGTGCACACAATTATGTTCATTTTATCAGTTTTGTGAAATAAGCCTAAAACTGCATGCATGCATTTTCACTGGGAAATCTGTACCAGCACTTTCTTGTACCAAATTGTCTATGCACAGAAGTCTGTGTATTAGAAATAAATTTCAGGCAGTTACAGCATACAATTTCTTTTTCTTAATTAATAAAGGGAAAATCAGACATCCACCCGTTCATAGCAATTGCTACAAAGGAAGCCCATACGGGTTCCTCGAAAGAAAAGCCTCAGAGTTGAAAAAAAATTCGTCCTGGTCCGGGACTCGAACCCGGGACCACCACCTTTCCGGGGCAGCCGCTCTACCATCTGAGCTAACCAGGCGGCTAGCAGATGGCAGGGCGAAGTCGAATTTGTCGACAACACACGAAGCAAAGACAAGTGTTTGACGTAGTAGTTCAGCAGAACTAAAGTCTGCAGAACATGTCTAAAGTGAGCTCCATCATCGGGGCAGTTAGGGCTCCCAAAAACACAAGTGCCAAAAATCTGGAGGCTCTTGGTATTCACAACACATATGAAGAACATGCCACAGCAGTGGTCACACCTCAGACAGAACGTCTGAATTCGACAAAACAAGGAAAGGCCCTATTGCAAAAGGTGGGATATCCCCTGAGAGCGCAGTATGGCTGGGAAAAAACAGTTTCGCTACCCAGACAAACAAGAGAGAAAATTATAGTTTCACCAATCCCAAAGAATATGAGCACGGAACACCACCAAAGCAGGAAAGCGCAATCAAAGGCTTTACTAAAGAAGTATGAAAGAAATCCAGACATATACTACACAAATGCGTGTAGAGTGGCAGCAGACAAATTCACAATAGTGGCCTTCAATCGGTTCACAGTGATAACAACCTCCATTCGTAACCCTTCAACCTGTACCATGGATGCAGCAGCCATAGCACTGGCCTTTCGAGGTGCAGACAGACAGACAGACAGACAAAGAACTTTAATGACAAGGTCCTGAGAAGCTTTGCCCTAGGGCAGAGCTGCGCGCTGCTCCCACGTGGGGACTGTTAGGCCGAGCCTAACTGCCGCATCGTAGGCTCTCTGGACAGCCTAAATTTGACGTGCATATTCTGAACGTTAAGAGACAGGAAGATAGCGGTATGGGTTAGAGAGAAAACGAGGACAGCCGATATTCTAATTGTCATTAAGTAAAATAAGTGGAGCTGGGCAGGCCATATAGTGGGTAGCCTAAGTTTGACGTGCATATTCTGAGCTCCGGATGGCAGAGCTCCCAAAAGAAACAATCTGCATTGGCTATGGTGTACCTCTAAGGCAGCATGCTGTTCGTTAATGACGGGTACCCTCCCACGCAAAACTCACAGAATTGAACCAGGTGGTAATTTGGTGCCCGGCGCATTCTGGACTCGAGGGAAATGAGAGGGCAGACCGACTGCTCGGGCAATAAGCATCCAAGCACTAGTCGGTCCTTTCAAGGAACCCCCCATTGACCCACGTGACACCTTCGAAAACCAGGAAAAAGAGAGACAAAAATACAGGCGTCCGCATCCCAACCTTATGGGAGAACAGGCCAGGGATTAGTGCTGTGTACAGACTAACACATACTTGTTGGGGGGCTAGTTGGTGCATGTTTCCAGAAGAGGGTTACAGTGCCGAAAAAACACAACACACAGCAAGCGAGACGCTGCTGTGTGTTGTGTTTTTTCGCCGCTGTAACCCTCTTCTGGAGACTAACACATATCTACGCCTACAAATACTCAGTAAGATACACTCTGCATTCTATGAAAGTATGTGTTCTTGGTGCGGGGAGCTGCCAACTCTTGCCCACGTAACATGAATGTATAAACTACAGTCTCCAAATTCCAATTCGCCCCTTACGACGCAAGTGCCAAGTAACAGACAATGGAATGTTTGGCTTGCTAGTGAAGATGCAGAGAGCCAGAGAGCTCTTCTCGATCAAGCCCAGCAAACCACAGAGACCGGTGGAGCCCTGGACTGAGGGACGCACCGACCGCCCAAACCACTAAGAGAAATAAAGTTTATATTACTACTACTTGCCCTTAGTGCTATCAGCCATCAAGTTTACGTGCAATTACATATGAGCCACATGTCACTTGATTCACTCAGTTTCCATCCAGAAAATGCACTCTTTGTTGGAGGGCATGCATGATTGATTGTTTATGTGCAACATTCTTTTGCCACAGAAGGGCATGTAATATGGAAACCGACGTAATCATTAATACACTCTGGAGCAACTTGTTCTGAATTGAACTTTTAAAAATAAAAAGCAGTTTCAATAAATGACAACATGAGTTTGTTTTTTTTTATCTCGCTGAGTAGTGTGCTACCGTCTGGGTTTTTTTTATTCCACGTGGTAGAGGTGTGTAGCTGTCATTGTATTGCTTTTAAGCTTCTGCAATAAGTGTGCTTCTGGCACCTGGGACAAATTCTCAAAGCAAATATGTTTCAGGTAATTGTGAATTCTATTCAAACATGACACACATATTGCTGTATTTGTCTTGGAAAATTTGTTCAGGCAAGCAGCTTTTATAGCTTCAGTAAATTATTCATTGTGGCAAATTCAGCTGACCCTTTTCAAGACTAACCATTAATTTTACAGCTGTGGCTTTATGTTAACATCATACAAGTATGTATACAGGTATGTTAACATCATACAAGTCTGCATTCCTAAGAACTTAAACAGCCAGAGGCCACATTGCAAAGACGGGGATCCGAGTATCAAGAAAAAAAAATCGATAATGAAGGTAGCAAGAAGTACTCACAAGCAAATGTTTATTGTCAGAGGGATGCAAGAATAATACAGCCCATGCAGGGGGTGCATGAAAGCCAGATAATAGCCACAAAAAACAAAGCCTACTCATATGTCACAGCCATTTTAATCAAAAATACATTTAACTCCATTGCATGCATAATGAAGCCTTGCTACTTATGTCAATTTACTAGCATTACCACCCAGTACTGCTGTGCTCCTGAATGGTGGCTCACGTTTGCAGGCAGCAATAGGTGCAGCGACATCCATCATTCGTGCATCACTCATTTTGGACAATACACACCTTGCTGCAAGGAAAAGGAGCCAAGTATACCTTTCTAACAATTCTTGGCAATTAGTTTGAGAGAGGCATTTCCAACCACACCAGACTAGACCGGCATTGCCTTGCAGCATGCTCGACACAGGGAACGTAACTTCTTGCCCCCAAACCCAAATTTTCTGTTTACCTGGCATAAGATGATGTGCAGACAATCCTCACCTGCCCCCTGCCTTCCTCGCCCCCCTACACATGTACAAAAATATTCCTGGCTACGGCACTGGTCCTTGTTACAAGAAATAGAAGTACAGATCCTTGCTCTCGATGTTCGCCAATCTGGAACACGATAAAATTGGCTAGGCAAAATAAAGAAGACACCAATGTCAACCTTTCAGCTGATATGAAGGATTGCTTCAAAATATGGAGGGGCATGTACCGAAGTAGCCAGTAATGCTGTTTGGTCTGCACTCCAGCCACGTATTATTTATCAGGCTCAGTTTTACTGGCTCTCACCGAAGCAGAAGGACCAGATTGAGATCATTATTCAGAATGGGATGAGGGCAATAGCTGCTCTCCCTCTGTTTACTCAAGAACATGCCCAGGTGAACACCATGGCAGCGTTGCTGATTCAATGGGAATGAGCATGTGAATTAAAGAGGTTGCAAGTTGCAGTCACTTCTGATTGCATGGGTGCAAGAACAGACTTAAGGCTATGGCACAGCTGTACACTGATGTTCCTTTGGACCAATGTATTTTATACAGACGCTGCTATTACAGAAGATGGAAGCATAGTATGAGTACTACCGTCTTTATAAAAATAAGGAATATACAATGGATGTCTGCAACTCTACTTGAGCTTCATACCATACATGATAAGAGTCTGCAGAGTAGGGCTGGTACGCGATAGTCACACATGACACCAATGAGGCAGCCTCATTTTTATCAAACATCGCCCAAATACAGACACACACCAATTCCTTGAGTGTCATTTAACAGCTGAAGCAAGACAGTAAAGCCACATAGCTTTGTCAGAGGATACACAAGCTTCACAACTACTCACTTTTAATGCTTGCTTACACTAGGTACAGGGACACATCTCTGGCCTTTTCAATGCCATGGCAGATAACAAAGCACACGACAACATCAACGACATGTATCTACCTGCACCTCTTGTGCCAGGCTCACTTACCGTCTTTCTACCCCGGAAAGTTTGCTCTGATGTGACACATGCTTTTACACTCAAATTCGACAGCCTTTGCTGCATCAATTTTGCCAGCACTGTCAAGGACACAGTATTCTTAACTGCAATTTATCATCAGGAAATATGTAATTTTAAAAATGTGAGAGCAGGCATTTTGACTGACTTATTATGAATGGAAAGAAATGTCACTGCTGCCTGAATGAAGAGAGTAATCTTCTGCAGTTGTAGAGAGTCAGTGTAGCTTCATGCAATGCTGTTTCACAGCAAGTTTGTACAAAGGATCATTACAGGCAGGGAATTATAGGCCTAATTGTGCTTTTCACTTGCTCTGAATGTGACCTTAAACAAAGCATTGTGTGTAAAAAGGGGAAATGTTCTTTGAAATGGAGCATCTATCACCAAGTAGAATTTTGCCTTTTGAGACTTTTTAGCATCCATGGTGGAGAGATTAAATTGCTAGTGCATCTCTATAAGTCATGCCTCTAAAGATGCACTTGACGTTTAGGAAGGTAAATTTTTTTGACCAGGGAGGGACATGCGGAAAAAACTTTAGTGAGAGAAGCATCTGCAAGGTTGCCAGCCTGGACTCGGGCCACCCGGGCATTATGTGCGGTGAGGCATAGCCTTTCCACCGCTGCCCGGGCCCACTGGATAGCCCATAGTTGGTTGTGTAGTTCCGAGCTAGTCAGAGCACTTAGCCATCGCTCCTCGAGAAGGCCTGGTTCTATCTTGTCCTCTACATATACTTATCTCATCTGTGTGCACTTCCATAAGATGTGTGCCATGTCTGCGTGTTCGTGCTTGCAGAGCTTGCAGCTCGTGTCTGAGTATTGTGTTGAATTTAATCTGTTTAAATGTACTGGGTTTTGGAACGTTCTGATTTGCAACCTTCTCCAATCTGTTTCTTGAGACCTGTCGAGTTGTTTGCGGTGTTGTGGGTATGTTTCTCTTTGTTTCGTATAGTGTGTCAGTATGTCGTGGTACCTGACCAGTCTGTCCCTGTTGTCTCGTATTGCTACTTTGTTGTCGTCTCCTCCCCGCAGTCCTTCCTCTTTCCCTGGGGGCTGCGGGGTGTTGGGCTGTCACTGTCCGAGCTGCAGTGAGTTAGTTCTCGCGCGGCTCGATGGGCCTTCTCGTGAGAATGGGAGGGCTATTCATGGTTACTTCTCCCTTATGTGCCGGGATCCATTTGAGGTATTTGGGTCATGTCAGAGAAACACAAATGTATTGTTCCAACATGGTACAGTGTTACTCTGCTGTTAGAAAGGTGATTCAGAAGAGCTCTCTAACTCCATTGACTAAATTTTCAGAGGCGATTACAGTGGGTGATTTCCCTGTTACTGTGCTATTGCTAGTCTGGTGCTTACGGTCGGTGATATACAGAGCATACCAGTCTTGGAGCTCAACTTTCAAGAGCCAAGAGGCATGTCATGGGTGAATAAATCATGCATTTTCTCAGTCAGATGGAATTGTCACATTAAAACGGTGTACAAGCATTTCATCGTCAGTACAGTTGTGAAAAGGTGGTAGTTTTATGTAGTATAGTCTCCAAAATGCCTGACCAGTGGCGTTCTTTGTTGAGCCGACCATTCAGGCCTCCCCACTAGCTAAATTGTGGACACCACAGGTAGTATCTCCTCCATGCTGGGTTACGAGTTTATTAGGCTTTTTTTTAACAAACAATTAATTTATTCTTTATTTTTGCTGTCATTTTGATGGCCTGTCTATGCTTCTTGTTTTCAAAGGCTATATTATTTTCATTATTGTGGCCTTCAATGTTTAAAACTGTAATATCCCATATAATCCACCGCGATTACTCGTAAGAGAGAAATCAATATAGAACAAACAGTAGATGTGGGCAAATGTATATGCATTAATTGACTTGAACATTCACCTGCGAAGGCCTAAAGTCAGGTTGCTCAATGGATCGAATAATCTCAGTTGGAGAGCAGCACTGAGCGTGTTGATATGCCTCTCACTCATCCAGTATACGTAAATGCATGCCTAACCAAGACACTTTCAGACTTTAGTAAAATAATTAAGTTAATATGTTGTGTAACGCTGTTCAGTTGAGATTGTGAATGGAAGTGTTATTAAAATGAGCAAGCTAGAGACAACTATTGCAGTGTTTAATGCAGTGTTTATAATTCGTGGCAAGTGCAGCATGATATTGCAAAAGAACATAAATAATGCTCATCTCAATGTTTCTATCTATGCCTTTCATTTATCTCTTTGTCTCTTTGAAATTAAGCAGCAGGGCATAACACAAGCACTGCTGCTTACGTTTATAATGGAGACATCAGTGGGTTTCAGACAGAGCCAACTCCTGTCCCCTATGCACATATGTTTTGCACATATGCAATATGTACGGTACTGTACATGAATGCCGCGCTCATCATTCGTCTACGCGCTAATAGGAAGTTCGTTTATAGTTGTGTGCGAGAAAAATACTAAACATCATTTCATCGGCATGTCGTCGGCGAGCAATATATATCTCATGAGAGCCTCTCAACTGTACGTGCCAATTCGACCGAGTCATACATACATACGGCGCGATTCGGCATACACGAACCTATATTCAGGGCCAGTATATCACATGGATTCCTCTCTCGGGGTTACCATTGTTATTATTACCTACCGTCCATATAAACGACCTATCGGTGATAGCGTACGCGCAGCACCGCAAGGACGGCACCTCGATCCGGCCTGCCTGCTCTATCGCCGACGACGTCGCAGTAAAATATATATATATATATATATATATATATACATATATATATATATATATATATATATATATATATATATATTGGCTTTAAGCATAACCGTCGGAATAAAGTGATCGCAATCGCACCTACTGTGTAACACAATAAGGAAAACAAAGCGAATGCCAATTAACAGAGCTACGATACGGAAGCGGCCGACGTTTCACGTAGCGTCAACACGCTAACTTAATTGTTGACAAAACATGATTTTACGACTAGCGCTGGCCACACAGGAAGCGTTGTCAGCCGCATATGCCAAACTCGGTCCGAAGACGCTCGGGGCGGGCAAGCAATTACTCGGGCCCGGGCCGGGCTTGGACCTAGGAGCGTCTAGCCGGGGAACATTCACTGGCGACAGCCGGGAAGTCAGCGAGTCGCTGAAAGTTCTTGCGCGAGCGGAACGCAAGCGAAATTCAAATATGTTCATTTCGACTACATATTTACAATGTCCACCGTCTACAATCGGGCAGCGCGAAGCATTGGGCCTCGCAACAGCTACGCAATTAATCTAAGAACCCTCGGGCTAATCACAGGTCATATATCGAACCCCGCGTCATAATAATGGGCTATTTTCCCACGCCCTTCACCTGCGGGCTTCCCTCACGCAGCGAGCATACCATCCAAAAGTCAATCTATTATTGCCCGGCCGGCATCGCGCACGGCGGACGTGAGGCGGCACACAACGACGGAAGCTTTGCCCAAGCCGGATTAGCAAACGGCGAGAAACTGCCGTATTGTAATAAGTCGTGGTTATCAGCGCGTGAAATGACAAGGAATAGCTCGATCATAACCTACGCTTATCCATACCGGCCTAGTCGCTGCGGTCGCGGATATGACACATAGCGTTACAGAAAGGTGTTCACAAAGCATTAACAGCCCTGCTCGTGTATTTAATAACATTTTCTACTCATCGGACCTTTGCGCTAGCTGTTACCAAAACTAAGATAAATCCTAAGCAATTCGCCCACCTTGCAGTCTTGCTGACATAATGTGACTGGTGAAAGTTATTCTAATGCATGCACATAAATCGTATTCACATGTGCATATGTTGATTGTTTACTTCAGCATGAAAAAAAAAGATATGCTCCATCTGTATAATTTCACATAATTACATTTTCCTTCCTTTCTTTCCTTTTCTTTTACTGTTGTGGTGGGTTGAGTACAATGTACAAACAAAATATTTGTCACTTTTGCACTACTCCATCACTTAAGAACAGCAAATCAGCAATCAGGACCGATATACTAATTTTCTTATTATTTTTAAAATTTGTATTCATTATGAGACAGATCACACTTAGCTTGCTTGCTTTATAACAAGCTCTTGGTCAACGACGACACGTATGTTTGGGACTCTGAAGTAAACTGTGCAGTGCATCTGTCTCGGCATTCTTTGGAATGACAAGCCAAACCTTCATCTTCTGCAAGTGTGGAAACTAACAGTTTATGCAACCACACACCCATAACACTTCTACAAACCTGTCATTCTTATACACAAATGGTTGAAGTGTGATGTCAAAATATATGTCACTTTCATCACTCATTGATTCATGCGCGACATCTCTTGTACTAATCAAGACTTGGCTAAACGATACCATCTCAAATAAAATTTTTCTTTCCACATCTGCATACAATACTTTTTGTTGTGAATGATGCAACTGCATAGAAGGTGGCATGCTCATAGCTTTAAAAAAATAATTTCTTGCAGTTCACTGGCGTTCGTTCATTCGTAGAGCACATTTTCATTTCACTTCAATGCTCAAGCAGAATGTTATCATAAGCAAATACTACTGCCCTCCAGATGTAAATTAAGCATTTTCAAGCGAGTTTCAAAACATTCTATATGAAGTGCATATGCTATTTTGGCATTCTACTCTGATCATTTATGGCAATTTTAATTTCTCCGTTATTAACTGGACAACAGAATCTGTCGCAGCTGCTCATGCTCAATAGCACGTTTTCCTTCATTTCTGTCTACACTTCCCATTACCTCAACTCATTACTCTCCCAACCTGTTCATCATGTACATTGGCCAATATTCTAGATCTCATCAGAGGTAGACAAATTAACATTCAAATATGCAAAGCCATCAAAATCGCCCTGGGCCTACCATCTACGGCTTCGACTATGAGACTTCTCAAGATGGGCGTACACAACCCTTGGCAAGAATTAGCAAGCTCATAAAGCCAGTCAGTTAGAATGACTTAACCTCACGCCCACCGGGAGATCAGTGCTGCAACGGCCGAGCTGCGGTGAAACCTTTATAAGCCACCATGGACCGAAAAGGAAGAATTCCTCCAAACATCCGCAAATCCCTTTGCAAAGCACCAATCACACGCAACATGCACCTCACGTACAACAAAACAAGAAGACAAACCCGAGTGGATGCCCTGCGGCGAAGACACAAGCAAGATCCGGACGCCAGATACATCGACGCAGCCAAATACCCGCAATGAAATGCTTACACCCTGAACGTCGTAGATTCTCAGGGTAGAGAGCTAGCGTCTGCCGGGTCCATGCACAAAACCCTGAGACTGCAGAAGAGACTGCAATCACCCTAGCAACTACCACGTGCAAGGACGCAGCTATCGTTTTTTCTTATTCTGAAGCAGCTGTCACGAACTACGCTAAGGGTCACGTGTCGACAGAAGCACTAAAGATATTGAAGCACAACAGCACTCTGATCCCCTACACCTGCGTGACCTGGGTTCCTGGGCATGACGGGCTGGAGGGGAACGAAGCAGCACATGCTGCGGCCCGAGGCCACACCTGCCGGCCCAACCCTTCCTACTCTCAAGATGCCCAGTCTGCGTCAGCAGGAGCAGAGACCGTACCCGTCACCTACTCAGAGATCCTTCAACATCACAGGGTGGAATGCAGGGTGTAGCCACCACCTCACCCAAACCTCACCAAAGAAAAAAGTACCACACTCGGAAGACTACAGAGTAACACTTACACCCACGGAATACTCATGCACAGACTATACCCAATGCTACAAGGATACCACTGCCCAATGTGCGACTTACCAGACTCCTTGGCGCACCTGATTCTCGAGTGTCCATGGCATCTAAATGCAGATGCATCGCCTTCACCGAAAGAATATAATGCCAGACAAGAAAGCGAAGACCTCATTGAAACGTGGGAGGCCAAGCTCGTCTCCAAGGGCCCGGAACACCAATGACACCTCGTAGCCAGGGCCAAGGAGTCAGCAAAGGCCAGAGGGTTCCTGGAATGAGGAGACCTCCCACAGAGAGTAGAACTGGGATTTAACCCGGATACTGTTTCAAAAATAAATGTTTATTCATCCTCCTCATCTCGACGAGCGATCCTCTAATCTGTTCCGGCATTACTCACCTGGACAGGCTGTCTGATCATGCAGTTATAGTAGGTCTGCTTGACTTATCTTTAACAAAAAAGAAAGCATGGCATGGCAAAGATGCATATTATGTGACAAAGAATGCCAGCTGCTACTAAAATCCACACGTCAGCAAGTGTACAGCTATGATTTTTTATGAATAACAGTGATTATGGCACGTAGTAAACCCCTATTCACAGCCTGACATAATCATAATTCTGGTGGTGACGTAGTTCCCGAGTTATAGTGTGTGCAGTCATTAAATGACATGTTTTGTTGAGTGTCCACCTGCGAAGAGATCACTGCATGCCCTGACTTCCCCATGCAATCTGACATGTCTGAAATTGTTATTAATTAGTCGGGCATTTTTACCTTACTAAACAGATTAAAAAATTCATTTACATCAGGTCACAGCAAATTTAATAACAAGCTACTCAAGAATGTGTCACAGTGTCTCGACATACCCCCCTGGGTCCATTCCTAAGACTAGTGAGTGGCTAAAGTCATCCCATTCTATAAATCCGGCGAGTGTTTCTCACCCTTTAACTACCAATAAAGATCAACCAGCACAATTTGCAAACTTATGGAACACATTATTATTTCACAAGTCATCGACTATTTCGAAGATCCCAGTTGAACATTCAACTACCAGCACAGGTTTTCATTTACATTACGACTTAACATCAAACCACCACATTTACTCCATCTTTGCAGCAGTTGGTCACTCTCTTGGCATCATCAAATGAAACCTAAAGCATGCTCTTGTCAACATACATAAACTTGCTTACACTACACTAATCCACACAAAGCTCGAATACTCATCACTAATATAGTACTCTGGCAGGTATACATTGTTGACGAGATTGCATTTGTTCGAAACTGGGCTGCTCACCTTCATATTTTCGAACTATTCATCTTACACTTGAGTGTCATCATTAAAAGCACGTACCGATTTACAAGCACTATCCCTTCGCCACAAATCAGTGCGTCTTTGCCTGCTTGACAAACTTTATAATCATACTTCCCTTCACAATCATTTCTTTCGGTCACCACCTGTCGTCTTTTCATGCTGGGATCACCACCTCAAATTCAAGTGCACATCATGTCACACGTTACAATATGCATGCTCTTTTACACCCTGCATCATCACTGAATGGAACTGCTTTCCCTCTGATATTGCCACAGAATCTGACACTAAAATTTTACAACGTGCTATGCACTGTTAATTAGTTGCCTTTTTTATTACATTCTTGTTTAGTTATTTTTGTGAGTTACTAATAAATACCTGTATTAATACCGTAGTTCATGTGGGCATGCATATTTTCAACATTTGATTGTTCTGTGTGCATAACTTTCGTTTTGCAATTCTTATGATTTCTAACACTCTGTTTCTTAATAGCTAAGCAATGTTAGCATACTTTTGTTCTGTACTTTGTCCTATTATTTATTGTAACTATTACTTTGTAATCTCATTTATGTTTGTACTCCTCCCTCCCTTGTTATGTAATGCGCTCAACTGAATGCCTTTAAGGGCACCATTGAGCACTGCAGCATTGCTACTTTGATGTAGCAGTGTTGTGAGGCATTTTGCCACCCCAGGTAAAGTTAACTACTGCACTCCTCTCCACTCTAGTACCAAATTCAGGCGCATCATACAAATAATTTTAAGGCACATTGTAAGGCATTGGTAACTAGTATGGGAAGAAAGTTGGTGCATGGGTTTCCAGGCGTCACGTCATTGTTATTTCAAAAGTCAGTCATCCATAGTGCATTTGAAATTGGATATTTTACGGAATCCAACATTGTCCTTTGACCATTGGCGAAATGTAGATGTTAAAGTGGGGTGAGGAACGACTAGGTGCGATGTGCCCATCTAGAGCTGCCAAACCTAAGTGGCCACCTGTTTCGCCTACAATACAAAATACCTCTGCTTGGTTGTGTTGCTGGTCAGATATATACCTACAAAATAACAGAAGGTGCTGCTGTGCCAATATATTCACAAAAGTCTTACATGATTTTACAGGTGCCATCCATTAGCATTAAAACATGGCCTGCTCAACAAGCACAGTATCTTCAGAGGAAATTGTAGTGTTATATCTTGCATACAGAAATGTCGAAACGTGTAAACAAGGCACCGTGCTAAAATTTGTCTTGTGAATTCCTACTGTGCCAACTGTGCAGATTGATGACATATAGTTCGATGTGGGAGCTGGCCCAATCCACATGTACACAAAGGAAAATGATTCACCTCTTAAATATGTGAAATGACGCCTAGGTAGGCACAATAAATTTTCAGCTCTGTATGCTTCAGTGTTATGCTAGAAGAAAACGTTTTTTTTTAGTGTGTTGCTGATTCACAATTATATACCAACTATGCGTATAGAAGAAGAATCTGCAATCTTTTAGGCTGTGTGTTAAAATACCATGTATACAAACCAAGGGAAAACATTGGGAAGGCGGGAGATGGAAATTTAAGAGGATGAGCAAAACGAGAACATGGTGAAAGCAGGAGCCAATATTTCAACAAGTGGGCTTGTCTTCTTCAAGACGGCATATGCTTTCCTCATCACAGTTACACATATTAAGAATTAGTTCAGTTGATGCCCAGCCTGATACTGCGTGATTATACTGACACATATGCATACAATTGTTTGTCCTTTTTCTGTGGATTGCATTTCACCTACTAACAACTGAAAGATATCAGTCAACGCAAGATGAAAATAGTGTTGTACTTTGCGGATGGTATATATGTATATGTATATATATATATATATATATATATATATATATATATATATATATATATATATATATATATATATATGCGCTTGACAAACCATGCTCACCGCTAGGTTGTGCTTTAAGTGGCACATGTTTTTTTGGGCACAGGTTTGACCAATAAAGAGTTAATGCTTTGAAGTGATGTTGCCAGTGTGTTATTCTACACTGTCACGACAACGCGACAATGCTCTGAAGTATATTTATTGATTTGACAGCAAGAATTCCATAGACATTCTCTGTGGCATGAAGGAAGGAGATGCAGATCTGAATCATTATCATAATTATATATACATATTATTACTGTATTAACCATTAATATATGTCGTTGTACTGTGCGGTAGTACAATACATAGTATACAGATCAACACAGTCAGTGCTCAAAGTTACCCGGGCCTGGAGAGAGTCCGTCCTCTCTTCCATTTTCTGAGCAACGGCTCGGCCCCTCCTTTGCAGGTCAACTGTAACACTGCGGCAACCATTCGACAAGCACTAAAAGTGATTTTATTTCCAGTAGTGCCTTCTGAGGGGAAATTCCAATTCTCCAATTTTTGGAATAATGACTTAAATAAATAACAACTCGGTTTACAACCTCTGTCTGAGCAGCGTGATCATGAATGCCTTAAATTGTTGCATAATCTAATTAACACCCCACGCTACTCATTAAAGAACAACTATCTGTGTCCTGATAAATTGAAACCTACTAGGAATAGCCACAAACTTAGCCTTTCACCATTTCAACCGCATATTAACCTATTTAAGTATAGCTTCTTTCCTCATACAATTGAAAAATGGAACTTCATTACTCCCAGGTGAAACTTGGTCACTGCCTTTAGAGAAATTTTTGTTAAGTTAACTTGATTCATGCTGTGTTTTTTTATATTGATTGTATCTTTTATTTTGAAGGTATCATGTTTCTTAAGTTGCTGAAGTTGATTTGTGCAGAAGAATATTTTGTTATATGCAGTGTACAAACCCACTCCTGTGATAGCCCAATTGGGCTGCAGTATGTGAAAATAAAAATAAATAAATGAATAAGTGATTAATCAGCTGATAGGGAATGAGCAAAAACAGGGCAACAGCTATATTGTCCTACTTCTGCATGCATTTCCCCAAGGCATTGCACATCACCACCCTTAATTGCTCGACTAATTAAGATTCTTGACACAGCTAGCATACTGTTTCATGAGTCAGTTGAGTGTGAACCTACCTGTTCGTGAATTATTGAAGGTTCACCTTGGTTTCTTAGTTTACAAATTAATTTTAATTCGTTTATTTTTGCATTACGAGTACAGTGCGCTACCATGCATGTATTTTGTACACTTTTGCAGTAAGCAGGTGTGAAACCATGAAATATATTCTTGTAGTGCCCTGTGGTTCTGGGTCCTTTCGGCTCCTCTTACTACCGGTACCACTAGCCGTTACCACCAGTGGTGCGGCCGTTATGTCGATACCGCTGAAGTGCTTTATTGAGCGATATGTGTGAACGTGACACATGCGGCTTGCCCGTAAATCCGTGCGCGTGCGGCGTCAACAGAAACACGCCGCTTTTCTTTTTCTGGTGAAAATGGGGCACAACATCGAATAAACGAAGCTTTTCACAACACGTTTACAAACGGACAAACACGAAAGAATCACCAATCTGACTCATCATTGACATGTCTAATTGACCAACGATTTGGCGGCTGTCCATTGTATTTGTTAGGTTGTTAATTATGCTGTTTCTCACTGGTCACCCAAGCGAGACTGTACTAGTAATCATGCAAGCCGTTCGTTTTCTTGCATTTCGTGACTCGTCCGGCTCCTTTTGCCGACGAGAAGCAGCCTAACACTCGCTCCATCCCCAGCAGCAATACTCTAGAGAACGAAATATTGTCCCTCTATTTAAACCCCATTCAACCAGGTTCAGTGCCCTCAATATTGAGCCACAATATGTAAGGAATATCGTTTGAAGGCCGCAGGCCAGCTGACAATGGACGTAAATCTGAGGGGCCAAAGAAACTAGACCAAAACATTGTTTGCCGTGAGTATTTTCTAAACAGCATGTGCCTTATATCTTAAATAAATAAATAAATATAAAGAAATCTAGACTGAAATAAATAAATATAAAGAAATCTAGACGGACATATGTTAGAACTTTGTTTCGTTCCGTCCATGTTTAAGCTCTTCTAGGTGGCGCCACAACAGCTCATCGAAATGCACCCGGCGCGAATTCGAATCCACGGCGAGATTTGAGCGCGGGAAGCTGCTGTATGCCGGTATGCCGGGGTAGGCTAGACAGCTCAAAATTCTCTGTTTGTACTTACGAGGCAGCAGTATTTGACAGAAAATAATAATACTTTGATGCTCTTCTCACGCCTACAAGCGAGGGCAGCGTGATTAACAACACAGCGTAATGCGCAACGGTGAACGCCAACGAACTCCACCACCAACCTGGACGAAGCATTTTGGTAAGTTTATATTTTATTTCTTGTTTGCAAAGTTTGTCATAGGCAAACAATTTTTTTTCTTTATTTCTAAAAGGATCGCATTTGACTTCGCTATCGTGAGTCTCGCGTCGTGAACAACGCCTTCTGCGATATCCAGAACGTATTCATGTGCTCAGTGCGCATGCATGATGTAAGACGATACTACTGATATGGAATAAGCAGAACTGTGTAACCTCTATATCGTACACGGGGGAAAAGACGCGAAGATAATATGTCAGTTAAATAAAAACGAAACGTCTCGTTTTTACTCGTCCTTTTGTTTTAGTTACTGTATATTTTGTTAATGTATCGTCATATGGTTTACCAGCCATGGCCGGACTTGGTGCTCTCGTTCTCGCGTGCAAATGTCCCGGTTTGCTGAGGGGGCACTGTGAGCAGCGCCAGACCTTACGCCAGACAGGGCGCGATTCCCCCGGTTATTGAGTCCCTGGCCAAAAACTTATTTCTGGTATAGGAAAAATTTTCACAGCTCTTCACTATACCCACCGTGGTTGCTTATAGTGGCTGTGGTGCTGGGCTGCTAAGCGCGAGGTCGTAAGATCGAATCCCGGCCACGGCGGCCGCATTTTGATGGGGGCGGAATGCGGAAACACCCGTGTACTTTGATTTAGGTGCACGTTAAAGAACCCGAGGTGGTCAAAATTATTTCGGAGTCCCCCCACTATGGCGTGCCTCATAATCAGATCGTGGTTTTAAAAGGTAAAACTCCATGATTTATTTTTTTTTACATCCGCACTATGTGTCTTGATATGGTCTCCCTTGTTTAAGCGTGTTGGTACAAGCCTTTACCTTAGTTTTAGCTTTAAGATTTGATCATATTCTCTCGGTACGTAATGCATTTATATACAACAACCGCGGATAGAAGCTGCGACTGTTTGAGATCGTAGCGCCTTTCCTCTAAGTTGTAGTGATTAGATGTCATTGGAGGTGTCTAAGGTTGGAAATGCTTTTTTTCATCCTTCACATTCTAGAATACAAATTTATACTAGGGTAATTAAAACTTGCAAAATGCAGTGTGAAACTTAATACTAAACTGTATTTATTCAAAGAAAATAAACGATATTTTCAATATCCCTCTATAATAGCATCATCATGCACTGTGGACACTGAACCGGTTCGAAGGCACAAATTGACTGAATGGATTCTTGTCTTGCTTTAGCATAACTCAGTTTGAGCATGAAAGAAAATGTACAGGTGACAGGAGGATGAGTGCTAAATTTCAACTGGTGTTATTCCATGACCCTACTGCACATTATATGCGCCACTCATAGCACACATGAGAAAAAGATTGAAACAACAACCTTACTAGAAGCATATGGCTGCAGTTCATTGAAAATGTGCCGACCAACTTAGAAAGTAAAGTTCCTTGTCTGATAAAGATAGGAGGGTGTACTCACGCACATCCTAATGTATTTGGCAATGGCATTGGCTTCAATAATCTCGCGCATCACTTGAGTGCGACTGCGTCCTATGATGACACATTCTTTAAAATAACTAGTTTGCATCCACAAGTCTTGCAATGCATGGCAAGGGACCTACTTCAATAACTTTTATGAAGGTTGTAACTATGCTTGCCCAAGCAATCATTGATACCCCTTCCCGTCTGTCTAATGTAGATGCCCTGCACGACAAGGGAAACTTGTATACCACAGCTCAAGTGCAATCAGCATGCCCGTTCATGTCTTTTTTCCAACCAGTGTGTCAAAAGTTGTGTAAAATACCGGCAAACATGCAATGACCAGTACGTCACTTGACATTTATTCTGCGATACTCTGCTATCTCAACTGCAGGTTGCCAAGAATTAAAAATTACCAGAGGACACTACTCGAATGGTGTTGATGGACACCTTGATGAGTGTTGTTCATGGCAGCCAAATATTTCTCGTTCAGTGTGCACGAACATGTTTCATTAGCTAAATTTTTAAATTTACCTAATCAATGAGAAGCGAAAAAGTTTTGTATGGTGGTTACAAATGGCCGGTAACAGCATTTAAAACAGCCTAGGATTTGTGAAGACTTCCTTTAACGAGAAAAAGCCTGTGAAATAACTAAAAGGTGAAAATAAACTGTCCTGACCATGACAACGCTTCAGCACACCAAATATTGCATCAAGCTCTCCGCAAACTTTGCCAAATAGGGGCACTGGGAATGAGCAGCTGCAGTTTTTTCTCGACATGTCAGTAGTTTTTGGTGTGCAAGTACAGTCCCTACCAAACACGAAGTAGCGCAATCATGGTAACCGTTCACTTTGTGAACCTTTACAAGACTGTGCCCCAGGTTTGCACATTAGTAATATATGCAGTATGCTGATGGCGATGTTTCCGTCTGAGACCACTTACATTACTGATGCGGGGTGCATTGTCACATGAATTACTAAAGAAAAATTTGCGTGTTTTGTATTTTTTTTGTCGGAAAAAAGAAAGACCACACTTGACCTAGGTCGTTGTAACACTGTTATCGGTCATTTCTCGGCGTATTCCACAATCTTTGCATTGGCACCGTGTTGGATAAGTAAGAAAATAAACATTCGTTACAATTACATATTAACTGCTTGTTCACCACGAAAAAAAAAGAAACTTCAGTAGCACTAACATAAGTCTATCAAAATAGAGGGGGCGATGTTCACGGAAAGCACTCATTTATTTTTTTCTTGGCCACAGTTAGTTGTCACATCCAGTATGTAATTTAATGGTGGTTTTCGAGAAACATGTACAGGTTTCCTTCTTAGCTTCATGCTAAAGTAGGGTGGGTGAAAATTTTTCCTGTCATGAATTTTACTTGCCTTGCAGGCTTCCGCAGAACTGATCTGCCATAATCAAATAGTGCTCTGTAAAGTAAACTAAGCAACACCTTTTCTTCATATGCCTGTATTTCACTCATTGACCTTTACCAAGCTACTCATGTAAACATGTATTTACTGCTCCAAAACGGGCAATTCATGCTCCAGTGTGTCAAATTTGCTGCTCTCAGAGCTGCTCCAAAACTTCTTTGACTGCTTCCATCCCTGCATGAGTGGCCCATATAATGTTTAACGAAATTATGACTGGCATCCCAGAAACTTCAACATGTTAGCATCCGTCTGCCAAAGTGCCTGCATCTCAACATTTTGGTTAGAACTGATCACTTTATTTGCTGCAGGACTGAAGCTGCCTCGATATCTACAATACATTGGATACTACGTGCAGGATAATGAATGGCTACCTGAACGATGCTTGAAGCGGCAAGCTCTACAGTATCACTTATGCTCCTTTCCATGGGTTGGCAAGAGGAACCGTGGCACACAGCTCCACAGGCACCTGTGCTCTTCACTACCTTCGGAGAAGATGCATTGGTATGCTGTACATATATTTAAGTGTGGGTTCCAGCTGCATCTCTTGCACTGTCATTTGATGTGCAGGCAGAGGAGTTGCCTATTGGGCGCAAGTGTTGGTTAAAGATACAAAAAGGAAGGTGCTTCTTTGAACACTGATGACCCTGTCCTCCACTTATTTCTTTTCATTTTCTTGTTACCTTATTTTTGCTGGTTATATAAAGGTCGCAGGCAATTAAACCAAGAAAAGCATTGGTGTAATTAGCTGTCGTTAAAATTGAAATGTAGAAAATATTGAAAGAAAGTAATGAAAGCAGACAAAAAGACCTTGTCTCTGGTGGTGACTGAACCCAGAACCTTTGCAGTACACACGTGATGCGCTACCAATTGTGCTGACTTGGGTATTTATGTGTGGTATACGTGGCCCTGGGAGTGTTAGCCAGCGCCATTTAGAGCCGTGGTGGGCAGATGTGGAACATCCTTTTTTGCATGATGGTGTCGTGTAACACCTGAACTGAAGTGAACAGGCATGTGGTTAATAAAGCCATGCATGCTACCTTGAGGCATCAAGGCTATGAGGTTTCAGACCCCCGCAAGAATGAATGAGAAGGAAAATGGGTTTCATTTTTTTAAAATCACGTCCATATAAAGCCAACAGGCTTTTCTTTGATAAAGGTGATTATTCTGCCATTTCACAGGAATTATTCGCTCATTTATCTGTTTTTGATTATCTTTGTGAGAATTCTGATGTTGTACAAATGTAGTCTCTTTTTAAAACAAGTTACAGAACTGACGGAAAAGTATGTACCGAGTGTCCATTCAGTTAGGCTGAAAAACTAAGAAACCATGGGTGAAGCCTAGTATCCTGAGGTTAATAAGGAAAAGAAGAGTATATAACGCATTCAAAAGAACACAAAGCAGTTATCAGTTTAAGAAGCAGGTCAAAGTAACTAATGAATATAAAACTAAAGTTCACATTGGAAAGGGTCCGTATTCAATCGACTTAATGATAATATGAAAACAAATCCAAAGCTTTTTTGGAAATACGTAAGAGGATGCGGATCTGACTCAACGGGAGTAAATGAAATTGTTCACCATCATAAGGTCCTATCCGATGATACAGCTAAGGTAGCTTGCTTTAATGATTTTTTTATTCTGCATTGCTTGCCCAAAACAACCTTTGGAAAATTTCATGTGAGAGCTGAGCCATGATGCAACCTGTCGAATTCAGTGTTGGTGGTATCGAATCATTGTTACAAAGTATAGATGAAACTAATGCCCCCAGCCCAGATGGTATTTCTCCCCGCATATTGAAGTGCTGTACCTGGCCAATCGCATCTTACCTCTACCTAATGTACACTAGATCTCTTTCTACTGGAGTGCTGCCGGATGATTGGAAAATGGCACATGTAGTTACGGTTCATAAGGGTGGTCCAAAAAAATACGTAAACAATTATAGGCCTATCTCTTTAACATCCATATCCTGTAAAATATTAGAGCATATTTTGTACAAAGAAATAATGTTACATTTATTACAACATAGAATATTAATTGATAATCAACATGGTTTTCGCAAGGGACTGTCCTTTACAACACAGCTAATTGAATTCTATCACGACTCAGTGGCTCAGGTGGATGAGAACGGGCAAAGTCATTGTGTCTTAGATTTTCGAAAGGTGATTGTCATGGTTTCTCACTCATTGCTCCTTCAAAAACTTCATGAGGCAAATGTTAAGGAGTGTGTAACTGGATTGCCAATTACTTGTCGCAGCATCGGCAATGCATAATACTGAACGGTGCTACTTCTCCTTGTGTCGAGGCCACATCGAGAGTTCCTCAGGGGTCTTTTTTTAGGGCTGCTTTTGTTCTTAGTTTCTATTAACAATATTCCTGCCGGGATATCTTGGCGTTTACGCTGGTTTGCCGACGACTGTATAGTGTATAAAAAAATAAAAAATAAACAGGACTTCATCGATGTGCAGGTTGATCTTACTAACATTCTCTTATGGTGTGAGAAGTGGAAAATCCAACTAAATAAAAAAAATGTGTTCATCTGTTTTTCACGAAAAAAAGAAAATTATAGAAACGCGTTATTTTTTGAACACTGATATTATTGACCAGCAATATATGTATAAATATTTGGGTGTGATGTTTTCAAGTGATTGTTCTTGGAACGCACATGTGAGTAATGTAGTTGCAAATGCTGCCAGAGCGCTAAATTTTATTCAGCGAAATTTGAAATCAACTTTTGCCCTAAAGAATACTGCTTATATTTCATTCGTTCATCCGATCTTGGAGTATGCGTGTTGTGTTTGGGACCCTCATCAGAAAACCTTGATCGACCAAATCGAGAGAATACAAAACAGAGCGGGAAGGTTCGTTCGTGGGTGATACAAGCGGGAGGAGAGCTGCACTGCAATGAAAAGTGAGCTCGGATGGGAAGCGCTCTCGTCTCGCCCATGGAAACTGCGACTAAAATTGCTATTTAGCATATATAATAACAAAACCGGAAATAATAGAGACACCTATTTTAAACCACCGCACCATGTATCTAAGAGAACAGATCATGACTTTAAAATTCGAGAATACCAAACTAGAACGGACCTTTATGCTGTCATTTTTTGCCCAAACTGCAACAGAGTGGAATCGATTATCTTGTGACCAAGTGTGCTGTGTGAATGAAGGTGTGTTTTTTTCGAAGTTGTAACCCCCCTGCTTGCACGCTCCCGGGCAGTGCGGGATAAATAATAAAGGCACTGAAGCCAAGAAAAGCATAGGGGTAACTAGCTGTGGTTAAAACTGAATAGTTGAATTCGCTCTGCAGCCATCTATCAAATTTCACTGCAATGCATTATCGTAACTCAATGGGCAGCCCATTTAAAAATTATAATTCAGAAGACTGCCAGAATTTCAAGAAATGATCAGTTAGCAAGAATGAGAGTGCACGCCTTTCTAATATTCTGTGTATTTATGGCTCTTATTCGTAACTTTTCTGCTGTGTTATATCAGTGTTTTAATTCGAACCAAGACTGTGCTATAATGTAGCAAAGAGGTTACGGTCTAGTGGCATAAATGTGCATGTTAATGAGAGGGCAAATCATCTCGACATTGTTAACTGAGAGTTGTTTAAACTTGAGCAGCCTTCCGAAGTATACTTCTTTTGAAGTTGCTGCTCATTGAGTTACCCTGGTACACTGTGTTGTGTGAGCTACTGCAATGAGATGGTGCTTCGTACACGGTCATGTAAGATGCAGAACAATGCCTCGGGGAGAGTGGACCAGACTGTGTAAGCAGAGCCGGCATGTAGCCGTACGTGTTTTGCATATGCGACCTAGTAAACAGTCCCCAGTTAGCACTTATGTTTTGTCAATTATGTATGCTCGTCATCCGGCCACGACATGGAGGCAGCGGTGGGATACTCGACAACGCTGTGAGAAGTGCACCACGCAAGTAGAAGTCTACACATGCAGCGCAGTGCAGTGAATACGAAACTTTGCTACCCATGGCTTCGCCTACAGTTTCCACAGCCCAGCACGCAGCTTCGCTCAACTCGTTCATCATCGAACTGCCGGAAAAACTTGATTTTTGGCGACCCGAGGAGTGGAAACAGTGGTTCATGAGATGGGAGTGCTATAGAGCCATCTCCAGACTAAAGAAGCAATACAGCGAGACGCAGGTGAACACACTCATTATGCCATGGGTCGTGAAGCAGAAGACGTCCTAGCCTTGCTCAGGCGCTGTGATGCTGAGAAACTGGACTACAACACAGTAATGCAAGTGTTCATAAAAAATTTACTGCCATGGATGAACGTGTTATACGAGTGTGCAAAGTTCAACAGCCGGAAGCAAGACGCGCATGAGACAGCCGATATGTTCATCACTCAACTCTTCAGAATAGCTGAAGCCTCTGAGTACAGTGCCCTGAAAGAGGAACTGATCTGTGATAGACTCGTGGTCGGTCCTACAGACGCACAGGTAAGTGAGAAGCTGCAACATAACGCCGAGCTTACTCTAGAAGCCGCTGTCAATGCTGCTCACAACATGGTGACAATCAAACAGCAGCAAAAGGACCTACGGCCACAGCTACAGTAACTTGAAGCTGTCGACACCATGCACAGCTTCTCAAAGAGCAAAGGAAAGTCAAATAATTATCGAAAAAACCAGTGTGACCAAAGTGCACAGACATGCAAGTGGTACGGTTCAACAGAACACCTATGGTTAACCATCACACACTATGTGCCCAGCGAATGGCAAAACATGCAGTGCCTGCAGTAAAAAGGAACACTGCTGCCGTATGCTTTTCTGCTTCCAAAAAGCAGAACAAAAAGCACATATCAAGCTGTTTTGGAAGAGGTTTACTTGGACAATTAACTGACCAACAGGATCCTGGGCCATGGAAAATCAATGTGATGGTCAATGGCTTGCCAGTGAAGTTCAAGGTAAACACTGGTGCAAATGTAACTGTAATGCCAACAAGCCTCTACGACGAACAAGTCATGGGCAACATGAAGCAAGCAAATGAACAGCTGCTCGGACCCAACTGGACCAAAATAGCAACGGTTAGACTTCACTGCGACCCTGTGCTGAAATGGCTGGTTGTGTCAAGAAGAAATTTATGTAATAGACTAGCTGCATGACGCACTTTTTGATGTCCCGCAATCAAGTCCTTCAATGTCCTCTAGGGGTGCGATCTTGTACGCGTTCCAATATAGAACGGAGGCGGTCCGTTCCACCGAGCCGCACACGGTTGGTCAGTTTGAACGGTGAAGAACGCCATGACGTCAATTGTGAAGCGATATCTACTGTCAATCATTCCGTGTTGTCTGCTATCGGACGAACGCAACGGAACGGACCGCCAATTTCGCGACGGAAAGAACGGACCGCCTCCGTTCGAGTTTGGAACGCGTACAAGATCGCACCCCAAGTCTCCTAAAAGTAGCAGAGTCAGCAGGCAAGGTCAGTGACTCAGCCAACATTTAATGCCGCTACCTCTACCTGGCTACAGACCGATTACAAAATATCGCTACTCCTTGATGCCAAGCAGTGTGCTATTATGTACTCGAGGCGAGTACCTCTGCCCATGTTGCCGAGTGTCCAATGTGAGTTGGAGAGAATGGAAAGTCTGGGTATCATCATAAAGGTCAAAGAGACCACAGAGTGGCGTGCACCTATGGTAGTTGCGAAAAATAGAGGCAAGCTTCAAATCTGCAGTGACTTTGGAAGGTTGAAATAGAACTTTCTGTGAGAACGAGTCTTAGTGCCCACCGTCGATGATTGCCTGGCCAAACTCGCCGGAGCTGCCTGGTTTAGCAAAATTGACGCAAGGGCCGGTTATTGGTTACTGGTTACCTGTGTCCTAGAGGTACAACACTTTCCTGACGCCAATTGGCCATTTAAGTTCCTCCGATTGCCCTTCGGAATTTCCACAGCAACTGAATTTTTGTACAGGGAAATGCTAACACCGCTAGAAGGCCTGCACGGCCAAGCCTGTGTGCAAGACTACATAATAGTGTTTGACCGCACGAAGGCAGAACATGATGCATGACTGCACAAAGTACTTCAGCGCCTGCAAGCAGCTGGCATCACCCTAAACACAGGAGAGTGTGTACTACACCAGCAGTAAAAAAATCGGGCCCCTTCGTTAACCCCCTTCTTCATTACATAATGCGGTTCTCGAATCTGGCGACATTGGTGCCTTCAGGTAGCATGTGTGGGTTTATTGACCAGTTGCCTTCCCCCAAAAAGATCGCATACTCGTGATGCCTGCGGCAGAAAGGATGCTCTACATCCCCCGCCAAGGTTTGGAGTCGTGGCATTGGCTAACAATCCCAGGGTTAGTTCTAGTAGTAACATAAATATCCCAGAAAAATTGATGGGAAGACGGTGCCATGGTAGCTCAATCGGTAGAACATCACACGCGTAATATGAAGATGTTGAATCGTTCGCGAACTGCGGGAAGTTGTTTCTTCATCCACTTTCAATTTCATTAATTTATAATTTTTTATTTCAATTAGTAAATACAAGTAATTTCCTCTGTGTTGTCCTTGGTATCTTTGTTTGTAGGTGTCTTATGATATGATTAATAAAAATCGGGCCCCTTGGTTAACCTGCTTTCTTCTCGTTCATAACATAACAAGGGTCTCGAATCCGGCAACATTGAAACCTTCAGTTGGCATGTGGGGCTTTACTGACCACTTGCCTTCACCCAAAAAGATCATGTAATTGTGACGCCTGCAGCAGAAAGGACGTTCCACATCCATCGCCAAGGTTTGTGAGCAGTGGTGCTGGCTAACACTCCTAGGGTTAGTTGTAGTAGTAACACATAAATACCCCAGGAAGTGGATGAGAAGACGGCGCTGCTGTAGCTCAATTGGTAGAGCACCGCACGCAAAATGCGAAGGTTGTGGAATCGTTCCCCACCTGCGACAAGCTGTTTTTTCGTCCACTTTCAATTCCATTAATTTATAATTTATTTCATTGAGTAAGTATAAGTGATTACCCCTGTGTTGTCCTTGGTGTCTTCGTTGGCTTCTTATGATATGATTACTAAACATCGGGCCCCTTGGTTAACCCCCTGTCTTCTCATTCGCCAGCAGTCTGTGGAATTCCTTGTACACATTGTATTGGCAAACGGTATCACTGCTGACCCTGAAAAGGTCAATGTGCTGTCAGGTAGCAGAACCAACAGACGAAGGATGTAGAAGTGTGTTCCTTCTTGGGATGGCCCGCCACCTGGTCTGTTTTTTCCAAGGCTCTCACAGCTCACAAAACCATTACATGATCTGCTTCACAGTGATGCTTAATCCATCAAAAGCCATTGACGACGATACCGGTGCTCACCCAGTACAACCGTTAGTCTTCTCACTGTGTCTGCATATGCATCATCCTACAGTCTTGGGGCAGTCCTACAAGAGACAGAAGATCGTAGGCTTGTAGTTGACTGTGCCTCAAGGTCCCTCTCTGACATAGAGACATAATATGCTTGTATAGAGAAAGAAGCACTGGCAGTTACATGGGCCTGCAAGCATTTCCGCTGCTACCTGGTAAGTCTGCAGTTTCATGTAGAAAGAGACCATAAGCCGCTAGTGCTTCTGCTGTCATCAAACTGCCTGGGTGAACCGAGTCCACATCTGCAGTGGGTCCGAATGAGACTGCTGGATTACCCCATTTCCCACATATTTGGCAAGGAAATATGCCTTGCTGACGTGCTCTCAAGGAAACTGCAGAAAGAAACAGGCAGTAGCAGCCCAGGGACCATCAGCGAGGCCATCATAGAACACGAAATTCTTACAATGGAACTGCCGTGTGCCTCCCAAGACTTGCTAGAGAGGATAAAGGCCATGCAAATGAATGATCCCGTTTTAGCAAGGGTCAGGGGCTACTGTACGTCATGGCCCAAACAAGTTGCTGCCGCCAGAAGTGCAGAGGTACGCAGAATTTATCCATGAACTGACACTGGTGGATGAAATTTTACTCAAAGGCAGTTACGTTATCATCCCACTGAATATGCAAAGTGATGTGCTTTAGTGCTTGCATACTGGTCGTCAGGTTCTTGGAAGATGTAAGGCTTGAGCCACTCAATCAGTCTGGTGGCCAGATATTAACCAACACATCCAGAGTTATGTGTCAAAACGTCCTGTCTGTCAATAGCACTGTAAACCAGACACAGCCTGTGATACACACTCCACTTTCAGAACACCCATGGGAAGTGATTGGAATTGATCTCTTTGAGAATGGAGAGATTACCTCGTAGTGGTGGACTATTACTCGCGCTTCTTTGAACACATGAAGTTGAGGCATACTACCACACAGAACATAACTCAAGCACTGAGCCAGATCTTCGCTCACTTTGAGACACCAGCTATTATATGACAGGGCAACGGTCCTTAGTTCGCTTTGGCACAATTCAGCATGTTCGTCAAGCAATGGGAATTATGCGATGTAACCAGTAGCACCTACTTACACCAGAGCAACGGTGCTGCAGAAAGAACTGTACAGATGGCTAAGCAGTTGCTCAAGAAGTCATCCAACATTCAAAAGGCTCTGCTTGCTCATCATGACCTCCAGGCAAAGAAGGGCTCACACTTGCTGAACTCATAGGAAAATGCCTCAGGACCGATGTGCCAGTGGCACCAAGAATGCTGAAGCCACTAGGGAACACTAGGACATTCAAGGAAAGAAATGAAGCATATACGGTCAAGCAGTGCAAGTAATACGAGTGGCAACACAGGACTTTGGAAAAATGGCAACACAGGACTTTATTCCCTATTCAACCACAGACTGACCCTATTCAACCACAGACTGCCCCTATTCAACCACAGACTGCCGTCCATATCCTGTCCGGTGCTGCAACAGGGACAGTAGTTGGGCCAGCTCACACTTAACGTTCGTATGCGGTGAGCACAGCTAGTGGTCTCACTCGATGCACAAGTAAGCATTTGCAGCCATCGCAACCTGGAGCATTCACAAGAAGTGGACGTAAGAGTTCGAAGAGCACGTGAGAAGTAAGAGCTCCAAGTCTGCTCAACTTATGGCTGGGGCCACTCTAAAGCAAGGGAGATGTGTGCGCCACCGCAACAAGATGGCGCTACATACACCATCATGCGAGATGTGGAACGATGCCTCTGGGAGAGCGGCCCAGACCATGCGAGCAAAGCCAGCATGTAGCCTTGCATGCGTTGCATATGTAACCTATTATACAGTTGTCACTTAAAAAAAGTGTTGTATGCTCGTCACTTGATCACGACACATAGCTTCCGACAATAGCGGAAGGTGCATTGTCCAAAATTTCTAGATATGCTTGTGCCACTTCATCCTTCAATACATATGAGAACAGAAATCTTTTAAAATAAAAATCGATGCGACATAAAATGAGCAAAAATCCGTATAAGCCAGTTTGTTGTGTAGAGTAGTGGATGTCAAATAAGGAAAAAAAAAGGCAGACTGTAAATGGAAGGGATTGACAAGGCGAGGTTTTGAGTTGTGGTAGAAGGGGAGAGGAAAGGGGCTACTCATGTTGGGTTCTTTCAGGAGTTGAGATAAAAACCAGAAACACAAAAGAATTTACATGCAGTGGTAGGCATGCCAATCCAGTGTGCCATGTTTTCTAAGAAAGCAGGACCTATTCATATAATCTCTGGAAGTTCATAAAAGAGGGGGAGGGATGAAGGATTGCAAAGAAGGGAACAGGGTCAAACAAATTGAGGTGACGCAACCTGTGTAAACCGAAAGCAAAAAAACATTCATACACATACTTGTGAGAAATAGAAAAAAAATAAGAAAATGAATAATTACACAGTCACTCCCACTCTTTGATATTAAGAGCTTATGATATCAGTTGTGCATTCGTGTTTCTACTCCCAAAAATATATTTCAAGTGAGGGATGACAAGTGCATGTGTTACAATGCTCACCTACATTGGTCTTCCTTTGTTTTTATATTCTGCAAATGTTCTCTTACCCTTTCATCAGTGCAGCGTCCAATTTTGCTTGTGTAGAGCTTACCAGAAGTAAGAGGTTATTTGATAAACCATTCAAGTGGCACAATTCATGAACGGTGTTGCATGCCTTTTGTTAAAAACAGCTGTATTTTTACACTCAAGCATGGGAACAAAGCTTAGATGGCTTCTTCGGAACCAGCGACACAAATGGTGCCCCATATTTGTCATCAAACTTCTTCAGTCAGTGCAACTGCTGTGCTCTGAGGCAGTGCCTCTGGCTGCTTCAAACTGAGCGCTTTTGTCTTTTGCTGCTTTCAACTCCTGAAGCTCTTGCAGTAGGGATTCTGAAATTCCGATGATGAGTGAGGGAGGCCAGCTGCTATGAACCTGCCAACCTGAGCACAAAAGCTATTGCGCATTGTGTGAATACACATTTTTAGAGCCTATTCAAGGCACATTGGGGCAATAGTTGGTTTAACATGGGTGTAGGCTGGTTCATACAGTAGCTAACCATTCTTCGCTCTTGGTTGGTAACTTCGGGAAACATGCTTTAGGGTGACCATCAAATGTTTATCTAAGATATGCAGTGCATTGTCAATAGTTTAATGAAGTTGAGTCTGACGAAGTCTTGTCCGGTTAGGAAGAGTTAAGGGAAAAAACAGAACCGACACTGACCAAGGTGAAAAATTATCTAAAGCACGTGGGAGCTTTGCTAACAATGCTTTCGCCATGCGTGTCTCATGTGTAAAGGTTAGTGCTTTTCCATGCTCATTAAAAAGATTTCAAATGTAATCTACTGTATTCTCATGTGTCATATTGGAGTTAGGTTGTAAAAGAATTAAGATATCGATGTATTTAAAAACACTTAGAACCATGGCCTTGTCAAATATGTAGTGATGTAATGTCACAAAGCACAGGAGCATTGCGATCATCACACCTCAATACCCCTACTGCAAAAGCTTAAATTCCAAATGCAAAGAAATTTCACTTTTGCTAAATTGGTAATAAATGAGTAGTAAATACTACTGTAGTGATCTTGGCAAAGCTGCGGGGCTGGTAACTGTCTAATTTTCTTTTTGGTATTCTTTTAATAGTGTATTAGCAGATGACGCATGAACCTGGTGGTTAGTGGCTATGACGAGAGTCCACATCACCCGCCGTGGTTGCTCAGTGGCTATGGTGTTAGGCTGCTGAGCACAAGGTCGCGGGATCGAATCCCGGCCACGGCGGCCGCATTACGATGGGGGTGAAATGCGAGAACACCCGTGTACTTAATTTAGGTGCACGTTAAAGAACCCCTGGTGGTCGAAATTTCCGGAGTCCTCCACTACGGCGTGCCTCATAATCAGAAAGTGGTTTTGGCACGTAAAACCCCATAATTTTTTTTTGAGAGTCCACATGGCCTCCAGGTTTTTTATCACACTGCAGGCAGCTGCAGGTGGTCCCTTATCTCGTAGGCCGCAGTAAGGAGCCCTGCAATCTGAGTCATGCTTCACTGCCAGTTACTGGTAATTGTGGCATTCATTTCAGTCTCGCTATCAAGAATGCTAGAAGGCTGTTTTGTATTTACACTGTTTGAATCATTTTTTATGCAGCCCTAACTTTTGTTGTAGTTGGGCTTTAAGGGCTTTAAAACAGCAAAAGCCAGCAGTGCACACACTTAAAAGCAGCTGAAGCAGCTGGAAGTACTGCCTCATGAGCACCAAGTGACGCACTCACTGCAGAAGGTTGCCTGCAAGCATGGGCTCTGAGTTGTGCTGTTTGGTGTTGCGCTGCTAAGCCTGAGGGTGAATGATCAAATTGTAGGTGTGTCAGCTGCATTTTGATAGGTGTTAAATGCATGTGTGCTGTGCATTCATTGTATGCACAGTAGAGTAACCAAGGGGGTAAAAATTAATCCAGATTCCGTCGTACTTCATGCCTCATAATCATATTGTGGTTTTGGCACATAAAACTACAGAATTTGGTTCAATTTATTAGTTGGTGCTCTTTGATTTTCCAGTTCTCTAATTTTCTTGCTTAGAAAAGCTCTGTTCTTGCTATATATGATCAATTTATTATTATGAAAGGCTAACCTTCAATCTAACTTAACTCATTATTTTCCTTTAGTGTCCCTTTACCGTGCATTAAAAGCATGGAACACTAATACTTTTGCATTAATTTTTATTTGACTCGTGCTCAACAGCTAGATGGCATAGAAGCTGAACTACTACTGTGGGCTTCAAGTTGATAGGTTGCCATATAAAAGCTTGTCTTCTTTTAGAGATAAAAACACCTCAGCCTAGTTTTCTGTCTTTAGATCGACTACTGAGAAAGGCAAACATCGCTTGCATGATAGATAAGTGATTAGTTAATTGTGCTCAGTTTTTGCCCCCACCCCAAAAAAGGAAAGTGAACATAATTGTATATTTTAGTTGCAGAACTTGAAACTAGGAAGCGAAATGCACTTAACCATTTCCCTACTGAGGATGAGCAAGGCTTGTCATTTAAATTTGTGCCTGTACACCTAAGGCTGCACTGGGTCTATCAGAAGTAAAACCATAAAGTTCTGCTTTGCTGTTCATAGGGTTGGCTCCACTACGTACTTCTTTTTAATGCATGATGATACCACAGGGCAGTATGTTTCTATACTGGCAGCCAACTTTTCAAAATGATGTCATCATCTAGTAGAAATTCTGATTGAGAACTCCCGGAGTCAACCTCACAAAACAAAAAATGCAAATCCCTAGCTACTCACGTCATGGCTTAGAAATAAAAATTAAATTCAAGGGTTTTGTATCCCATAACTACAATTTGATCTTAAGACATGCTGTAGTGTGGGACTTCAGATTAATTTTGACCATCTGGGGTTCCTTAACATGTACCCAATGCACGGTACACAGGTATTTTTGCACTTCGCCCCCATTAAAATGTGGCAGCGCTGTGGCTGGGATTCAAGCCCTTGGGCTTAGTAGCGCCGCACCATAGCCACTATGCCCCCACAGCGGGTATGCTATGGCTGGTCACTTGCCAGTTCTCTATGTGCATTCTGCTAACTGCTAAAAGTCAAAAGCCAACAAGGAGACACTTTGTGTGCTAAAAACATCCCTCAGGTGATCGGAAGAGATGTTCTTGAAGGGAAATCAAGACATGGTGTAAATACTGCTGCATGGCACTGTGCAATATTCATTGCTTTGGTCTTCAGAACAGTCAAAGCCAAGTTACACGGGCATTCATCAGTTATAGTATTTCTGTTTTGGAGCAAAGAACACATCTTTTCAGCTAAACTATTTCCTTCGCTTCTAGTAACCCACCTGAACCAGCAGAAGTGTGCTATATGCGACAAAGATAAAATATATAAAAGATACAAAGAACTTTTATGTCCCTGTTATATAGCTCACATTGTATTACCAGCATCGTTTGGGCTAATAACATTACAGTGGACAACATATATTATGGCAGAGCTTCTGTTAAGCTACTAAGTCAGACATACTAGTAGACATATAGCACGCAGAAATGGGCACAAAGAAACACATTGAAAGTGCTCGCACCAAGTACCACCCGATTTTATTCTTGGAGGGAGTGCAATTATAGCCACATTCACTCTTTTTGGGATAGTGATGAGTCTGACTGGTCCAGTGATTTCATTTTACCTACTCAGTGCCATGTACAAGCGGCAATGTTTTCATCAGCTTGGTGTGAGTGATATCAATTTCTGAACAAAATGATATCTGAGGGTGCAGTGAGCAGAAATTGGGCAGAAGTTGGTTTCCATGGGTTTTAAAAATGACCGTGCAAAGTGAGGTGGCTGCAGTGACAAAGGTTGCCTGTCCAGTGCAAGAATCCCATATCATATCAAAATGTCATGTATTTGTTCATCTGAAGTAAAGAATAGAAGCTGGAAAGCTAAAAACTCATGTTTGAAGCTTCAACTTAATACTAATGATTGGTAGCAATATTTGGGCCCCTAGCGACCTGTTTAGAAAAAAAACACTTTTTTTGCTTACTACTCTGCGGTTTACTTATCGTGCCGCACCTGCAATAACATATAAGAAGCCAACAAACACTTGCACCAAGAACAACATAGGGGAGCTTGCTTCAGGTTAAATGAAATAACGAAACAATAAATTAATAGAAATGAAAGTGGATGAAAAGACAACTTGCCGCAGGTGAGGAACGATTCCACAACCTTCGCCTGTCGCGTGCGATTCTCTACCAATAGAGCTACCGTGGCGCCGTTTCCCGTCCACTTTCTTGAGTATTTATGTTTCCTTGTAGAACCCTGCGAGTGTTATCCAGCGCCACGACTCACAGACGATAGCGGTGGACGTGAAACACACTTTCTGCCGCAGGCGTCACGAGAACGTGATCTTTTTTGGGTGAAGGCAACCGGTCAAGAAACCCACACATACTACTTGATGGCATCAATGTTGCCGGATTTGAGACCCTCGTTATGTAATAAATGAGGAGAAAGGGGGTTAACTGGGGGCCCAATCTTTATTAGTCATATCATAAGAAGCCAACAAACACTGACACCAAGGACAACATATGGGGAATTACTTGAGCTTAATAAATGAAATAACGAAAGGCTGAATTAATGGAAATGAAAGTGGATGAAAAAACAACTTGCCGCAACTTATGGGATCGTTCCCTACCTGCGGCAAGTTGTTTTTTCATCCACTTTCATTTCGATTGATTTATCGCATCGTTATTTCATTTATTAAGCTCAAGTAATTTCCCCTATGTTGTCCTTGGTGTCAGTGTTTGTTGGCTTATGATATGACTAAACAAAATTGGGCCCCGCAATTAACCCCCTTTCTTCTTATTTATTTCTTCTCTATTGGTAGAGAATCGCACGCGAAATGCAAAGGTTGTGGGATCGTTCCCCACGTTCGGCAAGTTGTTTTTTTATCCACTTTCATTTCGATTAATTAATCATTTTGTTATTTCATTTATTAAGCTCAAGTAATTTCTCCTATGTTGTCCTTGGTGTTAGTGCTTGTTGCCTTTTTATGATATGACTAATAAAAATCGGGGCCCTCGGTTAACCCCCTATCTTCCCGGAAGAACATGTTTCATGGAGGATAAAAAAAAGTACGATTGACTTTCTTCCAAAATATGTGCTTCATGTAGACTGTTTCTGCATCCTTGTCTGTTTGCAACCTAAAAACATGAAAGTCAGCTAATAAAAGACAGCAGAAAGTTGTAAACAAACTGCGAATATTGCAGTAAGGAAACTCTTCACAAAGAATAGCTCATAAAAATAGTTTGGAAATTTTGCTGGTTTTCTCAAAATAAAATTGGCATGGAAAAGGTTAATCTTGTATGGGGCACTAAGAAAAGTAGCGAAACAAATTACCGTATTTATTCGAATCTAGGCCGATAGTTATTTTTTTTCAAATAATCATATTCCTAACTCTAGGGTCGGGTTAGATTCAAGGATTTAAAGAGAAAAAAAAACACTTCAGTTTTTCATTGAAACTGCTAAATATGGTACACAGCTAGCGCCATCTAGAAAAGTCAGTATCGCAGCCGCTACTAGCCATGCCAGTAGCCAGCCGTACACAAGCGAGGTTGCCATTTTGACCTGTGTTGTGTCGGCCGTATCATTGTGCGGCGTGGTGTTATTGCTATGGCACCAAGCAGGTGACACTACAGTGCCGCTTTCAAGCGAAAAGTTGTGATAGCTGCAGAGGCATCGTCAAACCTTCAAGCCGAGCGGGACTTCGGCGTCGACGAGAAAAACGTCCGTCATTGGAGGGGACGACAGCAGCTCTTTGTGTGCGCCGGTACGAGGATGGCTTTTAGCGGACCAAAGAAAGGCCATTACCACGAAGTGGAGACAGTTTTGGCCAATTTTGTCTGGACGCAGAGGCAGCTGCCCTTCCAGTGACAACAGAAGTGCTCCATGCGAAAGCTAGGGAGCTTTCGAGGGAGCGAGGCCTAATGCCAAAGGATTTCAAAGCTAGCCGGAGCTAGCTTCAAAAATTCATGAAGCGCTTTGGCTTCAGCCTCCGACGTCGCACTTCAATCACCCAGAAGCTGCCAAGCGATTTCGAAGAAAAGCTGATAGCTTTCCAGTGCTACGTGCTGCGAAAGAGAGAAGTGGCAGGCCACAACCTTCGGCAAATCGGCAACGCCCACCAGGCGGCTGTGTATTTTGATATGCCAGTGGCATACACAGTGAATGAAAAGGGTGCCAAGGAGGTGAAGGTGTGCTCTGCGGGCTACGTCAAGCAGTGCGCAACTGTGATGCTGTGCTGCACAGCTGATGGACATAAACTCCCTCCTTATATGATATTTAAAAGGAAGACCATGCCTGCTCAAGAAACTTTCCCAAGAAATGTCATTGTGCAGGTAAATAAGAATGGATGACGGGTGCGATTGGGGAAGAGTGGGTTAAGATTGTGTGGCGATGGCGTCCAGGAGCCCTTTTGACAAAGAACTCGCTCCTTTTGTCGACTCCTACCGTGGGCACTTGACCGACAATGTGAAGGCTGCACTCGCACAAGCGAACACGGACCTCGCTGTCATACGGGGCAGCATGATGTGCCAGTTGCAGCCACTTGATGTCTGCATCAACAAACGTTTCAAGGATCGTCTGCTGAAATATTACACGGACTGGTGGACTGACGAAGACCACATGCTAATGGAAACGGCCGCATCAAACGTGCATCACTATCGCAGCTGGTGGGCTGGGTAGCTCAGCCTGGAACGACATCCCAGGCACATTGATCGTGCACGCCTTTAAAAAGTGCAGCATATCTAATGCACTGACGGTACCGAAGATAGTGCACTGTTTGAAGGTGACAGGGACAAGGGACACAGCGAAAAGTCTAGCAGTGACGACAACGTTCAATGAGCTCTGCACATTCAGATTCAATAAATGCTGTTTGCATTTTGTGAATGCTGTCCTCTCTTTTTTTGTTCAGCCTACATTCGAGGTAGTATATTTTTTTGTTGGCTTCGAACTTTAGGGGGTCGGCTAGAATTGGGGTCGGCCTAGATTCGAGTAAATATGGTAGACACCTAACGCAATGTGTGTAATGAATCTAGGGTAAATGCTCTACAAAAAATTACATGTTTTTGATGAGAAAGAGAGAGTAAAACATCTTTATTAATAATATTTGAATGGCAAGAGCAGTGTGGGAGGACTGCTCTCGCCATTCAAATATTATTAATAAAGATGTTTTACTCTCTCTCTCTCTCGTCAAAAACATGTACTTTTTTATAAAGCATTTACCCTCGATTCATTACACATTGCGTTAGGTGACTACCGTATTTACTCGAATCTGACAAGAGATGGTGATTATTTTTTGACACATGTCGATCTTTGTTTGCTTATGTGGAAAACCTCAATCATGTCCTTCTCAGCTCTGTCAGGGCTCTTTGCAACTAACCTTATGTGCTGGCTGGAAGATAGGGAAACACCCATGGCTCATATGTGCAGCCAGATGGCTACTGTAGTTATTCTTCATGCAAGTTCTGGGTTCACCAACTCCCTCATTGAAACACTGATAATGGTTATGGTTAGTAATACTCGTTTCCATCCAAGAGCAAAATCAGCTTGTAGTTGGTGCTGGTCCGGTTGATAGGTCTTTCTCCTTGTTTTTTCATGCTATCATACTTCTAAGAATAAATAATCTTGCATACTATTGCTGAAAGCTGGGAGAGTTGGTTATTGGCATTAGGAAACAGTTACTTGACTATAAGATGAAGCACATGAATTGCACAAGATGAGCATTGCACATGAACTTGTTTTAGTATATGAGTGCGATTATATGCATGCATGAAAGGCTCACATTTGCAGCAAGAGTTGACTGTACGCGACATATAAGATACATCACTCATTCTGTTTTGCGTGTACCATACATCTTTTTCAAGTAATCAATTTTTCTATTCGAGATTTCAATAGAAGGTGTGCTGTTGCATTTATCGGTTTGTCTGGAAAGGCCCTTATATATCAGTGTACACTTTTAGCCTTATATCTTCTGAGTATTTTGTGCTGTTGTATTTTGCCATGTATTGACATCTTTTACAATGTCCTGCAAGTTTTTCAGACCTTGCTAACCTGCGCAGAATGCTCAACCTGTCTTTGGGGCACCTTTGAGTGCATTTAATGCCTTCAGCGGAAAGTGTTACGTAGGATAAACCAGTATTTGTGTTAATGGCAGGCTGCAGGAGCATCGTGCACAGATGTAGATGGTAACAGTATGTGGATATCTCGCAAAACATTGCAAAAGATGCCAAACTGTGCCAAAATTTGACTGTACACATGCACTTTGCAAATATAAGGCAGGGAAGTGCAGATTTGCATACTAGGCCTTTTCCATCCAAGAAACCAATAACTGCATTAACAAACCTTCTACAGGGGTCTTGAATAAAGAAGTTGGTTACTTGAACAATATGATGTATGACATGGGTGCATCATGAATCACAGTTTATATGTCGTGTATTGTGAAATTTCCTGCAAATGTGTCGTTTTTATTTATGTAGTCATTGTTTAGTGAGGTCATTTCATTTCCCGCACCCATTCTCTGCACATCATGTTGGTATTTTGTTTTGTCTTAGAACTGTAATTATGCTTCATAAAACCTTACATTGCTAAAATTTGACTTTGGGGCAGTTTGGTCTTTTCATCCACGTTCTTGTTTTTGTCATTTCCCTTACCATGTAAGCATTTTTCTGGAACACTTGCAGTATTTCGTCATGCTCCTGCGTTTAGAAGCCAGATGTCTGTCTCTGAGTAGCCCAAACCACTTGAAGCATGCAAATCTGATGCATCCTCAATGGAACTCCATAGTGAACGTATTGCTAAAATATTCTTCAGGGGATGAAGCACTTCTGTAACTGCCGAGTTTTGCAGCAATAAAGAAGCAGAATGCTTGCATCTGTGTAATCTGTATTTAACTTTCTTTGTATCATCTTTTATCTGACTGTCTGTCAGCATGGTAACATTGCATATTGTCTTCTTTCTTAGCATTCATAGGTTCCAAATTGCTCCTATGTTTTTGTCCTCACATCTTCTGCAATATCCTTCACCAGAAGGACAACTACCAGTTCACCTAATTTACCACTTTTACAGGCAACCAATTACCCATAATAGTAGTGTAATGCCCATTGCTTAAAAGCTCCTAAACAATTTTGCACATCTGAAAGTTTCTTGAATTCATGCACGCAGGTGCTGTTTGTAATATGGCTGAATGCTCAAGTGATTGGTTTTTCAGGCCAATGTGAAAGAAAAACCCCAGTACCTGTGTCGCTTTATGATGTTGACCTGTATTTATTACGTTGGTAAACTATGTGCACTCTGAAGATATGCGCATTACTGCTGGTGTTTTGTATAATCTGTGTATAATAAGACAACACATTGTATTATCAAGAACACATTCATTTTATTAGTTTTTTAATGTGTTGTCATTTACTTTCATTGTTAGTACTGCTAGGCATCCTAATACCTAATTAAAGAGCTTCTGCAGATATAGAGTTGATTCAAAATTTCAGAAACTTTTAATCATGCAGCTATAGGTTCTTTCAATGATAAGCTCTTTCTTCAATACAAAATAGTGGTTCCTAAATTGGTTATTCGTACCTACAAACCACCCTAGCTGGATGAAAATACTTTTCAGAAACTGCTCGAAGGTCTATTATATTTAATCAAGTCAGATAAGAAGATGCTCTTTGCAGATACATAACATTAATGGTCCATCTCAATTAATGAAACATTCTGGAAAGCCTTGTGGTCATTCATAGAAACACTTGTTTGTAGCTTTGTCAGTGCCGTAATGTTTCAGCCTTAGTCTACAAGATAACGATGCTCACACGATGTGAAATTTTCACAAAGTATTCTGTGTGTGCATTCTGCAACATAAAAGGAAGAGGTCTGAGCACTGGCCAAAATAGTTTAAAATAGTTATTTGCATTTTGGCTCCCCCTGGGAGTCTTGTTCACAAGGCTCCCGTGATGGAGCCAAAACGTAAATAACTATTTTAAGCCATATTGGTCGGTGTCTGGACCTCTTCGTTTTAGTATGCATCATCCCGACCAGACGGGCTTTTGTCATACTCTCGACTTCATCCAATCTGCAACTGTACAATGCGTTCGTGTTGTCCACTTCTCTGCTCTTGTGTCTGCACACCTCACCTTTTTTTTGCATAATGAATCCTTAGCAACTAGATCAGCTTTCTGTCCTAAGGTACAATGGGCTGTAATTTTTCCTAAAATCTGAGGTGGCCAAGATACACTTGGCGTGATAGCATTGAATGGCCCAGCACTGTTGAATAATTCGTGATGCTGTGTTTAAATATTCATGTGGTGTCAGTTTGCAATACAATAGTACATAATCTATTTACGTTTGGTTTTTCAGGATGCTCCCTATCATGCACTGCCATCTCAACAGTACCATGGCTTTTTGTGTGGATTCCTTCCATTTTGAATGCCACCACTGCTTGCACAGCATCACAGCCTGCCTGCCTTGATCTTGCGGAAGAAGAAAATACAAAATGCCTATTTTTTTAAATGCGTGCATGGCTCCACGCAAGACACCACCTGGCGTCGGGGTGTTAGGGCTTTTTGCAGAGAAAATGTTTGTAATAATGCCTTGTGTGTGCCCTAGTGGCTAAATGTTGGCCTCTTTGCCTGTGTAAAAATTTCACACTTATGGATACTGTTAAGGGTTCCTGTATTATTGTTATTACTTGCAGTTTCCTGTTCAGGATTCCTGTATTGGAAATTTTTGTTTCATTATAAAACTAAAAATTATAGTTGAATTGCTGGTTTGTGTGATATGCAATATTCAGCCGAAGGTGGTCAGCAGAGTTCGAACAAGCGTTATATCAGGTGGACAAATTTTTTTGAGCAGGGGACTTCTTCGTTAGGGTAACAACTGTTTTCCTTGGCATTATTTATATAGTTCACTTTTCTCCACTTCATGGATATCCAGCAAAATGACTGAGTGCATAGGGAGGGTGAGGCAAGTTTAAATGCTCAACATGGGGATTTAGTTAGGATAGCAAGGTGTGTAGAAGTAGGGGAGTTTGGGAGGTTGCTGACACCGATTTCTATGAGTGACCTTGTTGTTTGTGTCAATGTCGGTTATATAATGCGAGGCGTCTTCTGAGGCAAGAAACTTTGAAAAAGCTCCTTATAGCTGTGGAAATTCAGTACGTGCCCCCTGGGGCTACCATTGGTGTGTCACTGTGGCCATTGGTTATCACTTGGGGCCACTGGGTAGATGCAGCTCTTCAACGAACTTTTTTTACACAAACTTGTGTATGTACACTGGGTGTGTGCCACTGCATGTGTACCACTCTTTAATGGACCTCTTTGATGCTGACTTAGGTCATGGGGCATCACAACAAGAACCTACGTAGTGGCATCTGTGTATGCATGTAAGTGAGCTGAAATTGTTTGCTTGGATTTTCTTTCCCTGACGACTAGTCCCCTTGTTGAATTTACTTCAGCCTGAGATATCACCTGTTTGACTACTGTTATCACATTATGCCCCATTTTGCTGTGAACTTGTCATGTTCTCTAGCTGGCAAGCTTGAATTTCAGGTACTGCACAGTGCTAAGGAAATTGATTCAGAGTGGGTGGTACTACCTCGGCTTTTCTTTGCAGCTGCGTGTTACATGAGAGAATAAGTTGTATGTAGATGTCTGTTAGAAATAGCATAGGTATTCAAAAGTACTTTCATTATGTTCTAGGTCATTGGTGCTGTCTGGCCTCCTTTGCATCATTTTTTGTAGCATGCTTGTTTACGTGCAAAAACAAATGTGGCCTGTTCTAATGCCTGCAAGGACTGCCCAATAGCTCATGATGTTTTGAGCCACTCAATTTCAGTCTTGGCTGCACTTGTGGATTTTCAACATCACTGAAGCTTGCAATATGCTTGAATTTCCTGCCAAACTGGTTTGCTTGTTTGTATCCAATTTATTGAATTATTTCACTTTCATTATGCTAATAGTCATTGATTGTAATATTATGCTGGCACATTTGATTCTGGAACTGTAATAAATTTCCAGACATTTATTGCTTTGTCATAATTTTTGCACCTCGTTAGACACAATCTACTAAACACACAAAAAACTCCCTTCAACCTCGTAAAATTCCCAAAAGGTGCATAATAAACTCCCGACCTACCTGTAAAAGCTCTAATAAAGAGCTAAAATGCACTCCCAAAACATCTGTTTAAAACTCCCTTAATAAAACAGCTCCCTAAAGCTGTAAAAATTAACTCCCAAACATTCTCTTATATATTCCCATAAAAAGCAAAAATTCAACTCTCAAAATTAACCATAATTGCTCCCTTAAGCAAAGCTCCCAAAATATGGGAACAGTTGCTCCCATGTTTACACCTAAGCACTCCTACAAGGAGGCAAAATAATTTCCCAAAGGTCGCCTTCAACACTCCCTTAAGAAGCCAAACGTTTTCGAAAATGTACGTAAGGACTCCCATCGTTTCTCCTATAAATTCCCATAAGCAGCAAAATAAAATACCCATGTCAACTTGTAAAAGCTCCCAAAGCTCCTCATAAAAAGTTCCATAGTGCTGGTGTCCAAAAGAGGAATGAAAAACTCCCAACGTTCCCCATAAAGACTCCTGCAACCGCTCAGGGGTGGTGTTTAAAGGAGAATTCAAAAAATCCCATAATTCCCCATAAAACCACCAAACACAAGGAGGTGAAAAAAAACTCCGTTCGAAGGGAGGATCTTGTCCTCCCTTAAGGGCTTGAGTTATGCAACGAGGCCAAAACTCCCTAAAAGGGTCAAACCTGTTTACAGTGTAGGGGATGGGAGCCCGCAATGTCGGTGGCCCTCCTAAAAAGGGTTAGAAAGCGCTGTCGTATGTGCGCTGGCTTGCTGTATATATTGAGGATAAACGTGCAGCATTGGCTCTTGCTTTTAGGTATAATCTCTACGAATACTTGTTCAATCTGCGCTACCTTAATGTCGTGACGAACGACCACTAAGCCTTTCCTGACCGAAGTAGTTACCGCTTGGTTTTCCCCGGATGGGGGACCGATGGCTTGGTAGCCGGGTAGTTTTGCTGATTCGTGTGTCTGTTGTAGCATTATTACATCTGGTTTCGATTTGCTTTTAAGGTGTTGTTGCAGGACCGCTTTTTTTGCGGCGTAACTCCTGCAATTCCACTGCCATATCGTCAGCGCGCCTCTTTCACCATGCTTGCCTATTTTAGTCTGGTCGTGGGGTGGAGGTCTGAACGACCCCAGATGCTCCTGCGGTGTTTACAGGGGTGTCGTGGAATTGATTAGATGCGACCCCAGCTATGGGGGCCCCTGCGGTGGTAAGTGGCTGCAGCTTGGCTACTCTAAGACTTAGGTTGGCAACGTTGCTTTCGAATTTGTCAAGTCTCGACATTATGGTCGAGACCGCCAGCGTGAGGTTGCCGACGGCTTCCGCTTGTTCTTTCAGTAGATTTTGCATTTCTGTTAATTTCTGCCCTAGGTCTGCCAGTTGTGATCCGGTTTGGTTGCTAACGGCTGGAGCCTTTCTCTTAGGTGGCGGAGGGTTGTCGACCTCCTCCATGCTATTATTAGGTGTTATCGCAGCTGCACCTGAGCTACAAGTACTCAGGCGGGGAGATATCTCCACCCTTCGACTATTCTTAAGTTCCTAGATTTCTCTCGTGAGGTGTGAGATTAACTCTCTCAACTGCGCATTTTCCCGTCTCATTTATGCTATTTCTTTAGAAGCTGCAGTCTCCTCAGTTCCGCCGAGGCGCGACGAGCCTTTGACCGCGTCTGCCCAGCTCACCTTGTCGGTGGCCTCTTCTACCGCCGGGCCGCCTCCGCTGCGGCGGGAACGCGAACGCGTCCGGCTCCTCGATCTGGTTCGGGCCGGTCCGGGTGTGCGGCTCCGTGATCTGGACTTTCTGGTTCTCGAGCGGGCCCTCGAGCGTGAACGGGGCCTGGTCTCTCGGGAAGGGCGTCCAACTGATTCCCTCGTAGCCTCCGATGCTAGGAATTCTGCCTGTTGTCGTTGTCTTTCCCAACGTCGTCTCTTGACTATATATGGCGTCTTGAAGCGAGCCCTGCAATTCTTATCGGCCGTTAAGTGCTCACCCCCGCAAAGTTGGCAAAGGTGGTTGCACTGGTGGTCGAGACCTGGGTTGGTCGTGCCGCAGCCTCTACAGATGCGGTCCTGTGGACTGGGGCACACGTCCATGCGGTGGCCCAGTCTGCCGCATTGGAAGCACAGGTCAAGTTGTTTTCTGTACAACGCGCACCTGATGAGAGCGCCTCCGTAGCGGACGAAGGAGGAAACTTTCAGTCCGGAAAACAGCACGATGACCGTGGTGGTATTGCTGAGTCGTTTCGCAGCGATTGCCGCAGGATTCTTGGGGTAACGACCTGGGCGGTGATGTCCCGGGGTGAATCTTCGAGAGGTATACCCCTGATGACTCCTTTGGAAGTTAAGTCGGGTGCCGATTCATATGCGTTGGTCTCATAGGCCTGGCCGTTGACCACGAGGCGCTCGACTCTTTGGTATCGGTCTGCGTTGGCTTCACTGGGGGTACTCACTACGATGATGTTATGTTGTGCACTGAGACACACGTTGTCGTCTTCCCTGTGCTCCCCGGGTATGCCAGCAGCTTGGTAGACGCACGAGGCCACTCGGGCCGCTCCTAATTCGCCAATCTTGAGGCCTCCCTTTGGGCGGATGATAATCTTGAAATCACCCTTCGGTAGATACGGCATGCGGCTGGCCTTGATTAACTGCTGTTTCAGTTTCTGCTCGCGCTTCTTTCTTCCGCCGGTGCCGAGGTGGGCGCCGAAACTGCTCGTATTGGATCTATCAACGGCTTGCTTTTTCGAGCCGACGGTACTCCAGCCCGTGCCGGCCTCAAATTCTTCTTGAGAAATGTTCTCCCCTTGCACGAGAACCTCCATTTCTTCCGTCTGCGAGCGAGCGTGGGCGCGCGCCACGTGTACTTTTTTTGTGGGGGGGCCTATAGGCCTAGGCTCGCGGCAGCCACCGCCGCGGCTGCCGGTGTGGCACAGACGAAAATTTGGCGTAGAAGTTCGAAAAATGGAATTCCCACCTTGAAGTTGGTATCGGCAGAATCTTGGTAACTTGTTGCGTGAGATGGTAGCAAGAACTCGATGATTTTCGGTGACTTCCCTGCGAAATCATTGAACGAAGACGGAGCCGACGTGAAGTGCATCTACCTTCTTCGGCCACCTCTTCTTCCTTCGCCGGCACTGCAAGTCAAAATAACAAAAACATGATTTACAATGAACGATGAAAAGAAATCCTTGAAAATGCTATTGCGTCGGTAAAGCCAGCTTGTACAAAATTACAAAAATAGGAAACCGGTGATTCTAAATCTACGACGCTTCAATGCCAAGATTGCACGCCAGACACAAAGGATTCGACCGAGGACATACAAGCGACTTCTTGCGGTAAAGCATTCCACTTTGCTATACAGTTCAAGGGAAAAACGAGAAGCGATAAGCAGTAGTTTGTCTGTGGCATCACAATCGTTTTGCTGTGCTTGCGCCTGGTTTCTCTTGTTCAATTAAAAATGATGTAGATGTCGGGATCCATATTTGTTCCTTTATTGACGATATTAAACAAAGTTTGTAAGCGATGCAGTCTGCGCCGGAATTCTCGCGATTCACAAAGTACGATCTAAAACATCTTCAAATAGTTCGGCAGCACGCGACAGCGATGCTTGCAAGCAGCGCCGCGCCGAATCACACAAGCCAGACAGGAGGAAAGGCTCGCCACGCGCCCTTTTCTGCTCGCCCGATGAAAATGTCTATATTCTTTCTCCGCCGAGTGTAGTGCGTTAGTGCCGCCACTTGAGCTCAAAACCCACGCCTGTGCTTGAGCCCGACACTTTTGCGCCGCAGAGTCGTCTCGCACTTCCCATTGACCGGGGAGCGCACGAGGTGCACACAGAAGTTGTGTCGACTATCGCGCTTCACATTGCTGCCATCGCAGCAACGTGAGCCGAAATGAATGTCTGTCGGCAGCGCCTCTCAGGCGTCGTCCGATTCTGAAAGCAAGAGAACACCACGCGTCGGTGACCCTGCGCTATAGTTTCATCTTACGTTAGGAACACCTCGATGTGGCTCACCACAGGAACAGAGGCACCGGCTTTTCATTAGCGCGCCTTCTGGCCAGCTCTTGATTACAGCTGCCTGTGGGAGAGGAAGCTGGCGCCGCTTCCTGCTCCTGAATTCGGGATGCGTACACCCCGCGTACTATACCGTCTTTGCACGATTGCACCTCGCCTCCTATTGTAACGCGCAGTTATCTCATCGCCCATGTGTCGAAAAAGAAAAAAAAACGAATCCTGGTGCCGATCCCACCGCGCACATCATGTAACGACACCCGAGTCAATGCGTAACCTCTTGAAGTGATCTTACACACACGCAAACGCACACAGGAGGCACAGAATCCCTGGAGCCGCCAGTCGCGCGGCAATGTTACAGCGCGGGCTTCTTTCGTGTTCAAGGAATCAAAGGAATCAAGGTCATTATTAGGGGGAGGGGGACGTTAATAAGAGCAACGGTGCTGGGAAAAGGGTATCGCTTGTGTACTTAGACGGAATCGAGAAGTGTTTACCAATGTAATCTCCGTGGCTTGTCTGGCTATCTCACTCAAAATGCTAGAAGGCGAAATGAAATAGAAACATACAGTCTGATCGAATGCTATTTCCTCGTCAGTTAGTATTAGGCGTCAGAATTCACTAATGAAAGTTATGAAATACGCGTTTCAGTTCGAATGTAACGCATAACATCACTTTGGAAATCTCGAAGGTGAGGGGCCAGTGCAAGTGAGGACTCTCATTTCGAATGACTGTGCCGTTGGAGGGCCGTGGCTGTAGCGCAGAGGCGCACCAGTTCCTGAGAAATTTAGCACGCGCGTGTAAATCGGTTCTACTTAACGAGTTCCTAGCTGTCATTCAATATAAACGCCCCGCTTTGGGGAATCCTGTAAATCTGCTAACTTGATTCAGGCACTGGAAAACATTATTTTTTGACAGTCATGCCTGCAACTCATTAAATATGGGTGCCCAATGTGGTACCACACTTACCTTCTTCGACAAACACAGCAGACCTACAAATATTTCTACTTGTAAGTGAAGCATGCGGCTCCTTTAATTGATTCATTATTGTTCTTATGATAGTGCACCGGATAACTGAAAGAAGCCGTTTATAATACAGAGGCTGACTAGTTGAGCGGACGTACAGTTGGGAACGGCATTAAATGTAGCAATGAAATATAAGATAAGCGTGACACGTTTTTCTCAGAAATCAGACTCGAGAATAGCTTCATTCGCTTACACCGCTAGAACAAAGCCGAAGAACGCAGCTACCTTCTTTTCTTCTTTAATTAAACAAATTCTAGCTTCTTACGTCTGGCGATATGATTACGAGGCCAAGTGTTCAGTTCTCACCAGCTGGAGTGCTTTAACGTGAACCTAAGTGCTTTTCCATATATATTTGTCATTGAATAGCGCGACCTGATTTAACCCGTGAGCTCGAATTTAGCAGCGCAACGCCATGTCCTCTATGTACCCACTAATTAGGCTACTGCGCCCATTTTCCTTCTTTTCGTTGTAGTTGTTAAGCATGGATTGGAGAAAAAACGTCACATGGCTTACGGGCCAAAGATTAGCATGCATATTGGGTACCCACAACTGTTTTCGGCGCCCGAGGTCCGACCGCAATAAAAGAACGCGTGGCAATTACTCCCCATTGTATTTCGCGAGGAACACGGAACCATGAATGAGATGTTGCACAGTAGTTTTCTTTTTTTTTTTATCTATAATAATAATAATATTTGGGGTTTTACGTGCCAAAACCACTTTCTGATTATGAGGCACGCCGTAGTGGAGAACTCCGGAAATTTTGACCACCTGGGGTTCTTTAACGTGCACCTAAATCTAAGCACACGGGTGTTTTCGCATTTCGCCCCCATCGACATGCGGCCGCCGTGGCCGGGATTCGATCCCGCGACCTCGTGCTCAGCAGCCCAACACCATAGCCAGTGAGCAACCACGGCGGGTTTTTTATCTATAAATATACTGCCCGTAAATCTTAGTGCAGGGCGCCGAATGAGGCAGATTTTTTTTTTGTTTGAAGCGGCCAGCAGGAAGGTTATGTTATTCCGTCGCGTTTCGCCAGACCTACTGATGGAAAATCCACATGCGCAAAAATACACGCCTGTAGGCTGCTTGAAGAACAAGAAAAATATTTGTTCTTCAAAGCGAACCGTGCAATAACATAGTTTGATAAAAACCGACACTGTGGAAGCAATGCACGCGCAATCACCGAGCGGCATTAAAAAAAAGATAAAGAAGATAAGGAAAAGAATACGTTGCTAATGCATAAATACGTGTCATATCCGATTATAAACACCGTTTGAGCGGCCTGAACGCATACAGCAGCACGCGAAGTCGTGCGAAGGAACCTTCCCAGAAGTATCGCCAGCAGTTTCCAACGGCGCCAACTCTGGCGCAGTTACAATCTTGGCAATGTAGGGAAAGATTTGAAGGCTATCCACCGGTTAAAGACCTTTTATGTTCCATTAGCCTCTGATTGATACATCATCCCGTTTGCCCTACGTAGAACTGGTCACAGCTAAGGGGAAATTTATAAACCACACCCATACTACAATCAGTAAAACTGTTGTTCTTATTGTGCTTCACTAAACATATATCTGTTCCTTTTTTGCCTTTTACCTGCTCCTTTGTCCTCTGTACGCAGCGCATATCTTAACTAGCTTATTGGGAGCAGTGAAAGCAACATTAACATCATATCTACTTGCAAGTTTTTCAAGCCTGTGCGACACTGAATGAATGTACGGAAGAGCCACTACTCTTTTTTTGCCATTACTGCTTTCTGTAGTCACGTCCGTCCCCTCTAAACCGACTTCTTTAGGCGCTCAGCCATAGTGGCCACTGCTACACTAGAGGCCAAACAATGAAATCTTCCTTACCTCAGTAAGGAAGCCTTCATTGCGGTGAGGCCACCTTATGTCACTCTGAAGGCTTCCTTACTGAGGGGCCCTCGGTGAAGGCTTCCTTGGTGCTTCCTCAGCATAAGGTAGCTCCAAAGCTACCTTCATGCGTCCTTACGCCGCTCCTGGCCCTGAACGAGCGCTTCCCCTCACTGCTTAACCACGTGACATTTGCTTGCGCATGCGCGTTGTCGCCCGCCTGCGGAGAAGCGCGAGCACGGTACGTCTTGCCAGGCATGTTCGTTTCAGTCACGCGTGCGGCATGAAAGCGTTGCTAGGCGTTGCACGACGCCGGCGTGCCAGCGTCGATGGAGCACATCAAGTTTTGCACTGTAATGCGCTACTTTTTTAAAGTTTAGTAAACAATACTAGAAGAAAGCGTCCACGCCTCTCTATATTAGCTCTTCAAATTAAAGATTGTGCGACGATACAACCTTTTTTATTGAATAATAGTGTTCGCGTAAAGCTTTTAAGGTATAATCTCGAAACCAGGCATGCGGCAACCGCTCCTTACGTGAGGACGGGCGAAGGGAGCTTTCAGAGTACGCTTGCTTCCTCCATCGGTCCTTCGCTGTAAGGAGGCCTCACGTAAGGTTAGGAAGCGCTCGAAGGAAAGGAACGTTTCATTGTTTGGGCCATAGTCTCTCTAAGTAAAGAAAAAAAGGAAAAAAAAGGCGTTTTGAAATAAAGATGGCTCGACATCGCATTTTTTATTCTCACACGGAATTAGAATTTTCAAGTCTGTAGCTGGTCTAATGGAATCACAAAGTTACAGGATAAAAAAAACGGCAAGTCTTCTACCCGGGCGCCGAATAGGTCGGACATGCTCCTATTAGCTCCAGCTTTTTCAACATCTCTTGGAGGTCTATAAAGTGGTTTCTCGTAAACTTTTGAGTGCATTGCTTCATTGAAGTTCTGGCGAACAAGTGGATGCAGTCTTTGGAGGTGGGTGAACTTTCTGAGAGTTTATCGCTGATATTGTGCCGATCACGCGAGACTGAGTGCTAACCCTAACGCTAATCATAACGACGCGATTCTCGACTTGACGCTCGGCCGCTGCCGCTGGCCTGCGTTAGCCAGTAGGAGCTAGTTCGCCGCTTTTCATGCGATGGAGTATCAAGTCAATGGGTAGGATTTAGCTCCCGAAGGTCTTGGGAAATATTCCGGCTGGATAACGGTCGCCAAGCGGCCTGCTTACAAGAACGCTGCCGGGCGTCTTGGCGCCAACTCGTCCGCGGCCCACCCTGACGGCCAAGATATGCTACCGGGCTGCAATAGATATAACGAAGCTGAAAGCAAGATTCTCCGGGTCAGAAAGATGCCACCGCTACCCAAGGACGAAATGAAGGTAGTGGTCCGACGCAGGCGGCGAGTGAGTATTACGACGGCAGGCCCCAGAGTGGTCGCAGAAGCCCTATGGGCTGCAACAGGTATCAATTCGGCGGAAACAGAATGGGACACTATGTGCCCCAATCCGATGCAAAATGTGATGGTTATCAGCACATCCAGCAACGAACACGCGCTTCGCTACACCGCTGTGGAGAACATTACAGTCTCCGGGTAACAGCATGAGGTGAGCGCGTATACATGTTGCTGCGCCGCACGTCACTTGCAAGGGGGTAATTCACCGCATCGCAATCTACGACGGCCCTGAAGTCATTGACAGGAAGATCGTCAACGGGAGAAATCCGCTCGCACTAGGTGCCAAAATAATCAAGAATCCTGGAACTGTGGTGTTATTCGAGGGATATAAAGTCCCAAATTACGTTGCGTATGGGGGCACTCCGATCAGGCGCAAGCTTTACCGCAAATAGATGAATGTTTCTTACACCTGCGGACGCCTTGGGCACCGTTCCGATGTCTGCCCGTTACCAGAGGAAGTGGTATGCAAGGGCTGTGGAGCAAACAGCCCCGATGAACAACAAAGGTGCGATCCAAAATGCAAGATCTGCGGCGAGGCCCACCGCACCGCAGCTAAAGGATGCAAGAAATGTTTCCAGACTCCGTACGTGGCTCGCCGCAGAAGAGGAGAACGAGCACGCAACGCTTAGCGGGAAGAAACAAGCAAGCCATCACCGCCATTCAAGGATGACCAGCACTTTCCAACTATCTCCTGTGAAAGGCACCGACGCTCTCAAGAGTCGGACTCATCGGCCCCATCGGGCATTCAAGGCTGTTCCCGATCCAGAAGGCGCTCCAGATCCCGGGGACGCTCCAGGTCCAGAGGGCGGACAGCGTCCAGAGCGATGAGAATCCGCATGGTTCCGGAAGTCGCACCAGGCCCGACAACCACACCAGGTCCAGTTCCAGACCCAGAGGGCACCAGGCAAGACCGATTCTTGGATGGTCGGGAACAACCACCTGGGCTGACATAATCCGCGGGGGACGAGCAGAGGTGAGGTCGGGGTATCCTCGGAGCATGCGACAGGGAGCGCGCATAAAATAGGACAACTGCGAATATGAGCGAGGTTATTAAAAAGGTTACGTCCGAAATCGTGGACTTCAAGCACGCGAGAGGAACGTGTCCTCCGCCTGCGTCGGCTCCATTGGAAACACCCCCACCTATGGAGGTGCCCAGAGCGGAGGGCGAGCATGATGAGGCGAGACCCCCTAAGAAACGAGCAGTGGCTTATGAGAAGGATAGTATTCCGGGACGCGCAAAGTCAGAAATTCGCGGAATGTTTTCAGCGCTCAGTGAGAGTGTAAGTTAACTGGCGGAGAAGGTCTCCGTGATACAAAGCGAGATGGCTTTTCAAGCTGAAAGTAACAAACGTGTCACCAAAAAGAATCCTACCGAGAGAACGCGATGTTGCGAATCTACTAACGCTGCCCTACTGCTAGAGGCACTCCATCCACAAAATACGGGGACAGAGGTAGACAGCAACAAGATGGCGCGCTCACATGAGTCTTCGCATTTGGCAATGGGATTGCAGGGGCTTTCATGAAAAGAAAGCGCCTCTGCAGCAGTACATTCGCAATAATCCCGAAAAGCCGCAAGTGATCCTGATTCAAGAGACCTTATCTGCTGAAGTGAATTTATCGGGATATCAATCGATTATCGGTCCAACTCGGAGGGAGGTGTATGCATCCTTTTAAGTCGTAAGCTCACGTACATCACTCACGACGTAGGGATGGCCACCTCCAAGGTGGAGGGCGTGATGATAGAAATTATACCAGGCCGATGCGACGACAGAGCGTTTTAATTCTTAATGTGTAGAGTAGCCCCAATGACCTTCGCCAGCGTTTCAAAGCATTTTTATGGAAGGCAATCAACCTCTTAGGGGCTAATCCTTTGGTGATAGCCGGGGACTTCAATGCGCCGCACTGCACCGGGTGCTACATGTACAACACGGACAAGGGAAAGGACTTATGGCAGAATGCTACAGACTTGTATGTTACGCTCGTGACGGAGATCGATAGGTGGCGCCACTCTGGTTATCTGGCTGCATATCGTGCTCCGTTTTCACCCGTCCTTGGCCCGGTCCAGGGCCTTGCCCGCCCCTGGGTCTACTCTTCATCTTTTCACGAAGACTTCCGCCACAAGTGGACACCATACGACTCCCGGTCCGACGCCAGGCTGGCCCTCCAGGCCCCTCCAAATCTACGAAGCGGCGCGGCGCCGCGCTAGCCCTAACTCGCCGCGCCTGCACCTCTGAAATGCAGCGTCTCACGAAGACCCGCCAGCCGACAGCCACCAATGCCCCGCTGGCCTCCTCTTCTAACGCCGCCGGTGCCACTGAGCCTACTCTGTCAACGCTGAATGTTACCAGCGACGTGCCTAATTCTAAGCCGGCAGCCCTGCCTCAACCGGCTGCGTTCCTGCACTCCGCACACGCCACCGTGCATATTCCGGCCACGTTCAACGCTGTGAGCAACGCTGAGAGCTCTGACTCGACCGCCGCGTCGCAGTCGCCGTTCGTCGCCTCAATGTCTCCTACGACCAAGTTCCACGCTGTCAGCGACGCCAAGAGTCTCGGACCACTAAACGTGTCGCAGCCTGCAGCGTTCACCGTCGCCGCCACGGTTGCCGCCGCGTCTATTCCGGCCACATTGGCGCCTGTTGTAAAGTGCTGCAATCAGACATCAGAATCGCAGCTGAACGCGCTTGTTGCAGCCGCTCCCACCGGATCCACCACTTCTGCCGTGCTGGACAGTGCAAACTCTACGCCCGCCAACGTCATTCCCAATGTTTCAAGATGTGTTTCTGTCGCCCCTACCTCCTTGACCACTGTGTATCCGGCTGACGACTCGTCGGCGGAGATGGATTTCACGTCGTCCCCAGACAACGACCATAATACGCCATCATTAGAAAGCGGCTGGAGCACCGTCAGTACCAGCCGCAAACCTGCCTCCGCCGCCCGCCCTCGCACCGAGCTCATCTCAGTTGGGATACAGCTTCCGCCCGGTACCCTCACTCCCAAGCTGCCTCTTTACGACTTGCTTGCCGCCATCGTCTCCGCCGCACATCTCTCCTCCAAAACCAGCGCAGAGATCACCCTTCAGGCCAAGCCAGCTCAGAGCCTTGTATTTCTGAAAACACACTCCCCTCTCACCGCCCAACTCCTACTTTCTCTCACGCATCTTCAGCTCCACGGTAAGCCAATCACCGTCAAAACATATGCCCCCAATCCTCCCATTTCCTGCCTCGGCGTCATTCATAACGTTGGTGGTCACTTTACTCCTACTCAGCTCATGCATGACCTTGAATCATACACGACTGATATTCTCGCTGCTCGTATGATGGGCAGCACAGAATCAGTGCTCATAACCTTCGCTGGCACCGTCATACCCCACTTCGTATATTTTAAACGCGTCGCTTTCCGATGCCGCCCTCATAAGCCTAAGCCCCCCACATGCACCCGTTGTCTTGCTCTGGGACACCATGCTCACCAATGCCCTCAGCACGACGTTCCGGCCAAGTGCCGCCGCTGTGCTGCACCCCTACCCGCAGATCCTACCGCTCACGCGTGTGCCCAACCATGGTGCATTCATTGCCAGGTAAACACACATCCCTCTCTTGATCCCACCTGCCCCTTCCTCCTCGCTAAACAACGCGAGTGTGCCAGAGCCGCGTTTCTCCGTCGCACAGCTTTGCGCAGGGCCACGAAGCCCACCCCTTCTTCCGCCTCCTTCGCTAATCATGCATCTCCGTCAAGTCAGGCTCCATCACCTCCAGGCTCCTACGCCGCTATAGTCAAAGGGCCCTCGGTGCAAGCATCCCTTTCTTCCTCTACTATACCCTCGCCATCCCTGACTGACGAGAACCGCTCCTTCGATCTCCGGCTCACAATGCTTGAGCGTCACCAGCGCGAACAACAGCGCATCTCCCAAGATTTACAGCAGCAAATCCACGCATTGACACAAACCCTAAAGACAACAACCTCCTCTCTTACATCCCAGCTTACCAAGCTAAATGAGCACCTTGCCACGCTCATCACCCCGTCCCCTAACGCCCAGGTCGCCCCATTGGCTGACCTGGTAGAAACCACCACCACTGCACACCACACTCGCTTGCTCCAGCTCGAAACTTCGATTGTCCAGATCCTCACCACCCTCCAAACCCAATCCAAGCAATTGGAATCATTCGCTTCTATGCTGGGCTCCCTCCAGGAGTCACTGCACCCTGCCAAAAAGAAGGAACGTGTCCCCGCAAACTCTTCTACCTCTAATCTATCGTAAACATGGCGCCTGGAGAGGACCTCGAGATTGTGCAGTGGAACTGTCGAAACCTTCGCCACAATAAGACCCCCCTCCACCAGTATCTCCTCACCCGCCCTTCCCTGCCCCATTTTCTCCTTAGCCAGGAGACTCGGACGGCCCGCACCGTCCCAGGTTACCGCGCCTACCATGCCACGACGGGCACGCCGCTTGCGTCCATTTATGTACGCAGCGACGTCCTCGTCGAGCCACTTGATATCCCCTCCAGCCTCCGTAAATATTTAGTTGGTGTTGTGTATTACCGACCTTCATCGCGCATCTCACTCGCCTTTATGTCTTTCTATAATCCCCCTGCCACATCCTCTTTGTTCACTGCCTTGGGCAAGTTCCTTCATTCTATTCCCGCCACCACCCATCTCCTCCTTGGGGGCGATTTTAACGCCCCTCACACGCTCTGGGGCTACCCCCAGACCCTCAAGCCCGGCCGCCTTCTCCACTGTCTTGCCCAGGAACGCCACCTCACCCTTCTTAATACCCCTGGCTCCCCTACTCGAGCGGGCACTGTCTCACAGCGCTCCACGACACCCGACCTCTCTTTCTCTCGGGGCTCCCTTTCCTTTCACTGGCAGGTCACAGCTGAAACGCTCCTCAGCGACCATTTCCTCATTCATATTACCGCTTCACTTTCCCACATCCCTCGATCGCACTCAACCACTCACACTGACTGGCACGTATTTCGCACTAATCTCCTTTCCGCCTCCTTTGAATCTTACGATGACTGGACGTCGCGCATCTCCGCTGCGCTTTCGACCAGTAGCCGTCGCGTTCGCTCACGGCATCCTATCCCAGACCCGGATCCTCACTTTCTCCGTTTATGGCGTCGGATGAAACGTCTCCAACGTTCTTTGCGCTCCCAACCCCAGAATGCCCAACTTTCCTCTCGGATTGCTGCTCTGCGGGCCGAGATAGTCGCCCATGGCACGTCCCTCGAGCATTCTCGTTGGAGTGCGCTTTGTGACGGCCTCGATTCTGCATTACACTCGCGATCCACATGGTCCCTTTTTAAATCTTTCTTAGGTACGAAGCCTGCACTTGCTCCCACTCTAGCAAAAGCCCTCACTCAGGGGACTCCCTCCGAGGTCTTTGACAAGCTCACTTCTTTGTATCTCCCACCCCCTCTCACACCTTCCTACCCAGCCTACTCTGGCGATCCTAACCCAGACCTCGACCGCCCTTTCACTCTCCGGGAGCTCGAAGCTGCCCTGGCTGCTAATGCTTCTCGCTCGGCTCCCGGTGAGGATACCATCACATACACTACACTCCGCAACCTCCCCGACCACTCCAAGGAATTCCTCCTTCAGACTTTCAACAATGCCTGGGACAGCGGCTGCTTGCCGAGCGCTTGGACATCCTCTCTTATTTCTATGATTCCGAAGCCGGGCAAACCTCCCTCCCTTTCTAACCTTCGCCCTATCTCCTTGACGTCGTGTGTTGGCAAGACCCTTGAGCGAACGGCTTTGACTCGCCTCTCTGATCTTATTGAAGCGAAAGATTTCTTCCCCCACTCTCTTATCGGCTTTCGACGGCGCGTCTGTGCACAGGACATGTTCCTGATCCTCCAGCACACCTTTCTCTCACCCAATCCCAGCCAGATCCACGCTCTTGTGACTGTTGATGTCCGCAAGGCCTTCGATGGTGTGTGCCACGACCATATCCTGTCTCAGATCTCCTCCCTAGACTGCGGACACCGCATGTACTCTTATCTCCGCTCCTTTCTCTCTAACCGAGTGGCTCGTTTCCGAGTGGACACACATCTTTCCGATCCCCACCCGCTCACCCGTGGCACTCCTCAAGGTGCTGTTCTCTCTCCTATCCTTTTTAATCTTGCTATGACCCCTCTCGCCTCCCAACTAGCCCAGATTCCTGACCTCCACCACATCTTTTATGCCGACGACATCACCCTCTGGTGTTCGTCTGGTTCTCCCGGTCACGTACAGGACACCCTGCAACGTGGCCTCGATCTCATCAACTCCTTTCTCCCCACTGCTGGCTTGTCACCTGCTCCGGAGAAATCCGAGCTTCTCCTTCTTAACTACTCCTCATACCAGCGCTCCCACAACGCCCTAATCTCCCTACATCTTTCCGGCTCTCCCATTCCTGTTGTCCCCCAATGCAAAGTTCTTGGCTTCCCGTTACATGCAGCCAAGAATGTGCAAGCCCTACACCACGCGGTCAGGACTTGTCACTCGGTAACTCACCTCCTGCGGCGCGTGGTCACTCGGCGCTCGGGCCTCCACGAGGCTCATGCGTGCCGAGTTGCCCATGCGCTCGCCCTCAACAAGTTCCTGTACTTTGTGCCTTACGTTTCCTTCACCCACACTCAGCTTAACACCCTCGAGACCGCCCTTGTTGGCCTCTACAAGGCAGCTCTCAACCTCCCTATCACCACCTCCACTGCTAAGCTCTTTGCCACAGGCCTCTTCCATCCTCTTCGTTCTCTTCTCTCTCTCCACCGTGACTCCCAGCTTGCCCGGCTTTCTCTTACCCGTCAGGGTCAGTGGTTACTGGCCCAGGCGGGTATCTCTCCCATTCCCGTTTCCTCCTTTACCTCTCCAAAATCCACCCCGGCGCCCAATCTTCGCATTCTCCCCCTCCCGTCTAATATGTCCCCTGTCCTGCATGCCGGCCGTCGTCACGCGGCCGCGCAGCATCATTCCCCCCTCTTTACTACCCAGGGAGTAGCCTACACGGATGCCTCTTTCATAGCCCCTAGAGGTTCCTGTGGCTACGCTATCTACCATCCCCACCTCCCAGCACCTGAAACTCACACGAGTGGGCCGTACCTACACCCTCCGGGTGCACTCTCTCTCGAGGTCCTTGCCATTGTACATGCCCTACAATCATTTCCCTCCCTGCCCTCGCTCCCAGAGTACACGATATACACCGACTCCCAAGCCGCCATTCGCCACATACAGAACCGCACCCTACCCCATTCACTCCAACAAGAGGTCGAACGAGCGGTCTCCGCACTGCAACCTTCCACCGTTTTCCTCCGCTGGGTCCCTGGGCATTCGGGGATTGACGGCAATGAGCTGGCCCATCAGCTCGCCCGTGATGTTTTTAACCGGGCACCGTTGATCCCCTGGTCGGGGCCCTCGCAGGATTCTGGGGGACTCTCCCTGCGCCGCACTATCAAGGAAGTTTACCTCCAGCTCCGTCTCGACAAGCGCCTCTACCCTCCCCCTCATGCATCACTCACTGTGCCGGAGGCTCGCCTTCTGCGGCACATCCAAATGAATGCACTGGTTACCCCTTCCCGCCTCTTTCTCTATCGCTATCGCTCCGACCCCTCCTGTCCCAACTGCCCCTCTACTTATGCACACCTATCCCATTGCCTATTCTACTGTCCGACTGCTCAGCAATCAAGTTCCTACCCTCCCCCTTCGCTTTCCATCACCACCTGGCTCGACTGGCTTGGCGCTGAAGGTGAAGAAGAACAGCGTCGACTGGCCGCCCAGGCGGTCGATATGCTCGGCCTGTAATTTTTGGCTGAATAAAGTCTTATACTACTACTACTACGCTCGTGACTGATAAGTCTTTTCCGACCAGATTGGGAACATCTTCGTGCAGGGACTCGACTCCGGATTTACCATTCGTCAAGAATTTGTCCGAGGCGCAGTGGACTAGCACTGCTGCCGATCTTGGCAGCGATCATTACATCCTCGCTACACACTTTCTGACAACTCCCAAGGAGCAATAGGAGTTCTTCATGACGGATTGGGACAAGTTCCGCAAGATCAGGAATGAGCGCTGACCTCCAACCAGCAGGCCGAGCCTTAAGCAGTGGTTGGGCCAGATCAGGGAAGATATCAAGAGTAACACTCAAACGATATGTACGGCCTTGCCCGTGGAAAATGGATATGCACCTCGCCCATCTACTTGAGGCTAAGCAGTCAAAGGCTAAATCACAGACTACGCAAAAAGAGTGCTGAACTCAACAGAGCCATAGAGGAGTATTGCCACGCCCTCTCAAAGCAACAATGGGACGAGGTGTGTAACTCGGTTGATGGTCAAATGCGGAACGTTCGAAAATGGCATCTTTTAAAGCATCTTTTGGACGACACCAACGCAAGTTCCAACCTGCGGCATGTGATGGCGAAGCTTCTGCATATAGCCACACGAGCCAAGACCACGGACAAAATCCTGAAGAGCCTGGTGGAGAAGTACCACCCCGTTGGCCCCCTGCATGGGAAATCAGTACCCTACGCGGACTACCTTGGGCCACCCAACTCCGAGCTGGAAGTAGGCACCAGCACGGAAGAGGTTAGGAGTGCGCTGCACGAGCTTAACAGCAAGTCTGCTCCTGGTCCCGATGGCATCATAAACAGGACCCTCTGTAACGTGAACGATCCCTTGATAGAATACCTTACAGAAGTCATCAACGAAGCATGGAAGGAAGGCAAGGGTCCGCAAAAGTGGAAGTGGGCGCTTACAATGCTAATTCCAAAACCCGGCAAATCTTTTAGTTTGGACACAATATCGCTCACATCCTGCGTAGTCAAAGTCGCGGAACAGGTAATACTTAACAGGCTCACGAGGCTCATCAAACACAAGCACCTCTACCTGCACAAGATTATTGGATTTAGGGCAGCTCTGTCCACACAAGACGCAATGAAGCTCATCAAGTATCAGATAATCGACAATGACACGCGGGACACTCGGGCCATCCTTGGATTAGATTTGGAGAAGGCTTTCGATAATATAACCTATCAATTTATACTGCAATTGACATCCGAGCTGCGTCTGGGCGTAAGATTCCATGATTATGTCGTCATTTTTGCACCGAAGATGAGCGACTCTCCGCGCAGGAGACATGATGTCGGAATAGATGAAGCTTGGAACAAGGGACACTCCACATGGCTCGGTGATATCTCCCGCTTTGTTTAACCTGGCCATGATCGACCTTTCTGGGAAAATCTCGCGAGTCGAGGGCACCAGGCATACCATCTATGCGGATGATATTACCATTTGTTTCGTTGGTCGAAGTGACGGACAGGTTGAGAGTGCGCTACAGGAGGCCACCGAAGCCACGGAGGACTATTTTCGAGCCACGCGATTGAACTGTTCGGCTGAGAAGTCAGAGCTTTTGTTCTACCGCCCCATAAGAAGAGGTCGCAAGCCCATAGGCTGTAGACGACTGTCTGACAGCACCGTTTGTTTTCGCGCGGGCAATTGAGACAAGACTCCTAGGGTTGACGCAATAAGAATACTCGGCATGTTAGTCGAATCTACTGGATCGAACGCGCAAACGATAATCAAGATCACGACCAAGACGGATAACGTGGTACGTCTCATCCGAAGGATAACTAACAGCCATCACGGCCTTAAAGAAGACAATCTGTTACGGTTGATTAACGCCTTTGTGGTTTACCACTTTGCCTACGTGGCGGCTATGCACAGGTGGCAAAGAGCAGAGAGGAAGAAACTCGACACGTTGCTCAGGAAAATCACTAAGCGAGCCCTGGGTGTACTGATCTTCACCAACACAGAACGCCCCCTCCAGCTAGGGGTGCACAATACTCTGGAGGAGATTTCAGAGGCTCAGGAAAGAGCGCAATTTGCCAGGCTCTCCCCGACCGCCACCGGTGGGACGATATTACAAGAGCTCGGCCACCTGCCATCAGCAGAGACACGAAGAAAATGCCACTTACCACGAGACATACGAGACTTTATCTCCGTATCGCCGGTACCAAGAAATGTACATCCTGAATACAAGGGTAGAAGGAAAGCAAGAGCATCCAACAAACTCGTACAGGTCCAGGCTGACGGGCGTAGAGCCTGCTTTGTTGACGCGGACGCATATCAGGAGTGCTCCTTTTGTGCGGTAGTGGCGGATTCCAAACGGCGACTTACGAACTGTGCATCTGTACGAATCGGAGATCCGACGATAGCCGAGCAGGTAACCATTGCCTTGTAAATGCTTGATGATGGCAGCGACGTCATTTACAGTGACTCAGGGTCAGCCATTAGGGCATTTGAGCGTGGAGTAATCTCAGAATAGGCTCTGGAGCTGCTTCGTAAGGCAGGGCCGGGAGAATCGAGCATCACTTGCTTACTTGGCTCCCAGCCCAAGTTGGGCACATGGCTGGTGTCCTCGCGAACCTCAGCGAGACGGCCCACCCTGCCGTGCGCGCACTTACTGACCGCGCTGGCGGCGTAACGGCTGAGGAGACAGTTAGGGATGATAGGGACGCGCCCGACACATATAATGAACTTACAAAACACTTTTATCTCTCGCGGCGAGAATACGCTCCTCCTCACCGCAAGCTCAGCAGGCCTCAGGCACTGACATTCAAACTTTTGCAGACAGAGACCAATCCCAATTTATTTACGTCATATGCGATATATCCCGAGATTCACCTTGATGACGCGTGCCCTGCTTGCGGGTATAAATCTACACTTTCATACGTGCTCTGGGGCTGCATCTTTATAACAAGCGCTGATCTCAATTCAGCTAGGTGTGAAGCGGCCCTCCGTAACCCACTCCTGGCTGAGCAACGTTGGGCCGTCCAGTAGGCCCACAATGCGGCTGGCAGGCCCACGATACGGTCCGCGACGTGCTATAATACGCCTTCTGCAGGACTGAAAAATAAAAGTTATTCAATCAATCAATCAATCAAGTCTTCCACCTCCACTGTACATAGCAAGCAAACAGTGGTGATTAGGATGACGATAACGACGGCGATGATTCGGAAACTGCCCTGTATGCGACATTAGAGTCCGTTTTCACTCACCCGTAGGCGATCGCCCCGAACTGCCGATACATGCCCTTCCATCAAATTTCGATTGCAGCCGCCCGCTTAAGATGCCACGGCACAGCTTCGCCGCTGTCTGCACGTTTACCGGGCATTAAATTACATTTTTTTTTCTCAGTGGCTATGGTGTTAGGCTGCTGAGCACGAGGTCGCGGGATCGAATCCCGGCCACGGCGGCCGCATTTCGATGGTGGCGAAATGCGAAAACACCCATGTACTTAGATTTAGGTGCACGTTAAAGAACCCCAGGTGGTCAAAATTTCCGGAGTCCTCCACTACGGCGTGCCTCATAATCAGAAAGTGGTTTTGGCACGTAAAACCCCACATATTATTATTATTATTATTAAATTACATTTTGCTGTTAAACCACGATAAGATTACGAGGCACGCCGTAGACTCCGGATTAATTTTGACCACCTGGAATATCTGTATGACGAGCACCCAATGCGCATGCAACACGGGCGTTTTTCTCCTGCTTTTTTTTTTTTTCATTTGGCCCCATTGGAATGCGGCAGCGCCGTGGCCGGCATTTGATCTCGCGCTCTCTCGCTCAGCTTCGTTTAACCGGGTTAAACACGATGTGTGCACCACGGTTTCTCCGTCATGCGCTCCGACATGGGTGTTTTCAAGCTTCACACACAGGCGCGTAAATCGTAAAGTAAGAAAAAAAGAAGAAAGACAGACAGGACGAGATAAAGAAGTCAACTCGATCCGACAGCTTTCGCCTAACGTCTCCGCTTGCGCACTCTGGGAGGAACGACGAGCCCAGAGCAAAAGATAAATTTCATAATAGTTCGTTGCACTGGGCAACATAGCGAAACCGTCACGTGCCGAGCAAGGTCGCGTTACGCTACCAAATTAAAGTGCGCGCGCCGACTGCCTGAAGCAAGACAGGAGCTGGTGGAGTGGTAGCACGCAAGTACCGAGATTTTAGCACAGGGACCACATTCAAAGATTCACATCTCGCTTGAAACGAAAATAAAAACGAGATAGTTACGGAAATCTACAATGCCAATAAGCAGCTCTATCTAACGCCTTTGGTGTCATATTTATACAAGGAGCATAGGCGGAAAGCTTTCATTTTCCCGAGGGGGCTCGGGCCCGATCAGCTATCCGAACCCCATGTGCTTATATATATATATATATATATATATATATATATATATATATATATATATATATATATATATATATATAAGCTCATAACTCATATATATATATATATATATATATATATATATATATATATATATATATATATATATATATATATATATATTTCTTGCACTTGAAGAAACTTTATGTCCACTCGAAGAACTCTTGAGTGAAGCGACGACATATGAAAATTTACAAGACCTTATAGTAGGCTCGAGACAGTTGCATTTCAGAACCTGAGTCCTCTCGGATTACCAAAAATCTAGCATCTCTCGGTAGCGTAATCTTCCTTCGTGTAATTGATGTATACTTGGCTATCACTAGTACTGCTTCGCCTTTCCGGCGAAACTGCAGTCCCTCCCTCTGTAATTTTTTATTTTTATTTTTCTGTTATTTCGAGTATAAGCTTTCCTACGCATGACTACTGCTGATTCCGATTTCGAATGAATCCGGCTTGGCCTCGTTTCGCTTTGTGGGTGAGTTACACACGCTGTGCCAACTATCATGCACCAAGACTTCGAAAAAGAGCAGTTGCGTTACTCGAAGAAAAAACTAGTGCATATTGTTTCCAGTACAGTGGAGTAACCGCCAGTAATTCATTCGTTACTGATATTTATTCCGGTAACCACAATTAAGTATCTAACTCGAGAAATAATGACCTAATTATCGAAAGTGTCAGGGAGGCATTTGAAGACGCCCCCAAATGACCTTTAACTGCGGTGTTTTCCGCGACGTTCTAATTATTGCGCACAAGTTTTTACGACGGGTAAAGAAACACCACAAAAAATGAGAAATACCACGTCACTGTGCTCCCACCCGCATCATAATGCAGCGTCCTCAAATAAGCACACTGAAAGCAAGTGCACTGCCAGTCGCAAATCCGAAGAGAAGGCGCATAACGTTGATAATGGTGCTGAAGGGGGGCCAACCGCAGGTTTCGCGGCATCGCCACGGCCAGATCAGCTGGTATGCCCCCTTCCCCCCCCCCCCCCCCCCATGGTGAAAGGGAATTGCGTCACGAGCGCCAATTTCTCCCGGGATGCTTGGTAGGCCAAACTCCGAGAGGAAACAAAACAATGGAAAGAATGACTCATTATGCAAAAAAGGTGAGGCGTGCAGACAAGACACAAGAGAAGTGGACAACACGAACGCCGACTATCAACTGAAGAGAGCACCGAGGCGAAAAGAAAAAAGAAGACACAAAACTCATCTGCGCAAGCTCTGGAATGGTATCACCACGTGTCAGTCGGGTACATGTGCCGGTCTTACACGCCTTACCATTTTGCATAATGAATCCTTACCAACTAGCTCAGCTTTCTGTCGTTCTAAGGAAAGAATGACGTCTGCTTCCACGGCAACGGTTTTGTTGACGCGCGAGGAGGAAACGCCATCCTGCTTGTCGTCCGCTATGCGCTCGACGAGCACACGGCATTCGATGTAGGCGCCAGCGGAAACCAGCACCGCTTGCAAAAATTTTTTCAGGTCTTGTTTTCAACACCCTTCGGCTTCTAATTTCCTTTTCTTAATCACAACATATGTGGAACTCATCTGTGTAAAAATTTACCTTTCTCTGTTCAAGACGCGCGAGCCCGCATGCCATGCCACGCGGCTATTTGGCTTCGGCAGAACATTAGTCAGCAGCAAAACGTGGTTTATTCACCCAGTTTATTAGCAACCTATCGCACAGCAAGGCATTTAATACACAATGCGATAACGTAGAGTTGAGCATCTCACTAGTCAGTACAAATAGGCGCATTCTGTGCTACGATCATGCATACGTAAGACAGCTTCCTACAATTTCTGATGGACGTGCAGTTGCTACAGAGGTCTTCTCTGTTTCCTGTGCACAACTCTACCAAAGCAATTCTGGTGCAACAGTTAATTTTGAATAATAAAAGGATTGTCAACAGCAGCTGCCGCACATTTTTCGCGTACCACTAGCATAAACTTCCGTTTTTATTCCATACAACGGCTACACTTGCTAGTCCAAACAACAAGCCATACCTAGTCAATTTTCTGCATAGCTCTCCTTATGCTAATTTGCCAATAGATATCTAGCAAATCATATTGAAAATGTCTATTGTCTTCTTTCAGATGTGGTTTTGTTTCGGAATACAACAAGTAAAACCACGAGCGCTTCATTCAGATTTAAAACATTGCGAAAAAAGTATGAGTACGAAATTCGTCGCGAGCATATTGCAAGTGTTTCTTAAAATGTGTAACGCACTCTGCTTGTTCTATCGTCATCTGTGCATACATGGTCCAGTTCCAAGGCAATAACAACAAAAAGCTCTAAGTTCTTTTTTTTTTTTTGAGTCAGTAAACGCAGCAGAAGCATCTGTCAATCGGCGGTTGATCGTCAGTAGAGGTTGGGCAAGGACAGAGTTATGCACAACGGTATCATTAAACGCGTAGCTTCGGGACACGCAGAAATATTTCCTAAAAGCAACGCGATTTGGCTGCATTCGATGCGTCAGGGCCTGACAACCTGCTCACAACAATTCTCTTTTGAATGTTTTTCAACACCTTCATCTAATATGCTGAATGTACATTACGCACTTTTTGTAACAGAGCCTATAGGCTCAGTTTCGTGCGACTTGTTTGAAACACAGGATAGATGTTAGAGCTATGTTACGGGTTTCATTATAGGAAGAAGGTCATCCGTCATAAGAATTTCGGTTTTGACACAATAAGGGGGCGAAAGCATTTCAACTTTCCAGAACACTAGTTTCCGGCAGAGTATGCTTTCTTTGTTCATTAAGATTATTCGTGACTTTGCCGAAAGGAGGCCCCCTCTCCCAGTTTTGCCATATTAATGAAGCTGCTGAAATCAAGAATGCCGACCAACATTAGTACTTGCACAGCTTTACTGAAGTAAGCTCAAGAATGTTCGAGTGTACCAAGGCAAGATCCATGTATGGTAGCTATGTAATAATATTTGAAGAGGAGTGTGAAAGTGTAGGAGCAATGACTGTCTGCACAAAGGATACGTTGCACGGTGTTTATACAAATATTGAAATATGCCGAAATATTCTCTAAACAAAGGCTAAACAGGCGACCACCCTAAGAGCTATCGCAAATACTAAGAGAATAAATGTCGGTAAGAAATTTTTTTTAATTTTCAAGATTTGTAGCTCTCTTTTTGGAACGGGTTTTGTCTGACGCTGTTTTTTTTTTAAGATCCAGATTGATGTCATTTATGTGCAGAATAAGGCACGCATAGCAGAACTGCCGCAACAGGTTTATGCTACACTTGTTATAGCACTTGTTATTCCTATGGTAGACTGCTGTTTCACTTTCTTTTAGTACAGTGGAGACAGCGTACAAATGCGTGACCACACCAACGTGATCCGGGAAACATTTATACATGTCCTTCCATTCCTCTTGCGATAATGGAGCATCACCTGACACTGCAAGAGTTAGTAGAACTCTGGGCTCAAATGATGCATCAACTTTCCTACAGTGCTCCCTCGTGGTAATTTTTCCGCAGCTCTTTAACTTCGCTGACTTGCGATATATTTGTGCATCATTCCACAGTCATTTGATGACGCTGCGGTCTCTGGTGTACATACTTTCCGCTTTTGGCCTCTCTGCGGCAGTGTAGAACCTGTAATGATCAGAACATCTTGTCAGGCTAGTTAGCAAGTTTTCGCTGAAGTTGCAGGTTGTGTCAAGGAACACTACACACATGCACACGGAACAAGCGCAGCGCCCTGTCTATGCTTGAGTGCCATGTTTCACTGTAAAACGAATTCCATTGGCAACACATGTGCGCCATATGGCATCGCTTCACGTTTATAGAAACAGGACTTGAAAAGGCCGTTCATTATCAAATTTCTAGTTCACACGACAAAAGGCGGAACTGCTTTCGTAAAATAGTACTTTTATTCCATGAAGCTTTGATGCGATTTTATTTGGTTGCAGGATTTCAAGCAGAAATGCGCCCGCAAACTTTAATAAGCAAACTTTCAATTTTAGTGATGCTAATCAATCAACATTTATTGAACCCGAAATAAACCGGTGGTGCACGCAGGTACCAAACGGGGTGGTTCCCTAGTTACGGGACCCATATGTTCACAGCAGCTCCTGGCCCCTGTCCGTCAGTGCGAGCTGAATCGGTAGGGCGGGGCTGGATAACAAGGTGTCCCATCGCTCAAGGGGTTGGGGATTGGGGGTGTTGGTCGGAAGGGGAGGAGGGGGGCCTTGAGTTCTGTGCACTCTGCCAAGACGTGCGGCAGGGTGCCCTTTTCTCTTTTGCAAAAAGGACAGAGCATATCGTATTCCGCAGGGTACATGCGGTTCAGCAGTACGGGATGCACAAGCAATCCCGTCTGCGCTCGACGCAGGATCGTCTGTTGTTGCCTGGTGACTGTGAGTTTGGGGTACGATTCTGGCAGTCTGCACCTTTCCTCTCGGCAAATCCGGGTAATGTCCCGAAGCTGGTAACCGGGTGCGGTAGCACTTCCGGCTCGTGCTCGGCCCGGATTGACATTTCTCAGTCATGGTAGTCGGCGATGTTGTTGCCTGCTACCTGCGAGTGAGCCGCGAGCCACACGAGCTCTATGGCTCTTCCCGGAGGCTTGCGCTTGTATAGAATGTCTCGTGCCGCGGAGGAGATTACTCCCCTGCGGAAGCTTCCGTAGGCTGTCTTTGAGTCGGTGACCACAGTGTCCACGCTCGGCTGAGCGAGTGCGAGGGCCACGGCCGCTTCTTCGGCGACTGCGGGGTCTTGTCTTCAGGGACGCGCAGACGATCAGCCTGTCTTTTGACGTGCCCACCACCGCTGCACGGCCACTGTGTTTTCGGAGCGAGGCGTCCACGTAGAGGACCCTGGGGTTCTTTTCCAGCTTCCGCGATATGGCTGTGGCCCGCGTGGTGCGCCTCTCGTCGTCCTTGCCCGGCGTTATGTTCCGGGAAAGGCCTGGGTTTGGTCTGAGTGGTCGTCTTCCAGTCTTCCGGAAGGACCGCCTTGATGGGTACTGCCTCGATCTGCCATCCTATCTTGCGTAGGACGGCTCGTCCTTGTTCAGTGTGACTGAGCCGGATACTCTGATTAGAGAGATGGGCTTCGATGAGCTCATCCACCGTGTTGTGGGCGCCCATGTCTAGCAGTCTGCGTTGGCGAATATATGGGCATGCCCAGTGCTTGCTGCGTTGCCTTACGAAGCATTGTGTTTAGGGTGTCCCTATCCGCAGCTATGAGCAGCTCTGATTTCTGGGGAGCTCAGTCCGCACGACTTTGCGTACTCGTGTACGGTCGTTGCCGCCCGCTGCAAGACTTCCTCCGTCCAGGCATCGGACCCGGCTCGGGCCATCCACAACGTAATATCGTCGGCGTAGAACGCGCGGTCCACGCCTTCGATTTGCTTGAGTAGATCGGGCAGGGGCAGGAGGGCCAGATTGAAGAGCAGGGGCGACAAGACCGATCCCTGAGGGGGTGCCCTATCGCCGAGCTCGACAGAGTCTGACTTCTCCCCTATCCTGATGGTCGCCGTTCGGTCTGACAGAAAATATTTTATGTAGCCGAATGTCTTTCGGCCACACCTGGTCTTGTTCAGATTCTGCAACACGCTCGCGTGGGATACGTTGTCAAACGCTCCCTCCAGGTAGAGGGCGAGTATCCCGCGCGGCACGTGTCTCGTTGCCGGCTTGAAGACCAGTTCCTGAAGTTGGATCATCACGTCTTGGGTGCTGAGATGTTGCCGGAAGCCGTACATCGTCTCCGGCATCTGATCCATTTCTTCGAGATGCTTCTGCAGACGGCGAAGGACCATGCGCTCCATCACCTTCCCCACGCAGGACGTGAGGGAGATGGGCCGCATGTTGTCTATCGTGAGGGCTTTCTCTGGCTTTCGAATGAAGCGGACCTCAGCGTCCCACCACTCCTTCGGCAACCGCGAGCCCTCCCAGGCTTCGTTGATGTGCTCTAAGAGGTCGCGGACAGCTGTACCGCTCATGTTACCGAGTAGTTTGTAAGTTTAGCATCCCTGCCGGGTGCACCTCTCTTGTTACTTTGATATATCGCTGTCCGCAGTTCTGTCATGGTAAACGGCCGGTCTAGCTCTTCGTTATCGGGTCCTTCGTACCTCTCGGGCACCGGGTACTGGCACTTCTCTGCCTTTAATTACTTCGCCTTGAGGTCTTCCAGGAACCTGCGGCCGTCTCCCTTGTACGTGTTCAATATTTTGGTGAGGTTGCAATTGGTCGCAGTTTTGCTACTCAGCGGGTCGATCAGATGCCTCAAGAGACACCACGTCTTCCACGTCGGGAGCTTGCCCTGCAGGCCGTCGCAGGTCTTCAGCCAATTTTTCCTACATAGTTTGGCCGCATGCTCGGCGATATGTTTGTTCAAGACTGGTATGCGCTTGGCCAGCTTTCTGTTGTGTCTCTGACGTTTCCACCACCACGTTAACGAGTACCGGGCCGCCCACATGTGGGTCAGTCTGGCGTCCACATGCGATGGCTACGACGTTGTTGTGATTTTTCGGGTAAATATTTGGAGGGCCTTCTTCTGGTCCCTCGCCCATTCGGAGTAGGTCTGTTGTGTTTCAGCTTGTCCCGGTTCTTTCTCGGATGCCTCTTCTTGTTCTTGAGTAAGCTTTCTCATCTTGTCTCAATCCGTGACCCGCGCCGTCCCCAGCCCAACCCAATATCGGGAGCCTCGGATCGAGTGCCGATCACGCTGTGGTCAGACCCCAGGTCCACTTCTTCGCTTCTCCAGGAGACGTCTAGCGTGCCAGATAACCACGACATGTCTGGTGTGGTGTCCCGCGCGGCACTGTTGCATCTTCTGGTGATTACGTCCGGCTCGTTCAGGAGGGCCATCTCGTGATCCTCCATTGCTTTGGCCAATGCTTTTCCTCTCTTGGACTGGAACTAATAGCCTCACGTTGTGTGAAGGGCGTTAAAGTCGCTGAGGATCAGGAGCGGCCTGGTCCCCGCCAACCCTATCGCCTGGCTCGCGATGCGGTCAAATTCGTACTGCCGTTGTGATGGCCGGCAGTACGTGCTCATTACAAATAAACTGCCCGAGCTGCCGATTTCTCACGCATCAATTTAGACCAGCGTGTGCTCGCACCCGCCCTGCGGCGTGACATGTTGAGTTGCGACCATGTTGCTGCGGACGATGCCGTTCCGTTCTCCGTGGGGTCCGTGTAAGTGACGTACCCCGGGAGTCTTGGTTTCCCGTTTGTTTCCTGTAGAGTAATTACATAGGGCTTGCTTTCTTGCCCGTCAATGTGTAACATTAGTTCCGCTTCTTTGTTGCTAATCCCGCGGCAGTTCAATTGGCAAATTACGGTGGTATTCCCCCAGGTCTTCTTCTTGTGCTCCTAACTTGGCTTCTACATCATCCTTTACGGACGTCTCGAGTCGATTGCACCTTTTCGCGATCGCGCCTTTGATTTTTTCGGCCCACTCCTTCTTCAGGGAAGCGAAGCGGTTCCTCACCGATATTGAGGCTACTTTTGGCGCTAGGTGCTTGTGCTTCACCGATGGCATGTGAGGCTGACTCTCGACAGCTTAGAGTCGGGCGTCCATTTTGCCTAGCCTTTCGTTAATTTGGGAAATTGCGGCCAAAATGGCCGTCAGCTCTCCCCCGGGCATCTGTGTCGTTGCCGTGGTCGCGATCTCTGCGGTCGCCGCTTCCTCTCCGCTAGCGGGGCTCATTTCGGCGTCCATCGCCTCTTGATTATTTGATGCACGTTGCGTGGCCCCAGCCTCTCCCGCTGTCCGCCCGTTGTTTACCGCCGTGTTGTTGTTTTGGAGGCTTGCATGTGCCGAGCTGCCGTTACTCGCCAGCGTTTTGATCTTATTCATAAGCGCCCGTATTTGGGCGTTCTGCTCCTGGATCTGAGCGTTTTGGTGCTCTATGATCCTCTTACAATTACGAGATATTACGAAAAAGCGTTTGATTCAGTCAAAACCTCAGCAGTCATGCAGGCATTGCGGAATCAGGGTGTAGACGAGCCGTATGTAAAAATACCGAAAGATATCTATAGCGGCTCAACAGCCACCGTAGTCCTCCATAAAGAAAGCAACAAAGTCCTAATAAAGAAGGGCAGCAGGCAGGGAGATACGATCTCTCCAATGCTATTCACAGCTTTACAGGAGGTATTCAGAGACCTGGATTGGGAATAATTGGGAATAAAAGTTGATGGAGAATACCTTAGTAACTTGTGATTCGCTGATGATAATGCCTTGCTTAGTAACTCAGGGGACCAATTGCAATGCATGCTCACTGACCTGGAGAGGCAAAGCAGAAGGGTAGGTCTAAAAATTAATCTGCAGAAAACTAAAGTAATGTTTAACAGTCTCGGAAGAGAACAGCAGTTTACGATGGGCAGCGAGGCACTGGAAGTGGTAAGGGAATACATCTACTTAGAACAGGTAGTGACCGCAAATCCGGATCATGAGACTGAAATAATCAGAAGAATAAGAATGGGCTGGGGCTCATTTGGCAGGTATTCTCAGATCATGAATAGCACGTTGCCATTATCTTTCAAAAGAAAAGTGTATAACAGCTGTGTCTTACCAGTACTCACCTACGGGGCAGGAACCTGGAGGCTTACGAAAAAGGTTCTACTTAAATTGAGGACGACGCAACGAGCTATGGAAAGAATGAAGGGTGTAACGTTAAGAGATAAGAAGATAGCAGATTGGGTGAGGGAACAAACGCGAGTTAACTTATTTATTTTATTTATTCATTTAATAATACTGCCGCCCTGAATGGCTATTGTAGGAGTGGGTGAATACAAAATGTCGAAAAAACAAATCACCATACAAAAGAAGCATATGTAACATGAATAAAGGGAGCACTCAATAGCATCCCAAAATTTTCTATGTGGTAAAAAACGGATGGAACCAGGCAGGTCATTCCAGAGTTCAATTGTCCTAGGAAAAAAAACTGTATTTAAAAGTGTTGGTGCGAGCAAAAAAGACAGATAAGTTGAAGTGATTGCTGTTTCTCGTGATTAGGGGCTTTGCACGGGTCAGATATGTGTTAGGGGAAGCATAATGTGGAGAGTAAGATAGAGAGCGTAGAAGTTTCAGAGAATTAATGTGACGACGGTGGGAAAGAGGGGTTAAACCGAGCATATGCAGGTGAGATGACGGTGAAAACATCCTGTCATAACGGCGGTATATGAGACGAACCGCCTTCTTCTGAACACGTTCAATTTTGTGGATGTCCGTAATTTTGTAAGGGTTCCATATGATAGCCGCATATTCAAGAATAGGTCTTACAAGTGTTTTGTATATAATGAGTTTAGTTTCTTTGGGGGCCGCACGTAGGGTTAGGGTTAAGTAACCAAGTTTTTTTTAGTCCTTTGTTGCAAGTTGTTAGAATATGTTCTGACCAGGATAACCTTGGAGTGAAAACAAGGCCTAAATATTGATGTTCATATGCGCGCTGCAGAAAAGTGGATTTATAGGAGTAATTGAAATATGAGCAATTAGCATGTTTGTGAAAGGACATAGCGACTGTTTTCTTTAATTTATAGTTCCTTTGCCAGAGTTCGCACAATTCACAAAAACTTATAAAAGATTGATTCAGAGTGTTATGATCGTTAGGTGAAGAAATTACATTGTAGAGAACGCAGTCGTCAGCGTAAAGACGAATTTTTACTGAAACAGAGTTTGGAATGTTGTCAATATAAAGCAAACAAAGCGATGACATCTTAGTTGAAATCAAGAAAAAGAAACGGGCGTGGGCAGGACATGTAATGAGGAGGGAAGGTAACCGATGGTATTAAGGGTTACGGACTGGATTCCAAGAGAAGGGAAGCGTAGCAGGGGCGGCAGAAAGTTCGGTGGGCGGACGTGATTAAGAAGTTTGCAGGGACAACATGGCCACAATTAGCACATGACCTGGGTAGTTGGAGAAGTATGGGAGAGCCAGGCTGATGATGATGATTCTCTTAAGCTCTATCACTTCGCTACTGTCCTTTTGCGGATTCGCTTGTGAGTTAAGGGGTGGGAGGGGGTGAGGGATGGGAATTCGGTGTCGCTGCATGGTTCGAGCGACGGGAGATTTGTTGGTCTAGCCCACCTTTTTCTCGGCGATGCCTCGGCGTCCGGTTGCTTGACTCGCTCCGGAACCTCGAACTGGCCGCGGATCTCGAACTGGCCCGGGAGCGCGAGCGGCCGTTGCCGCCGCCGTTGCCGCCCCCGGATGGTGTCTTCGATCGGGAGCGACTGCGGCGGCCGTTTCCGCCGGCACAGTTGTTGTTGCTGCGGCCTGGCGCGCGTGACCGGCTCCATTGTTTGGATGCGCGCGCTACCATCGCTAATCTAGTAACGTTGCGCGCTACGGCGGGGTCCGCCTGCAGGACCTCTCTTGTCTCGTTTCCTTCTCCCGGCGTCTTCTTCCTCCGCTCGGCGCCGTTCCCATCGTCGCCGGCGGACTAGGGCGTCTTGAAGCGGGCTTTGCAGGCCTTGTCCGCGGTCAGGTGTTTGCCTCCGCACAGGCCACACTTCGGGACACATCCGTGGTCTTCGGCGGGGTTGGAGATTCCGCATCCTCGGCAGATCGTGTTCGAAGGATCCGGGCACACGTCCATTCTGTGACCCAATCTTCCGCACGCATAGCATGCGTCGATTTGTTTTCTCTGCAACGTGCACTCAGTGAGCAGGTTACAGTATTTCACGTAATTGGGCACTTTGTGGCCTTCGAAAGCAATGACGACTGATCGGGTCTTACCGATTCGGTTTGCCTGTAGGGCCGTTGGGTTATGCTTGTGCACAACATTGTCCTGAATCTCCTGGGCCGTATCCTCGAGCGGGATGCCCCTTATGACGCCCTTCACCGTGCCGTGGGGGGGCCGCTTCGTAGGTACTTACTTCAAGCGCCGTGCCGCGTATGTCGATCCTTCCTACTGCAGCGTATCGGTCGGCGTGCTCTCTCATGGAGGTGCTACCACGACGATATTTTACTGTAGGTTGGCGCACACGACGTCCTCACTTGCTTCACTGCCGGGGATCTGTGCCACCGCCGCAAATGCACGACTTACTTCAACGCGGATCACGTCACTCATGTGGAGCCCGCCTCCTGGACGTAACACGATCTTTATGTCGCCGCGCGGCAAGTCTGGCATGCGCGCGCCCTTCAACAATTTGCCCTTGAGTGACTTGTATCGCTGCCAGTGGCACCACCGTCGAGGTTGTTGCTCCGTCTGTTGACATCGGCCGTGGCCTTAGAGCCATCTTGGCTCGTTTGAAGTACGCGATTTAGGCCTAGCTTGCCCATGCCTTTGCGCCTGACTCTCTCACCGGCAGTTTTCCAGCCTTGCGATGTTATGCACTGGTCCGGCGAAATTTCGATGCCGTCCACCTCTACACGCCTAGCAGTGATCACCTTAGGTCAATGTTCACTTGTGTAATCACCGATGGTTCGATGTTCCGCTAGCGGCTTTACCGAGACTCGGGCTTGGCCTACCGCTCCCCCGGCCCAGGCCCAAGTCGACGTTAGGCCCAGCAGCGGACGATCCTCTCGGCACACAAAAGTCCTCTAAATTCGGAAAAAGCAGTCCCCTACCTCGGAATTTCGGTTCCCGGTGGTTCACACAACTTCATGCATCCGGTCGATGCACTTTCGTTACGGTGCAACTCAAAAAATCCAGCAGTTCAAAGGAAAAACACGGGGTCCAGATGAGATGCATCCGCTCGCCTCCAGTTTTAGTGCTCCTATACATTCATGTAACATGTTAAGCATTGGTGGTTTCTCAATAGCTGGCTGAAAATACCAGGCACGAGTTTTTAGAGCTAGCTTTCTTGATCAATGAAACTTTTGATTTATCTTGTTAAGGATTTGATTGACGACGCCTGTCCATATGACCTATTAGAGCGAACCTAACTTCCAATAGTTTAAAGCTGCTGGGCAACGGAGCATTAGAATTTTCGCTACCGAAGAATTTCTGCTATAAAGCGGCAGACCAAGCTTAGGGGGAAAAGGGCAGCGCGTGGCAAGAACCGCCTTCACCGCATCGCATGCTGCAGCGTCAAGCGTGAATTCGCTTACTGTCAGCGAAAACTGTTCGGCTTTTTAGTTTAGCCTACAGTCGGAAACATCGTGCACCGCAGACGAGCAAGCGGTAACGAGAAACTCACATGCACGCGGTTTCTTGGCGCATGCGGAGCAAATTTTGTTGCGTAATGTCACAGGGCACCCGCGCCATAGCAAACGACGAGGAAGTGACAGCGCTGGCCGCGCTCATGACACTTGCACTGTCCCCTGTAAAATGTTTCTTGTTCGATAATAATGAACTGCAGAAGCACAGATTGGCAACTACTAATAACTTGTTTTCCTTGCCTTCATCGATCAGGGACCGCTCTTCTACTCCCACAGTTGTCACAGCCGACCATGACAGGGTCGGCGTAGTCCCCTCTTCTGAATTGGCCCGAGCAGAGGCCGCGTAGCGGTTACACATCTGCACCCATGTCAACCCCGCCAGGACTTCCCATATAGCGTAATTTCACCTTGTCACATCTGAAAAATGGGCAAGATACCGCGTGGTCATGATGAAAGAACACTTAGAAGCGAAACCGAAGTTGATAGTACGAAGAAGCGACAAAAAAATTATGCCCTTGGCCCTGCTCAGCAGCCACGACCTCGCTGATCAACTGTGGGCCGTCCGGCACGCCGAGGAAGCCGCCCGAGTCCAAGGACTCGAGGCAGTCACCTAGGCTGGGGTGCATATGGCCCAACCCCGCCCAAATCGCCGGACAATTACAATAAAGTTTTCACTCACTCAATCTAGGCACATGTTGAAAAGCGGGTAACGCTGAGCTTAGTGTCGCAAATTGGCGGCGGCGCGCTCCCCTACACTCTAAAAACAGTTGCACCCTTTGGGATGTATATTTGTCCCACAAGAATAATCGTCATCTGTCTTGCCCCTGTTTCCTTTCTTTAACGCTGCGAGCCTGGTACTTCCCAGTCACGAACGGTATGCGCGTTATCAGTGTGACGCAGCTTCTCGACAGGAAAGTAGCGAGCGCCGAGCTTTCAAGAAAGGAAACGCAAGCAAGGCAGATGACGATTATTGTTGTGGGACAAATATACACCCCAAAGGGTGCAACCGTTTTAAGAGTGTATGGTGGCTAGAATGGAGAGGTGACGCCAGCGCCGGCATATCCGCCGAGAAAGCGCGATCCTCTCGTTCATGCGCTGCCGCAAAGGCCGCGGTGGCGCTGCGGTCAGCTTGGCGATGCAGTCACGCGGTTGCGCGCGTGTGCAGCTTCCCGCGGTGTCTGGCCGGCGCGACAGCGTTCCTGTTTCTTCGCGGCTGCCAAAGTGTTCTCTCGTTTATGGCAATATGTGTTTCGCTGCTGACATGTTAATGTGAGTGCCGGACTTCGCCGAATAGATGAATTCCAACGCCAAAAAACGCGAGGCAGCGTCACTGCTTCGCCCCTGGCTGCACGTCCGGCTATGTGTCGTCGAGGCAGCAGGGAGGGTGCTCTAAACTTAGGAGGGTGCTCTAAAGGTTGCATATTTCTTCAAGGTTGAACGTCTTAATTTTTTTTTTATTTAGTGGAAAGTGATATCCTTGCCTCCCAATTTCTTAGTAAACTGCCGTCTGTTTCTGCTGCACGGCTCTTTCCTGCTCTGGTCTTACTTTATTTCTTGTCCTATTGCGCCATAACAAGTACGCACAACAGGAAGGAAACTGCAGAAACTTTATTCAAGCGAGAAAGTGCACACACAAACACACAGAGGAGGCTAAGGCTGGGCCACCACTCCTGGTAGGAAAATAACATGGAAGCGCTCGAAGGTGGGGCCCATGGAGCGGCAGCACGTGCGGAGGTAGTGGACAGTGTCCTCCATCACCTCCGGTTCAAGTTGGCATTCGCCAACTAGGGGATCCTCCTTCCAGCTGGTCACGACATCGTCTGAAGCATCAGTTTCCAGGTACAGCAGCTGCATAACGCACAGACCACGTGGGGCAGAGTTAATAAGAAAAGCGCCACCTGAACCTTCCCCGCGACCAAGCCACCGCGAAAACTTGTGCGCTCTAGCTGTTTTATCCGCAACGCTGCGGGTGATATAACTGCGCGCTTGTTTCATCTTAACACTATAGTGCACCTTACAGTGTTATAATTTTGCGCATTTTTTTAACACCATGACGCCGAATTGAGAGTTGGCGTTATATCTTTTCACCTATATACGAACCTTGACGGCTCGACGGCGCCTCGCGGTATAGAGGCTAGACAAGCAGCAGGCTGCAGATTGAAAACTGCAATAATCTGGGCCACTACAGTTCATCCTTCGCTGTTCAACTACCGGCCAGACAAGTGCGCAAGTGCAATCAGATCATAAACTGGGGCAACACGTCGATTATGGCAACAGAAAAGGAAGTCCTAACGAGACATGCTCATATCATACCGGCAACACCTAACACTGTGTCCCAAGTATATCTCCGCTCACTACGTCACGTTCTGCGTGTATAAACTAACCACGACAATGTGCGTACCGGCTACGTTTTAAACAAAGAACCTCCGTATGGGTGCCGAAACATCAGGTAATCCTTTTTCACTCGGCCCTTTCGTAACCGCTAGAAATGCGCTCATTTTCGGTGATTGTTATGTTCCCACACTCTATTCCAAGACGCAGATGCCGCCATGTATACCGTGATACATAAAATTACAGCTAGATCAATAGTGCTTTGAATGGATGCTTAACACTAATTCCTCTGGCAATTTTTGAGAATTATTACGTGAAACTTCAAAGAAGCACCTCAAGGAACCCAAATGAAAGTAACAATTTCCTATCTTTAGTATAAGTACTGAGAGTAAAAAAAACGGACATGTACAAAACAAGCACCTGCTTCCTATAGCTGCTCACATGTGTAAGTCAGATCATGCAAGAAAATTATCATGAACGTTTGCTGGCGTTTGTATCAACAATAGTGATGTCCATGCTATGAGGGAAAGCAGCAGCTTCCGCAAAAATAAGAACGGGTAAGTTCCCATTGTACGCAGACCAATGAACTTTGCTCATTGCAGTAGGCACCTAGTTTGTTCTTTGCAGCATTCTTAAGGCTCGCAAAGCAATGTTTGTCAGGTCAGGGAGCATGCAGACGCCTCCTCATACTTGATTATGGCGTTCGATCAGTTTTTCTGAGCAAGGTGGTTCAGTGTGCGTTCAACTGGCGCTGGAAAAAACGGAGTGCTTTGTTCAGGTCTCGTATAATGCTGTACAGTAATGTGTAGCGATGTACAATATGGTACAGTAATGAATAAGGGAACTTGCACGGACGCTGTATAGAATGTGAGAGATTAGACTGCTAGTCAAGCTGCCGTCGAAGGTCAGCCTGAAGTCGACTGCGTGCGCTTGTGTGAGTGAGAACCCAACACTGCGGGAATGATTGCCCGTAATAATTTGTACCTGTGCTGTCGAAGCGCTGATGGATAAAAGAAACCCACTGTGGAAAAAATAAAGTTCCGCTTAATATTAGTCGAACACGCCTATCAAGAAAACACGCACTCACGAGATTTTACCATTGTTTGAGACGTCGTTAACAGCCTATACGTCAGATCGGAAAACTGACAAACGGAGAGAAGCTCGTGTGTCTTCACTCGCGCAGCCATTTGAAATTGATGTTGCCAAGTGGACCAAAGCGGAAATTTCGGGTCGTTTTAGTTAAGTGCTAGGAGCATTAGAGGCTAGTTAGAGTCGGTCGGTCGGTTGGTGATGCATGTCAAGAACTTTATTGAGGTCCTGTGGGGGTAAGCCGTTGGAGATCGCACGCGGGGAGCTCTGCCCAATCTACCACAAATTGTTGTATCTGACAAACATCTTACGTTCAGCCCCCATCCCAGAAGGTGCATGATGCTGCAACTAGAATAATTGCAACGGAAATGTTCGACAACGCGCATAAAAAAACAGTCCATCGAATTGAACGATTTCTATACGCCTAGTAGCGAAACATTGGACATTTAACTTACTTCTAGTACGCTGCCTGACCAGACGAGCTTTTATGACTACCACGCATTTCTTTTTATTTTTGCCCGTCCTCAACCCACCCAATCTAAGGAAAAGTATATAGGTTGGCGTTTGAGCTGCAGTCACGCATGAACCGCGTCTATATATGTCATCAATCGCGCAGAAACGCGCAGTGCCTTCGACATCTACGACACTGTCAGCGGCCAACTGGGAAGAGACCTTAGTACATGTGAGCATTGGGCGGCGACATGTCTCGGCAGGTGTCGAGTCGAGACACCCGGAAGCGCGTGTCCCCGGGCCGTTCATCGCTGAAGGCATGTCCGTAGCAACGCTGAGAGAGCTACGATCGAGATTCGATATATGCACACTCAAAATGCGCCACGAAATACGCTGCCATACCCCATCGCCTGATGGCGTAGTCACGTGATCTGCTCCTGCCTCCTGTGTATTCCTCCTCCAATACTACCACTGCAATGCTATAGGTAAAACGATTAATTAGATAGCTAATTAACGAATCTTTGTTAATAAGCGAACAGACTGCGACGGATACACGAACATCTAGTGTCCGCCGTGCTGATGCAACAAAGAGAAGAAAGCATCATCACATCGTATAATCGTTTTTCTTTGTTTTGTTCTCGGCACACGCCGGATGTTTTTGCAAAGACTGTCGAAACTTCCTGAAATATAGACCACGCAAGATAAAAATTGGATTTTTTTCGAAATTGGGTCAACGAGAAAGGCGGACTGCAGCAAACAAGTTGCGCATTGTAATTTTCTCACTAAACAGTTAAATAAAACAATTAATTTTATGCACTTAGAAAACCATCGGTGGCTGTGAAATTTACGACAGTGCAGGCATACAAGGCGTAATAAACGAGCCCACAAGAACGTCTGAATCCACAAGCACGAAGATGAGACACATCCATGCATTTCCCATCATTCCCATGGTTGCTCAACGATTGCAGCGCCAGAGTTTCCTGTAGGAAACTCTGCGCATATAACGCCTTGTGAAAGTTTTAATACACAAGGATACAATGTAGAAATATTTTCCTGACGAAACGTAAATTATTAGCATAAAGCAACGTGACTCCACAATGCAACTCCACAATGCAGTTTAATTCTCAAAGCACGCGTAACGCCGTTGGTTTCATTTATTTAACGGCGGCGGAATAAAATATTATAGAGTAATAAATTATCAGGCACACAAATAAACAACCGCATTAACAAATAAGACAGCAAATAAATAAAGACACAGCGATATCTTAAAAGCGCGAAAGGACACGTGAGCAAGTATAAAACAGCGTGGGTTGCGAGCGCTGTCTCCCCGCGCGCCTATAGTGTTACGTTTCCGCTGGTGCTTATGTACAGTGGAAAATAGGCTTCTTCTCAGCGTCAGAAGTGGGTTCTGGCGAAGTACCGATAACCGACACGTACCCACTGTTGGCTTTGTCATTGGCGCTCATGCAGTGTTTGTATGCGTCATGATGGCACACCGTGTTGTTGACTTCCGGTTCTCTAGGAGCGATCGCGCGAATCCTCTCCTACCTCTCCGGCAGCTGCTTGGCAATCGACCCCAAGCGAGAACTATCGAAGCAGCGTGCGTTGCGAGCATTTTGTCGCAGCGCCGAACGTGTCTGGTACTCCGGTAACCACAGGCGTGCTGGGCATTTCGACAGAACGGTGGAGGCATAAACTCAAGCTGATGAAGCAACTTCAGGGTAGACGTACGTGAGCGGTCTGATCGGTCCGCACGGTCCAGCCAACCGCTGGCGCAGAGCTTAACCCGCCAAAGAAAGAGCTAACATTGCTCTAACCAAGTTTAAAACATTTTAAACATTTACAAAAACAATGTGTTAACAGTAATTTTTTTTTTACCTTGTCATGTTCTTATGCTACGGTTTTTGCAATCACCTATATATATGTTCTTCGTTCTAACAAAAATTTAGTTGAGAGTTTAGCGCTCGTCCTGTCTGCTCCTTTCTGTGTCCGTGTTCACTTCGCGCTACAAGCCAAGACCATGTTGCGATAGTAATCCTCTGGCGTAAAGCGACGGCCGCAAACGCGCAAATCCTGGCGCCGATCTGATGGCGGAAGACCAATGCGCTGCAGCCAGCCGCTCGTCTGCTGCCTAGCAGAGGGACACGATGTCGCAGCTTGGCATATTGCCAGTCGCTACGTTTGCAGCCCGCAGCGCAACAAAGTCGAATCATAGTGCTCGCGAAAAGACTGAGACCAACTCTGACCGCGGAGCTCTCGTCAAAATGGAGCACGTTGTAACACAAGCAGACGACGCTTGCTGTGTGCCGGAAGTGCCTAAGTGTAGTGAGAAATTGTTCTTGTGCATTCTGTTTCTGTTACTGTCTTTTTATCGAAACAAATTAACTAACATTCCAACTATTACTAACAACATTTGTTCACGATAAAGTTGAAAAAAATTATTGATGACGCGCCCTGGGCAGCCAATCGGATAGCTCGCCCTACTAACGTCATTGAGGACAATTGACGTCAAATGGGTAGGGGCGGCTTAAAATTCAGCCGAGCGATGTGCTGCGATTGGCAGCGATGTACATTTTTAAAGCCTTATAATAAATTACATGCTTTACGCGGAGCAGTGACATGCGTCAATTAATGATTAGAAGGACCTACTCTAACGACTCGGTACGTTTGTACAAAATCGTCAAAATCATTTCTGGGTCCCTTTAACTATTGACTGTCAAGTTTGGGGAGCGGCTCTTACACGGATTTATACGGTAAGAAGGGGAGGCGCTGCGAGCTGTCAAGGAGAGTGGACACATTTCACGTCGGCTCTATCGAATCGATGTCCTGCCGCCAAAAATTTGTTCTACACCGCCCGAAACCAGTTGGACATCCGTGAAGTTACCAAGAACCCGTGAACATCATGGTGGGCCAATTTTTGGCAGTTCTACGGGACTCTATTCTTCAACCACGCGAACGCCGTAGGCGCGGTAGCCGCGGACGCGGCACCAGACGCGGCCTCCATGGCTCTCGTACGGGGCTATGACCCAGACAGCATGCGAGAAATGGAGCTTTCGACCGCGGAGACGCCAGTTTTTGATGAAACTACGGAGTATACCATCCAGAAAAAGTTGGAAGTGGGAGCGAGCAACCTCGACGCGCGCCCGTTCCGAACATCAACGCAGCCACGGTGGCGGCAGTGACGGCCACGTCACCACTCTGGCTCTTGGCAAGCACGCTCAAAGTAAACGCTGGAAGCCACAAGTCATGCCGAAATTCGGAGCGGAAAACGCTGTGGTCATCATCAAGCCAAAGGGAACTCTGAACCTCGCACAATTTAAGGGCAGCAACCAGATCGGGCAAGCAACGTACGCTGCTGCCGGCATTCCGCGGGCGTCGCAGGCACTCGCTATTTGGCCGGCCTGGGACCAGAATATAATTATCATTGGCATCAAGAACGCCCAACTTATTCGTCAGGTCCTTGCGATCGGACAGCTCCAACTCGGAGGACAGGCCCGAGCGGTTCAAGCCTACCTCAAGTCATCGGACAACACAAGCCATGGTGTTATTCAAGTGGATCCCACAGCCACTGAAGCGGATATTACTCAAGCCATTTATTCGCCAGAGGCTCCAGTAGTAGGAGTCCGAAAATTAGGAGAGACCAACGTAGCAGCGATCACGTTCGAGGGCCGGAGGGTGCCTTTCAACGTTTATTATTGGGGCGAAGCTGTGCCGGTTCGCCTCTACCGCAAGACGACGCCCGCCTGTCCCCGCTACAGCACGATCGGACGTCGCGCCGATGTTTGCCCTAATCCACAGGCCGGTCGATGCCAGGCTTGCGGCGAGATGGATCTAGAAGAGGGCCACGAGTGTCAACCCAGCTGCCTCATTTGCGGGGGCCCTCATGCCACGGGATCAACTCAGTGCACGCAAAAGTACAGGAGAGGCGGTGCTGGAACTGGGGCCAAGCGGAAGCCCGTCAATGGAAAAGCCACTCAGCAACATCACTCCAGGAACGCTGGAGGGTGCGAAGCCCCCGACCTGCAAGCTCGGACGCAGGGGGCGACCCCTTCGCCTCGACCGCATGCAGGAACCTTCAGAGGGGGCCCTAAAGGAGGCGATCGTCCAGCAGACAAGCACGTTGGGCCAGAGCCAGAACACAGTCCCGGAAACAAAACGACCAGCAACAAGGTGAGCTGGGCCAGTGTGGTTGCCTCCCCTCCCCTCACGTTGTCTAATGAGAGACGTAGGGCTGAGAACGAAAGGCTCAAACTAGAAATACAACTTAGAGAGAAGACGGCAGCGAACGATACAGGAAACTCTAGAGCACTTCAGGTACCCTCAGCTCAGGCGATGGAGGAGGACAACCCTCCCCCGCTGCCGTCAGGTAGTGCGACTAATCCCCGTATTCAGAAATGTGTCTTAACTCGAAGATCATGCTTCACTTGATATAAATGACGCCTCGTGCGAACGTGCCCAAGACGCTCATAGCGTTTCTTTTGGTGCGCTCACAACAGGTGTCACTTAAATCAAGTCAAGCATGGGCTTCAAGTTAAGATGCATTTCTGAATACGGGGGTAAGTCACCCCCTCGTATGTCAGAATTCGGCCGAGGAGCGTCGGGCGGCAGCGTAGCGTTAGCGGCTGCACCCTCGACAGAGGAGTGTACGACACGCGCAGATGTGGACGCAATTACAAATAAATTCAGTTCATGGATGGAAAGCATGGAAAAGCGCATGCGAGAGGAAATCGAGAAAATGGAATGTCGCAGGCTACCAAGCCTACAGGCTAGCGTAGAAAGAATTGAAGAGACGCTAAGCAAAAAAATTGAGCCGAACTTACAAGGAATGACAGAGCAGACAATTCATAAAATGTTAGAGCCGCATCTCTCAAAACTCCATGCTCACGAGATTAGGATTGACCGTAAGTTACAAGAATTCGCTGAATGCTCACGCACTAAGACACCCAGATTGACAGGAAAAATGGGCACCAGGCAGATTACGTCTGATGATGCGCTTGACCTGAGTAAAGAACAAGGACTGACCTCTTCCAGTTTGCAATATGGCTCGTCAAACTAAGTTAACAATATTACAATGGAACTGCAGGGGTTTTAAACGTAAGCGGGAATCTCTGCAACAGTATGTGGACTGTCTGGATGAGAGGCCGGATGTAATCGCGTTACAGGACGTTAATGTCGCAGTTAAACACAGGTCGTACAGTACGCACCAAACTAACATTTGGACTTGCATAATTGTACATAAAGACAGTACGGCTTCAACTATAGACCTCGAACTTAATGCTGAAATAGAACATGTGTTTATTCGTATCCTCCCTAACACTCGTTCCAGTAAAGGGGCGTACGTACTTAACATATACAGCCGCCCTAAACACAGGACAGCAGTCTTTGACGAAATTTTTCGAAAAGCAATGCAGGCTGCAAAAACTGCGCCTCTCATTATAGTGGGGAATTTTAACGCGCACAGCTTTCTTTGGGGTTACAACAACGAAAACGTAAAAGGCAGGAAACTGGCAGCAGCAATATCAGATATGGCTCTTACTATTCTGATGGACCCGCAGCATCCTACAAGAATAGGCAATAGCGTTTCAAGGGACACATGCCCAGATTTAACGCTAGTCAAAAATGTTAAAAATTGCGAGTGACAAAATATGCACGAAACCTTGGGCAGTGATCATTATATACTCCGAATTTGCCTAGACCACAACAAGCATCGTAAACACAGGGGACAAGCTCGGCTTACGAATTGATCGGTTTTTCGAGAGTCCAAGGGTCCTCAGCTCGACTCGCTTATTGAGGATTATGAGCAATGGGCTGAGTCACTTCTAGCTGCCAGAGAGAAAGTCACGAGAACGCTGCACACCTCAGAGGATGTCCCGGCAGTCGACAACCACCTTCTCCACCTCTGGGAGGCCAGGAGAGGCCTCACCAGAAGGTGGAAAAGGCAAAAACACAATCGCAAGCTTAAAATCAAGATCGCTGAAATTACACGACAAGCGGAGGAATACGCGAGGACCTCAGCCAAAAACAACTGGCTAATCAAGTGCAACTCATTAAGAGGCGGGTTTGGCGTCAAGTCTACGTGGAGCCTCCTGCGATGCCTCATCGAACCTAGCAAGACGAGCGGAGAGCAGCAGCGGAACCTCAAGAGAGCCCTCCACGGCTATGAGGGTACGGATGAGCAGCTGGTAGCAGCCCTGACGAGCAAATACCTCTGTACGACCAAAGATGACGAGCCTGTGTTGCAGTATGAAGGCAAAGATAATCCAGAACTCGACAGAACGAAATAAAAAAGACAACATTTCTATCCCCGCTTTGACCGATGGCGATGTTACAATTTGCGACGCCACAGAAAAGGCCAAGTTGTTCAATCTTTATTTTACATCAGTGTTCTCTGCCCCAACAGATTATCGGAAAGATCTGAAATTGTTAAAACACGAATCCACACCCATGCCTAAAATAGTGATCGAAGCTTGGGGCATTGAATTACTGCTTCGTGATTTAAATTGTGCAAAAGCTGTGGGCCCTGACTGTTTACCCAATTTTATGTTGATGTCTCGCTCTCATATAGTGTCAATGTATTTGAAAATTATTTTTGAGAAGTCCTTGGAACACAGTTCACTTCCGGCTGATTGGAAAATGGCATCGGTTGCTCCTATACATAAAACTGGCCCGCGCAACATTATTAATAACTACCGTCCGATTTCAATAACTTCTGTGTGCAGTAAAGTTCTAGAGCATGTTTTATATACTGCAGTAGTCAAACATATAGATAGTAATTCTTTATTTAACCCAAATCAGCATGGATTTAGGCGAGGATTATCATGCGTCACACAACTAGTAGAGTTCACACATGTCTTAGCGGCAGCCCTGGACGACAAATCATCGGTCGACTGTATTTTTCTTGACTTTCAAAACACGTTCGACACCGTTTCACATTACCTGTTACTGCAGAAACTAACCAGTTTTAATATTAATCCCCAAGTTATTGCGTGGATCGCCAAATATTTACGCGAGAGGCGACACTATGTAGTCGTAAACGGCGAACAATCTGCAATAAGTAATGCAACGTCAGGGGTACCTCAGGGATCAGTTCTGGGGCCCCTTCTTTTCCTACTTTATATCAATGGCATTAATGAAAATGTACAGTCCCATATTAGGTTATTTGCAGATGACTGCATATTATACCGTAAGGTTACATCTGAAAGTAACTGCTTCGTAATTCAAAACGACTTATATGCCATACACGAGTGGTGTGAGCGATGGGAAATGAAACTGAATCTCGAGAAAACGGTGTGTATGAGGTTCTCCAGAAAAGAAAATCCTGGAAAATTTGAATATACGATAAACTACTGTCCAGTAAAAATGGCGTGTGAATATTAATACCTAGGCGTTTACTTCTGCCCCTCTTTATCATGGAATCGGCATGTGGATTATACCGCAGGCAAAGCTTGTCGGAGCTTGGGATTTTTACGACGAAATACACGTGCGTTTCCACAACAAACCCGGGAGCTACTATATAAATCATATGTAAGATCTGCACTCTAATACGCATGCCCTGTGTGGGATCCTTCATCAGTAACCAACAAAGAAAAACTAGAAAAAGTTCAGTCCATGGCGGCAAGATATGTACTAGATATAGCAATGTATGACAGGCAGTTTAGTGCAACTAAATCTAAGGCAATGCTAAACTGGCAGTCTCTCCAGCACCGAAGAGCGTCGTTTCGACTGAAGCTTTTGCACAGCATATATCACTCTCATACTCGAATTCCGCGTGACGTGTACATAAACCAGCCTCACTACACATCAGCACGCAAAGATCATGAACAGAAGATAAGAGAATACAAATGTAATACACCGGCCTTTAGCAGCTCGTTTTTCCCAAGGACCATCAGTCAGTGGAACCGATTTCCTTCCTCAATTGTACGAATTTCTTGTCCTAACAAGTTCTTTTCTGCATTAAAAGCAATAGAATCTTTTGATCCCTAAGGCTTGGTCAATATCCCGTGTACGTCTAGCAATCATCATGACCTATAAAGAATCCCAGCTGCAAATGACATTTTCTTTTAGTGCCTTTTTTTTTACCTTGTCGCACTGTATCTTAATCACTGCATTGTTTTTTTTTAACTTATTATTCGATTTGTTTTTTTTTTTTGCCTTTTCATTGTGAGTCTCTGTAATCATTGTGCTTTATGTACTCTTTTTTTTTTTCAAATGTGACATGTGACATCTGCAACGTGCCTGTTTCCGATATGGCTGTGTGCAACTAAGCTGTGTGCTTTTCTTTCTTTTTTTTGTCGGCCTATAATAATGTGTTGTTGACTTACACAAATTTATGCAAACCTGCAATTTTGATGCTTGTTTTTCATCTGTACCCCCCCACTGTAATGCCTGAATGGGCGCTGTGGGTACTAAACAAATAAATAAATAGAGACTTCAAAGTAGAAGAAATACAGGCGGCGCTACTAACCATGAGAAGAGGTACGACGACAGGACAGGACAAAGTTACAGTCGGCTTGCTCGCCAACATGAACAAGAAGATGCTAGGCCAGCTGACGGATTATATCAATGAGTGCTGGAGAGCTGCCAAGCTGCCCCTGGCGTGGAAATCGGCAGACGTCAGCTTTATCCCTAAGCCGGGCAAACAGGTAAATATTAACAACCTCCGTCCGATTTCGCTCACGTCATGTGCCGGCAAGCTGTGGATGGAGAAAGCAGTGCATGCCAGACTTTCAGCGTATTTGGAGGAAAACGATTACATGCCCCACACCATGTTTGGCTTCAGGGAGCGCCTATCCACGCAAGATGTACTGCTGCAGCTCAAGATGGAAGCTATTGACCCACCCAACAAGCGCAGTAGCAGAGCCATCTTAGCCCTAGATCTCAAGGGCGCTTTCGATAATGTGAAGCACTCAAAGATCCTGGAGAACCTGCGGAAGACACAGTGTGGAAGAAGGACTTTTGAATACATCAGAGACTTCCTACTAGACAGATAGGCTCATGTAAAAATTGGAGATTTTAGGTCCCAGCCAATCCCTATGGGCACCAGGGGTACGCCACAAGGGGCCGTCCTCTCCCCTCTGCTCTTCAATATTGCTCTTACAAATTTGCCTGAGCAACTCGATCGCGTAGAAGGAATTCGGCACGCCCTCTATGCGGATGACATCACGGTCTGGGTGACGAAGGGCAGTCTGGCGCAGATGGAAGAGGCGCTCCAAGAGGCTGCTTCGACAGTCCAAAAATATGCCGAGGAGTGCGGACTGCGCTGCTCTCCGGAAAAATCGGCACTTCTAATCATGCGCAGACGAGAAGATGAAGCCCCGGTCAAAATTAGGGTGCACGACGCTGCGATCCCTGAAGAGGAGACAGTGCGTATCCTGGGATTACTGGTTAACAACAAGGGTGTCAACGCAGCAATCCGTACATCATGCGAACAAGTAATGCGAATGATCACACGTATCACCAATAAAACGAGAGGGATGATGGAGAACGACACTCTTCGGTTGGTCAAAGCCTTTATACTCAGCAGAATTGTGTACGTAGCTCCGTGCCTTCGGATGAGGAGGTGCGATTTAAAACATTTCGATGTCATGATCAGAACAGCATATAAGAAGGCACTACGACTGTCGGTCAAAACATCTACAGAGCGCTTATTGCAGTTGGGGGTGCACAATACAACAGATGAGATAAATGAGGCCCACCTATTAGGTCAATATGCCAGATTGGCAGGAACGAACACAGGACGCAAGGTACTAGAGGACCTAAATATCGGCTGTCCTTACTATACGGCAACAAGACAAGACATTCCGAATGAGTGGAGGGGCAAATTCGCGACATTGCCCCTTCCCAAAAACATGCACCCAGAATATCATCAAGCAAGGAGGAGGGCAAGAGCCAAGAAGATGGACCAGATCTATTCTAAATTAGAGGGGGCCTTCTTCGTGGATGCTGCAGGTCCGGTGGGAGGAGTCTCCACAATATCGGTGGTGCATCAAGGGCAGACGGTCAATAGACTTTCTGTTCGGTATGGGGAAATTGCAGAACTGAAAGAGGCGGCGATCGCCATGGCGGCTTCGCATCCTAGTTCAGAATACATCATTACAGACTCGCAAACTGCATATAGAAATTACACGCGGGGCCGAATTGCACCGCTAGTTTGCCGGATCCTCAAACAATCTGGGGTCTTCGCTTCGCGCAAAGAGCTGATTTGGGTGCCAGGTCACGAGGGTGTAGAGGGAAACGAGCGTGCACACGCTGCCGCCCGAGCTTTTCTCCCCCGGGGTCCCTCCTCCTCCCTCCCCGAAGACTCGGACTTCCCAGTGCCATTAATAACTCATGCAGACGTATTACAACACTTGCGCTTATCGCGACGAAAATACCCAGGCCCAGCTAAGGGATTAGACAAATCAGAAGAATGCCATTTACGAAGGTTACAAACCCTGTCATTTAATAACCCAGTGAAACTACATGCTATTGAGCCACAATCTTTTTCGGCCGAGTGTACATTCCGCGGGCAGAAAGCAGATTTGTACCATATGGTATGGGCCTGCCAGGCTAATAGTGCCTTAGAAACTATAAAACAGCCAACGTGGGAAGGATGGGAGGCAGCCCTGTCGAGCTCAACCCTCAAGGACCAGCGAGCCCTCGTGGAAAGAGCTAGGGCGGCGGCCTTAGCCAACGGAATTCCGGAATAGGAATCTGACCACCCTTCTCCTAACTCCCCTCTCCCTTCTTTTTTCTTTAAATAAAACGTTTTCATCATCATACGGTAAGAATCTTTCTTCGTGTGTTCCGTCATATACTTTGCTATCACTAATACTACGTCACTTTCCGGCGAAGCTGCAGTCTTTTTCTTGTACTGTGAGCACGAGTATAAACGCTACTGCGCGTGACTGCTATTGATTCTGATTGCGAGTGAATCTGGCTTAGCCTCATTTCGGTTACTGAGTGAATTATATATTTATTTATTACCTCTACACGCAAGTGGTGATGTTTCTATCCCTCAAAGGTGTTATAAATTATTAGAAGAGTTCTTTTTTTTTTCATGAGTCGGTAGCAGTGCTTACAAGAAAGAGAAGCAATACTGATACAAACCATTCACGTGCATTTCGCACGCCGTTGATAAAAGGCTCTGCCAAAGGAGTCATTGAAGTCTGCAGTTTTTTTTTTTTCTTCAGGGTCAAAAAGAACGCCAAGGAATTGAAGCGAGGTGAACATTCAGTAAAATATTTATTCTCTATGCACAGGCTATCCATACCATTAGTAGAACTGTTATACCCCTGTCACATTGGGAGTTTTAGGGTGCGATCTTGTACGCGTGCCAAAATCGAACGGAGGCGCTCCGTTCTTTACGTCACGAGATAGGGAGTCAGTTCCGTTTGTTCGTCCGATAGCAGACGACACGGAATGATTGACAGCAGATATCAGGTCACAAATGATGACATGGCGTTCGTCTTGGTTCAAATTGACCAATCGTGTGCAGCTCGGTGGAACGGACCGCCTCCGTTCTATTTTGGAACGCGTACAAGATCGCACCCTTAATGTCATTCGAATCAAATGGCATTCGGTGCAACGAGTCATTCGCCCGCGGAGGTGCTAGACTCGAAAAATTGATGTCATTCGGTGGCGATATCAATGGCGATCATTCCAAAACAAACGTGGCAACTAAAGTAGAACAAGGTAGGTATTAAGTGCTTGCATAAGCAATCCATATATTGAAATACATTTTTGGGACGTCACTTCACTGAAAAAAATATATTTTAGTAATGCGTATAAAAAAAGTTGTTCTATTTCAGACTATGTGGCCACTATAAGCCAAAACAAGGCTTAGCCACCTGAGTAGCCGATAAATTGAAAACAAACAAAATGGCTGACATGGCGACGCTGGACGACGACGCTAAGTTGCAGGAGGTGAAGCGATTAGTTGCTGCGTACTTTGCATTACGAGCAAGACGTAATAATCAGAGGAAGCGATTAGACGTTCTATGGCCGACAAGCAGAGTGGCGGTGGCCAGACACTGCTGAGCTGGAGAGTAACAACATTTTGCGACAGCCTGCCGCACAGATTTTGTCTTTAAAGTAACAAGTCCATTAAAACACGCAAAGGTTGTTATTTCTATACGAGTACGGTTTTCAATTTTCAAATGCTCTGTCCTGTTTTGCTTTGTTTCTGGGGTTGAGAGTACACATTCGCTCCGAGTGCGAAGCCGGATGAGTTTCTCGAACTCATTCGATTGCCAAAGTCATTCGGTGCTAATGGCATTAAATATCGCTGTGTAGGAACTGAATAATGTCATTCGATGCTAATGCCATTCGGTTCGAATGACATTAACACGCCCAGTGTGACAGGGGTATTAGTTGCCTACCACCTCCTTCTCTTGAGAAAATATAATAAACTTTGGCCAGCGTATATAATTACATATTGTGTCCGTGCATGGTATTCACAGTGGAAAGTAAAAAAACAAACAAACGTTGAATTGAAAAAATACGTATGAGGTAGTCGCCGCTGGTGTTTCTAATGCGTTAGTCCTGCTATTCTCAGTATTTGCAGAAATAAAGCGAAACTATGAATTAAACAGCGCGGCCGTCCGTGCCAACAATGTTGCAGTACGCTTTTAGGCACAACAAAATTTTAAGTGAAAAGGTAGAGACAACTCAAAAGAAACCTCCCATGATGTGGATAACAGAACTTTGGTAATAACATTTGGGGAAGGGGGGGAGGCTTCGGCATTGCGCAGCTCCACAGAACGTTGACTTGTTTCTACGAACCGTTTTCAAAACCATGCATCAGGACGTCACGATGCGCTGGCTTGATCCTTTCGTGCGACCTCAGCTGTTACCCCCTGAATAGAAACCTGTTCAGGGGGTAATGCCTCAGCCATACTCTTGCCGCACTCTGGTCTCTTTCGTTTCGTGTTTCTTTTTTAATTATTATTATGGGCGACGTTATCATACCCAGCCTTATACGCACGAAGTCAGCAAATTTTGCTCAGTGTCATGACGGCTTGATAACGTCGATAACGCCAAGATCGGCATTTCGAGGCCAACTTTGGTACGGAATTAGAATACCTTATATGTGTTTCCCGTCCTTCGTATTTACTAAAGGATCACTCAAACTATGCCGACGCGACACCGATTTCGGTCTGCCGACTATCGGCGAGAGCGTTTTTTCCTTCGTGTCGGCGCCTCTGTCACACTATAGTGCCGACGGCGACAATCTGCCGACGGCCGGCGGAAAGCTCGGCGTCGGTACAGTGCGATCGAGGCGCCGACACGAAGGTAAAAAAACGCTGTCGCTGGGAAGTGCAGACACTGCGACTCTAGAGCCACCCCGGAGCATATCTTATAGGAATGGCTGTAATACAGGATAACGGTGACGCAGCCTCAAACAGCGACAGCCTCCGCGCACTCGGCCGTCCAACGAGCCAAGGAAGCCGCCACCAAAAACCCTTGGCCGAAACCTAGGCGGGGTCCAGGCCCACCCCATCAAATCGCAGGACACTAAGTTATTTGAATGAATGCCGACAGTCGGCAGACCCAAATCGGTATCGGGTCGGTCTAGCGTGAGCGAGCGTTAAGCGTCATCCTCTTACATACTATACGAGAAGCGTACGGTACAGTTTATTAGCCTCGTATGCGAATGATGGTGGCGCTGCAAACGGCGCTCCAGTGACACAGTAGGAGGACACGTCTTTGTCGTCTGCTACACTTCAGCTATAAAATGACTTCCCTTCCATGCGTTTTCTCGCACTCTGACTGCGTCTCGCATAGCACAGCGCTCTGCAATTACTGTCTGTATTTTCTTTTCTAGCTTTAGTTCCATAAATGACGGCATTAGAAAGACAACAAAACAAACGTTGCGTATTTAATGTTTCTGCTAGATCACCACCCGATGTGGTAACCCAGTGGCTGCCACATGCTAAGATCGAAGTCGCTGATTCGATGGGGGTGCAATGTGAAAACGCTCACTTATACATAAATTTAGGTGTACGTTAAAGAACCACATGTGGTCAAAATGACTGCGCAGTCCTCCATTGCTACATGCTTCAAAAGATATGGTGGTTTCGGCACATGAAATCCCAGAATTTCACTTTTTCTAAAAAAAAATCGTACAACACTCGCGGGCAGGGACAAGATCTCGTGACTCAGTCATAAAACATCGCGCCGAGCGAGTAAATGAGAGTTTACGCAGCTTTTTAAATGAAATGCAATCGCAGGATTCTTTCACAAAACTCCACGTCGGCGAAGTGGCATTGTAGTTGAATACAAATTTTGAATTTTGTTAATAATTCTAGACACTTGGTGTTGCATATGTAAAACTCTTTCTGACCAGAACAAAAATCTATTTTTTCCAGTGTCAATTAAGCGGTTTATCTCGAAAATTAGTTGCACCAGGCTCTATTATGTTTCGCAATCGTCAAGCATGCTTTACACTATTGGATGTAAATCAATTTATAATGCAAAAATATTGTTTGTTTAGGGGTTAGCATAGGACTATTTTTGTTAAACGCGCACTTTCAGAGTACGGGAGTCCACTTGGACGTCATCACTTGTGGGGATGCGCGACTCTCACGCGTCCCCTGATATGTTGTTTTCCCGCATAGCTCCCATTTCCGGCAATCCGGCTTCGCCGCGCGGCCTGCGTGATGCCCGCGGCAGTCGGTCTGGTTGAGGCGCAGTACGAGAGATGGCGCGAGTGTTGCGCTGCTAAGGCCGCCTCACGGCGGGGTTACTTGGGGGCCCAGGGGAGAACACGCTGGGTCTTTGGTTCGAGATCGTCAAGCGGCGCGTACGTTCCGCGCGTGCGCCGATCCATGGTCTGCGAGACCGTCTAGTGAGGCCTCGTTCGAACGCGCCACCGTTCGCGTGACCGTACGCGCGAACGACCCGGCGTTGGGATCCAGCATGGGGGCGAACATATTCGCTCGCTATCCGGTCGCGGTGAGTCGGACTTCCTAGATTTGTCGCGCACCCATCGGCATATTTCGCGGATAGCAACTCGGCTTGCAGCCATTGATCTATGAAAGGTGTAATAAATGCCCTTGTGATTGTTTGCACTACTGTGTTGTCGTTCCTTTGACCCAAGAGCACGGGTGAGAACTCCACACACTTCATCAACGTAGAAATAAAGATATTCTCATAAAAAGAAAGGAAACGCAGGAGCGCCTGTGAACATTTATTTCGCCTTTGTATCCTGGCCCCCTTCCATTTTTTTCCAAGTGCGGTTAGCTAGCGGTCCAGCTACTTATTCGGTGAAGTACCAGCCAGCCTGAACTTCTCAACTTCCCTGTTTTAGTTTAAATACGTATGGCACGCTTACAGAACAATGTATACTGAAAAAGGTGATCTAAGCAAACGTTGCCACCTATTCTTATAGCGCTAATTCTCATCGCCGGACGAACTTCGTCCGGAAAATGTGCTCGCTACCCATGGCAGGAGCAAAGAAAGGAAGGATTACTCGCAGCCGAATAACTTGTACGGGCGAGCTGTATCACGATGGAAGCAATTAAGTTTAATTAAATTTATCTTGCGAACGTCAGCACAGGAGCACAAAACTGCGTAACCTTTTTTTTTTTACCACAAATTTTGCCCACCCTTCTACCATACGTTCCATACCGCATTTTTGGTCAATGCTGCTAAAGTAATGCACGCACTAACGTACCGCAGCGACCACCTTCCTGAGAATGGCATCAAACGTCTTTCGTGATATGCTTAACACGATGGGAAGCAACGAAATTGGGATGGTTGTGGCCAACAGAGCGGGCGACCGAACACGCAAGCATGTGCTGAAGACAAAACAGTATTACAGCGCAAACGCAATACAGGCACGCGCGTTATCAGCATGATAGCATTTCCTGTCGGCAATGCTATCATGATGATAATGCGCATGCCGTTCGTTACTGGAAAGTGCCGGGCTCGCAGCGTTAAAGAAAGGAAATGCATCAAGGCAGATGACGATTATCGTTGTGTGGCAGAAGGGGCACTCCAAAGGGTGTAAACTGTTCTTAGAGTGTACAATCCAAAGGGTGTAATTTCGTTTGACACTGTACTGCCTCTACTTATTTCAGATTTAAAAGATTACAACAGCTTGTGTTCGCAGAAAGGGACATGACTCACGGAAGCAAATCTCTCGTGCGCACCACAACCAGTCGTTACTGCGTTCGCTTGAGTCTATAATCTAACAGCCATTTATGGGTCTCGTCCTTGCGACATATGCTCGTCTCCAGTGTTTACACAGTTCTACGCGGTGTTAGATATGGAGCTGTTTCCTGCGCCTACTTCGAGTTCCATAAACCACTTCGAATCGCAGCACAGCTAATTGAGGAATGCAGAAGCAGGGGTGCCACATTCCTGAGGCAGGACACTTGCAAACAAGTTCGTACGCCGCCGGGATTAGAAGGGGCCTTCGGACAATAGAGCCCAATCGTCACCCCTCTTCGCCTTTGAAGAAGGCATTTGCTACCGCTGTGGGGCCGTAGCACCGGGAGCAGGTGGGCCTCGGACAATGGAGCATGAGCAGCCCTCCCCTTCTCCTCGTTTGAAGAAGCGCATTGCAAGTCTGCGAGGCAAGACCGCAGAGAGCCGCCGGGTGTGACAACGCGATACGGGCGCCAACCATTGGCTGAAAATGGCGTCATCTGAGCGGACTCTCCCATTGGCCAAACATGACGCGACTTCCAGTCCTCGAAGGGTTTAAAAGAAGCATTCCAGAGAGACCAGAGCATTCCCCGATTCACCTCTCTCGAACTTCTTGCCGCGGGCCGCAGCGTCCGAGTTGCTGCTGGCCCGTAATGACTGTACGACTGTTACTTGTCTCTCACCTCCTTGTAAATAATGTAAAATAAATCCTCCCAAGTTTGGTTTTCATCCCGACGTCCGTCCTTCAACCCCTACAGCGGATAGTAGCTACAACTGTCTCATCACAACAACAAAGTTTGGGCGTTCTGTTTCCAGGCTCTTGCTCATTTTCTGTCGTCTTGTTTACTTTTTTTGCGCACATGTGCGCGTCATGAGAACTTCCGAGAGTATAAGAACGTGTATGTGCTTACAAACGACAACAAAGAGACTTGAAAAAAGAAGGTTAAGAAGGATTTTCTCGGCATTACTAATCGCGTTCTTCTGATTTCAACCGTCCTGGCCAATCCTCCGTGGTGGGTATGAGACAAATTCAGAGGACAAACACGCAAGCAAGCAATCAAACAAAAGATCGCAACGCTTCTTGCGCTTGGATACCGCGCAAAGCCCACAAGTGCCGCAGTAATTCCAAGGTCATCAGCAGGTTTAGACTTTCCATGCAGAAGCACGAAACACATTCGCAAGAATAAAATTCACTGCTTTCTGCTAAAACAGTAATTACGGCCAAATGCGGACGCCACGGTGGGCGACAAAACCTGTCTCAAAGTTGCTTCATCGCACCGTAAGATCTGCGGCACAAAGTCCGCTGTCCTGAGGAAGAACTTCTCTTTTGAACACGTTGTGACTGATTTGCAGAGTGTCTAACAAGTTGACATTTCCAGATTCCCAAAGTTTTCCTGTTTCTCCCTGAATGCCTTTGAAAAATTCGGGAGTGACAAAGAAGTTTATTTTATGTCAAGACGGGCTGACAAGTATGTTAAAAAATAAAAAAAAATGACTTAATCCAGTTTGAATATTAAGGAGTACTGTTTATCTTATTCAAAAAGAAAATAGAACCGTCGTACGGGTTGGTAAAATGTACAGCAAATAACATATCTTCGAAAAAAAATGGTAAGGACCATTGCAAATCGAGCCAAATATTTTCAAATACAAAGAGATGCATACAGAAGTAAATATCTTTTGAATATGCGCTGTTTCTATCCACTGATAGCAAGCTCCTTGGCATGAGGCCCGAACTTTGTCACATGTGAGATTCTCTCTCAGCAGCTGTCCTAACATACTCTCAGCCCGTGCACAGCGCCTCAGTGTTGCGTTTCACTGCTTTAAAGAGTTTATTTTGGTTTGGATGAGGGACACCTGCATCTCGGCGTCAGCCAACACTTTGTTTTTTGTGCTCAAGCTCCCTGAAAAAAAAGCGGCGCCACACTTCCTTTCCCGTTCACTGAATGCGTCGGTCCTTTGTGCTCTCGTCCCCCTTCCGGCGCGCGTTCGCCCCACGGACTATTTCAAGCATCCTCATGATCTGTTGTACAGTCAACGTCCAATTTCTCGGACTAGGCGCCGCGAAAACATCCGAAAAAAAATGAATGCATGTCTTTTACTGCCCTGAAGGGCTCAAAACGCCACAGGCACGTCCGAAAAAGCTCTGAAGACCTGCCAGTACACTTATTAGGGATGTCGGTGCTTGTACTGGGACAGGAGACGACGTGTGCAAGCGTTTACGTTTAAGGAATACAAACAGTATACCATGACAATTTCCCATTCGCACGCTTGTTAAGCTTCACCGCAATACTTAGCATATGCTTAACCGCGTAATATTGCTGTATCGAGGCGAATTTGACTTTCGAGAACCGGCATTATGCAACGCGCCGTGCTTTCCGAGCTTCGAAGCTAATCGCGAGGATTACAAAGGCGAAGTCGGTGCCATAGCTGATAGCGGCGAATTGATTTAATGAAAAACAGGGCACCGAACCGCAAGAAGCTTAACAGCGAACGTCGAAACAGCTAGGCCCTAGCGTTGTCCCGGCGGTGGCTTCCAGCGTATGCGTGCGGGAGCGCCGGTTCGAGGACGAGACGTTCATTTGAGGGATCGCCAGCCGTTTGTGCGCAGGCGCGAGGGGGAAAATCTGGGGGCCTTTGCTCTTTGAGTATATGACTTTGCCTAGCATTACGGAGGAGGGGGTTTCTTAGCGCGTGCTGTAGGCTTGTGTCCCTAGGCGTACCGGCATTGCGGAGTTGCGGTCGAGTTTGTTTACGCTCGGGCGCTGGCTGCCGGCGAACATAGGCGAAGCGGCGAGCACTGCCGCCCGATTTAGCGACCGCTGCGTCGGACAGAATGACTCGCACCTGCAGCGCTCGTGCTAAGCCAGTCGTGGAGGATCACAGCTTCCTCGCGCCTTAGGGCGATGTACCTTGAAAATAACATCACAGATGTTTCTGTGGGAGCAGCAGCGACCGTAGTTGAGCGCGAGCCACATATATTCGAAATATAGAAAGCCAGAGCAGCGCCTTAGCAACCGCGGTTTAACACAAGTGGCTAATGGCCGCCGGTGACGATGACTGACACAGCCCCAGCGCCGCAGGCGCAAGGAAGTCTGTCCGACGTACCCTCAGGGGCAAAGTTCTGACTTCATTTATGTTTTTCTTCTAGCCACTAAATAATTTATGGTGTTGCAGAAGTCGCGGGGCGCGGTATAGTGCTGAACTTAGCGTCATAAGTTGGCGGCTGGACGTAATTATATATATTCAATCGTGTTTTTTACTAATTGTAACAACGCGTCATTATTTCGAGTTATTGGCGGCGCTTCCAGGACACCAAAGCGGCAACGGGGACACCAAAGCTAGAACCCGGACTGGTCCGGGGGCTGGGGCTCGCCAAGGCCTGCGCGTTTTTTAGCCAATTTTTTTATGCGAACGCCCCCCCCCCCCCCCGCCCCCCGGCACACTTCGGCCTCCGCGGCCCCAACCCACGGGCCTCCCTGCTTCCAGCTTTGATCATCCAGCTACCCCTTGGGTGCCCTGAAGATCCTGCGCCGCCTGCTTTATTATAACCTCAGGTGCTCTCCTGAGGCCTCCGTTTACCGGTTACATATGCCCTCCTGGAGCAGTGCTTGTAAAAAATCCAATCTATCGTCGCGACGAAAAAAGCGACCCGCAACTTATACAAACTCAGTCAGAACCTTGCCCCTTCCGACACAGCGATCACCAAATGGGGCGTCTGTACCCACCGCCTCACCGCGCCGGCAGCCCGCGTACCGCCCTCCGCAATGCCGGCATGTCTAGGGGACAAACGCACACAGCACGCTCTAAGAAACCTGCTCCATAGTGCCTAGGCAGAGTTGTATATTCAATGAGCAAAAGCCCCCAGATTTTCTCTCTCGCGCGCCCTCTTACTCGCGCCTGCGATCCCTCAAATGAACGTCTCGTGGTTCGAGGCGGCAATATAATAAAAATGGCGGCGCTGGTTGCTTTGATTAATGCCGTTTCGGACCTGCGGTCACGGCAAAAAGTCCGGAAAATGGGATGGCGAAGGATTCTTGCGTCCGAAAGTTCAGACGTTCTTATACATTGGCTCTATGGGGTATGTGGTGGTGCCGCGAAGTCATCCAAATGATCGGGCATGTCCCCAAAATCGGGCGTCGACTGTACACACTGCAAACTCCCCCAGCCAACGACACGGCGTCAGAGTCGTCGATTCGTTACGATTCCCCTCTGTTACTAGAGCAAGAATTAGTGCCACATTCGTTCCCTTTCAATTGCAGCTAATTTTCCCTGACAGAAGCAGAAATTCCCTGAGTTCCCCGTGAGTAATTTCCAGATTATGCAAAATCCTTGAGAATTCCTGGTTTTTCCGGTTGGTAGAGACACCCTGATTTGGTTTCAGAACCATACAAGGAGTACGCTGTTACGGTTGGCACGGTTACGGTCGGGGGAGGGCAAAAAGGATGCTCGAAAGACCCTCCTCAACCGAAAAGGAAGATGGATTCCTAATTTGCTATGGTTGTCTCGTGGGGATGCCGGTCTGGCAGGCGCCCCGCAGTGATGACAGGCCCCTTTGTATGTAAGGGGACAACGCTTTCCGCTACGTGTAGCCGCCAGAGAAGCGCGTGCAAACGTCACTTGCGAGAAGGGCAACGCCTCCTACGATCCCCGACGCACGTGTAGCCGCCAGAGAAGCGCGTGCGAACGTCACTTGGGAGAAGGGCAACGCCTCCTACGATCCCCGACGCACGTGTAGCCGCCAGAGAAGCGCGTGCGAACGTCACTTGGGAGAAGGGCAACGCCTCCTACGATCCCTGACGCACGTGTAGCCGCCAGAGAAGCGCGTGCGAACGTCACTTGCGAGAAGGGCAACGCCTCCTACGATCCCCGAGGCACGTGTAACCGCCAGAGAAGCGCGTGCGAACGTCACTTGGGAGAAGGGCAACGCCTCCTACGATCCCCGACGCACGTGTAGCCGCCAGAGAAGCGCGTGCGAACGTCACTTGCGAGAAGGGCAACGCCTCCTACGATCCCCGAGGCACGTGTAACCGCCAGAGAAGCGCGTGCGAACGTCACTTGGGAGAAGGGCAACGCCTCCTACGATCCCCGACGCACGTGTAGCCGCCAGAGAAGCACGTGCGAACGTCACTTGCGAGAAGGGCAACGCCGCCTACGATCCTCGGACGCACGTGTAGTCATCAGAGAAGCACGTGCGAACGTCACCTGGGAGAAGGGCAACGCCGCCTACGATACCAGGACGCACGTGTAGCCGCCAGAGAAGCGCGTGCGAACGTCACCTGGGAGAAGGGCAACGCCTCCTACGATCCCCGAGGCACGTGTAGCAGCAAGAGAAGCACGTGCGAACGTCACCTGGGAGAAGGGCAACGCCTCCTACGATCCCCGAGGCACGTGTAGCCGCAAGAGAAGCGCGTGCGAACGTCACCTGGGAGAAGGGCAACGCCTCCTACGATCCCCGACGCACGTGTAGCCGCCAGAGAAGCGCGTGCGAACGTCACTTGCGAGAAGGGCAACGCCTCCTACGATCCCCGAGGCACGTGTAACCGCCAGAGAAGCGCGTGCGAACGTCACTTGGGAGAAGGGCAACGCCTCCTACGATCCCCGACGCACGTGTAGCCGCCAGAGAAGCGCGTGCGAACGTCACCTGGGAGAAGGGCAACGCCTCCTACGATCCCTGAGGCACGTGTAGCCGCAAGAGAAGCACGTGCGAACGTCACCTGGGAGAAGGGCAACGCCTCCTACGATCCCCGAGGCACGTGTAACCGCCAGAGAAGCGCGTGCGAACGTCACTTGGGAGAAGGGCAACGCCGCCTACGATCCTCGGACGCACGTGTAGTCATCAGAGAAGCACGTGCGAACGTCACCTGGGAGAAGGGCAACGCCGCCTACGATACCAGGACGCACGTGTAGCCGCCAGAGAAGCGCGTGCGAACGTCACTTGCGAGAAGGGCAACGCCTCCTACGATCCCCGAGGCACGTGTAACCGCCAGAGAAGCGCGTGCGAACGTCACTTGGGAGAAGGGCAACGCCTCCTACGATCCCCGACGCACGTGTAGCCGCCAGAGAAGCACGTGCGAACGTCACTTGCGAGAAGGGCAACGCCTCCTACGATCCCCGAGGCACGTGTAACCGCCAGAGAAGCGCGTGCGAACGTCACTTGGGAGAAGGGCAACGCCTCCTACGATCCCCGACGCACGTGTAGCCGCCAGAGAAGCACGTGCGAACGTCACTTGCGAGAAGGGCAACGCCGCCTACGATCCTCGGACGCACGTGTAGTCATCAGAGAAGCACGTGCGAACGTCACCTGGGAGAAGGGCAACGCCTCCTATGATCCCCGAGGCACGTGTAGCCGCCAGAGAAGCGCGTGCGAACGTCACTTGGGAGAAGGGCAACGCCTCCTACGATCCCTGAGGCACGTGTAGCCGCAAGAGAAGCACGTGCGAACGTCACCTGGGAGAAGGGCAACGCCTCCTACGATCCCCGACGCACGTGTAGCCGCCAGAGAAGCGCGTGCGAACGTCACCTGGGAGAAAAGCAACGCCTCCTACGATCCCCGACGCACGTGTAGCCGCCAGAGAAGCGCGTGCGAACGTCACCTGGGAGAAGGGCAACGCCTCCTACGATCCCCGAGGCACGTGTAGCCGCAAGAGAAGCACGTGCGAACGTCACCTGGGAGAAGGGCAACGCCGCCTGCGATACCAGGACGCACGTGTAGCCGCCCGAGAAGCGCGTGCGAACGTCACCTGGGAGAAGGGAAACGCCTCCTACGATCCCCGAGGCACGTGTAGCCGCAAGAGAAGCACGTGCGAACGTCACCTGTGAGAAGGGCAACGCCTCCTACGATCCCCGAGGCACGTGTAGCCGCAAGAGAAGCGCGTGCGAACGTCACTTGGGAGAAGGGCAACGCCGCCTACGATCCTCGGACGCACGTGTAGTCATCAGAGAAGCACGTGCGAACGTCACCTGGGAGAAGGGCAACGCCGCCTACGATACCAGGACGCACGTGTAGCCGCCAGAGAAGCGCGTGCGAACGTCACTTGCGAGAAGGGCAACGCCTCCTACGATCCCCGAGGCACGTGTAACCGCCAGAGAAGCGCGTGCGAACGTCACTTGGGAGAAGGGCAACGCCTCCTACGATCCCCGACGCACGTGTAGCCGCCAGAGAAGCACGTGCGAACGTCACTTGCGAGAAGGGCAACGCCGCCTACCATCCTCGGACGCACGTGTAGTCATCAGAGAAGCGCGTGCGAACGTCACTTGGGAGAAGGGCAACGCCTCCTACGATCCCCGACGCACGTGTAGCCGCCAGAGAAGCACGTGCGAACGTCACTTGCGAGAAGGGCAACGCCTCCTACGATCCCCGAGGCACGTGTAACCGCCAGAGAAGCGCGTGCGAACGTCACTTGGGAGAAGGGCAACGCCTCCTACGATCCCCGACGCACGTGTAGCCGCCAGAGAAGCACGTGCGAACGTCACTTGCGAGAAGGGCAACGCCGCCTACGATCCTCGGACGCACGTGTAGCCATCAGAGAAGCACGTGCGAACGTCACCTGGGAGAAGGGCAACGCCTCCTATGATCCCCGAGGCACGTGTAGCCGCCAGAGAAGCGCGTGCGAACGTCACTTGGGAGAAGGGCAACGCCTCCTACGATCCCTGAGGCACGTGTAGCCGCAAGAGAAGCACGTGCGAACGTCACCTGGGAGAAGGGCAACGCCTCCTACGATCCCCGACGCACGTGTAGCCGCCAGAGAAGCGCGTGCGAACGTCACCTGGGAGAAAAGCAACGCCTCCTACGATCCCCGACGCACGTGTAGCCGCCAGAGAAGCGCGTGCGAACGTCACCTGGGAGAAGGGCAACGCCTCCTACGATCCCTGAGGCACGTGTAGCCGCAAGAGAAGCACGTGCGAACGTCACCTGGGAGAAGGGCAACGCCACCTGCGATACCAGGACGCACGTGTAGTCGCCCGAGAAGCGCGTGCGAACGTCACCTGGGAGAAGGGAAACGCCTCCTACGATCCCCGAGGCACGTGTAGCCGCAAGAGAAGCACGTGCGAACGTCACCTGTGAGAAGGGCAACGCCTCCTACGATCCCCGAGGCACGTGTAGCCGCAAGAGAAGCGCGTGCGAACGTCACCTGGGAGAAGGGCAACGCCTCCTACGATCCCCGACGCACGTGTAGCCGCCAGAGAAGCGCGTGCGAACGTCACCTGGGAGAAGGGCAACGCCTCCTACGATCCCCGAGGCACGTGTAGCCGCCAGAGAAGCGCGTGCGAACGTCACTTGCGAGAAGGGCAACGCCTCCTACGATCCCCGACGCACGTGTAGCCGCCAGAGAAGCGCGTGCGAACGTCACTTGGGAGAAGGGCAACACCTCCTACGATCCCTGAGGCACGTGTAGCCGCAAGAGAAGCACGTGCGAACGTCACTTGCGAGAAGGGCAACGCCTCCTACGATCCCCGACGCACGTGTAGCCGCAAGAGAAGCACGTGCGAACGTCACCTGGGAGAAGGGCAACGCCGCCTGCGATCCCTGAGGCACGTGTAGCCGCAAGAGAAGCACGTGCGAACGTCACCTGGGAGAAGGGCAACGCCGCCTGCGATACCAGGACGCACGTGTAGCCGCCAGAGAAGCGCGTGCGAACGTCACCTGGGAGAAGGGCAACGCCTCCTACGATCCCCGAGGCACGTGTAGCCGCAAGAGAAGCGCGTGCGAACGTCACCTGGGAGAAGGGCAACGCCTCCTACGATCCCCGACGCACGTGTAGCCGCCAGAGAAGCGCGTGCGAACGTCACCTGGGAGAAGGGCAACACCTCCTACGATCCCTGAGGCACGTGTAGCCGCAAGAGAAGCACGTGCGAACGTCACCTGTGAGAAGGGCAACGCCTCCTACGATCCCCGACGCACGTGTAGCCGCCAGAGAAGCGCGTGCGAACGTCACTTGGGAGAAGGGCAACACCTCCTACGATCCCTGAAGCACGTGTAGCCGCAAGAGAAGCACGTGCGAACGTCACTTGCGAGAAGGGCAACGCCTCCTACGATCCCCGACGCACGTGTAGCCGCAAGAGAAGCACGTGCGAACGTCACTTGGGAGAAGGGCAACACCTCCTACGATCCCTGAAGCACGTGTAGCCGCAAGAGAAGCACGTGCGAACGTCACCTGGGAGAAGGGCAACGCCGCCTGCGATCCCTGAGGCACGTGTAGCCGCAAGAGAAGCACGTGCGAACGTCACCTGTGAGAAGGGCAACGCCTCCTACGATCCCCGACGCACGTGTAGCCGCCAGAGAAGCGCGTGCGAACGTCACTTGGGAGAAGGGCAACACCTCCTACGATCCCTGAAGCACGTGTAGCCGCAAGAGAAGCACGTGCGAACGTCACTTGCGAGAAGGGCAACGCCTCCTACGATCCCCGACGCACGTGTAGCCGCAAGAGAAGCACGTGCGAACGTCACCTGGGAGAAGGGCAACGCCGCCTGCGATCCCTGAGGCACGTGTAGCCGCAAGAGAAGCACGTGCGAACGTCACCTGGGAGAAGGGCAACGCCGCCTGCGATACCAGGACGCACGTGTAGCCGCCAGAGAAGCGCGTGCGAACGTCACCTGGGAGAAGGGCAACGCCTCCTACGATCCCCGAGGCACGTGTAGCCGCAAGAGAAGCGCGTGCGAACGTCACCTGGGAGAAGGGCAACGCCTCCTACGATCCCCGAGGCACGTGTAGCCGCAAGAGAAGCGCGTGCGAACGTCACCTGTGAGAAGGGCAACGCCTCCTACGATCCCCGACGCACGTGTAGCCGCCAGAGAAGCGCGTGCGAACGTCACCTGGGAGAAAAGCAACGCCTCCTACGATCCCCGACGCACGTGTAGCCGCCAGAGAAGCGCGTGCGAACGTCACCTGGGAGAAGGGCAACGCCTCCTACGATCCCCGAGGCACGTGTAGCCGCCAGAGAAGCGCGTGCGAACGTCACCTGGGAGAAGGGCAACGCCTCCTACGATCCCCGAGGCACGTGTAGCCGCAAGAGAAGCGCGTGCGAACGTCACCTGGGAGAAGGGCAACACCTCCTACGATCCCTGAGGCACGTGTAGCCGCAAGAGAAGCACGTGCGAACGTCACCTGTGAGAAGGGCAACGCCTCCTACGATCCCCGACGCACGTGTAGCCGCAAGAGAAGCACGTGCGAACGTCACCTGTGAGAAGGGCAACGCCTCCTACGATCCCCGACGCACGTGTAGCCGCAAGAGAAGCACGTGCGAACGTCACCTGGGAGAAGGGCAACGCCGCCTGCGATCCCTGAGGCACGTGTAGCCGCAAGAGAAGCACGTGCGAACGTCACCTGGGAGAAGGGCAACGCCGCCTGCGATACCAGGACGCACGTGTAGCCGCCAGAGAAGCGCGTGCGAACGTCACCTGGGAGAAGGGCAACGCCTCCTACGATCCCCGAGGCACGTGTAGCCGCAAGAGAAGCGCGTGCGAACGTCACTTGCGAGAAGGGCAACGCCTCCTACGATCCCCGACGCACGTGTAGCCGCAAGAGAAGCACGTGCGAACGTCACCTGGGAGAAGGGCAACGCCGCCTGCGATCCCTGAGGCACGTGTAGCCGCAAGAGAAGCACGTGCGAACGTCACCTGGGAGAAGGGCAACGCCGCCTGCGATACCAGGACGCACGTGTAGCCGCCAGAGAAGCGCGTGCGAACGTCACCTGGGAGAAGGGCAACGCCTCCTACGATCCCCGAGGCACGTGTAGCCGCAAGAGAAGCGCGTGCGAACGTCACCTGGGAGAAGGGCAACGCCTCCTACGATCCCCGAGGCACGTGTAGCCGCAAGAGAAGCGCGTGCGAACGTCACCTGTGAGAAGGGCAACGCCTCCTACGATCCCCGACGCACGTGTAGCCGCCAGAGAAGCGCGTGCGAACGTCACCTGGGAGAAAAGCAACGCCTCCTACGATCCCCGACGCACGTGTAGCCGCCAGAGAAGCGCGTGCGAACGTCACCTGGGAGAAGGGCAACGCCTCCTACGATCCCCGAGGCACGTGTAGCCGCCAGAGAAGCGCGTGCGAACGTCACCTGGGAGAAGGGCAACGCCTCCTACGATCCCCGAGGCACGTGTAGCCGCAAGAGAAGCGCGTGCGAACGTCACCTGGGAGAAGGGCAACACCTCCTACGATCCCTGAGGCACGTGTAGCCGCAAGAGAAGCACGTGCGAACGTCACCTGTGAGAAGGGCAACGCCTCCTACGATCCCCGACGCACGTGTAGCCGCAAGAGAAGCACGTGCGAACGTCACCTGTGAGAAGGGCAACGCCTCCTACGATCCCCGACGCACGTGTAGCCGCAAGAGAAGCACGTGCGAACGTCACCTGGGAGAAGGGCAACGCCGCCTGCGATCCCTGAGGCACGTGTAGCCGCAAGAGAAGCACGTGCGAACGTCACCTGGGAGAAGGGCAACGCCGCCTGCGATACCAGGACGCACGTGTAGCCGCCAGAGAAGCGCGTGCGAACGTCACCTGGGAGAAGGGCAACGCCTCCTACGATCCCCGAGGCACGTGTAGCCGCAAGAGAAGCGCGTGCGAACGTCACCTGGGAGAAGGGCAACGCCTCCTACGATCCCCGAGGCACGTGTAGCCGCAAGAGAAGCGCGTGCGAACGTCACCTGTGAGAAGGGCAACGCCTCCTACGATCCCCGACGCACGTGTAGCCGCCAGAGAAGCGCGTGCGAACGTCACCTGGGAGAAGGGCAACGCCTCCTACGATCCCCGACGCACGTGTAGCCGCCAGAGAAGCGCGTGCGAACGTCACCTGGGAGAAGGGCAACGCCTCCTACGATCCCCGAGGCACGTGTAGCCGCCAGAGAAGCGCGTGCGAACGTCACTTGCGAGAAGGGCAACGCCTCCTACGATCCCCGACGCACGTGTAGCCGCCAGAGAAGCGCGTGCGAACGTCACTTGGGAGAAGGGCAACACCTCCTACGATCTCCTACCAAATAGTAACGCCGGTCGAGCTGCGAGAAACAGGCGTCGCAACAACTGTCGGCAGAGGAAGGGTACGCTACCCTGGAGAAGGCAACGGCTGGCTGTTGAAGATAATTTGAACTTTAATACCAGTCTCGATTAAAACTGAGATTAGACGTACACGTTGATTATTATCAAATAATGTATACCTGCCTAATGCGTCTTATCAGCCGCCGATTCCATTTCAATTTAGATGTCTTCGTGAATTTATGCAAGACCTCATACTAGCTGAAGTGTTGCCTTTAAGTGTGGGCTGTATTAAAAGCGTCAACATTTACGAGTACTGTGCATAGTCCCTACCGGCTGTCTCACACAGAAGCAGCTGAGCGTGGGCTTTTTATCTGTTGTCATGCACGCGTTCAGCTGCGACAGTGGTCTATATCAAAATTAATTTCTGGAGTTTTACGCACCACGATATGATCATGAGGCACGCCGTAGTGGGGGACTCCGTAACAATTCTGAGCACCAGGGGAGGTATTCTGTAGGAGTCCACCTAGTGGACTGTCCATTTCGGCCGCTGCTGATTGGCTGAGGCCGGTCGTCTCCTCCTCGCTCGTCAGCTGCATCCAATCAACAGCGGCCGCAATGGACAGTCCACCAGGTGGACCCTTACAGAATGCCCCTCCCCTGGAGTTCTTCCGTAACAATTGTCAGCACCTGGAATTTTTCAACGTGCCCCCAATGCACGGTACACGGGTGTTTTTTCATCTAGCCAGCATCGAAATGCGGCGCCGAGATTTGATCCCGCGGTACCTAAGGCCACCACGTCCCCAAGTCGAGAACATGAGCTTGTAGCGATGGTTTCCGGAAGGAGGAAGAGTGCCAACATTATGGACGTGCAGATAGCTGAAGCGGGCGTCCGGGGACGGGAACGTGTCAAGGGGTGTCGCAGCGTGGCGACGCACTTTTGATTGTTAGCAGTTGAGGCACCCGCGTGACCAGCGACGAACGTCTACGTTGGCCACACATAACAAGTGACGTGTCACTGTGATGCGCGAATGCCAGGATGAGCCAAAGAATGGAAAGCATCAGAGACGGCCCGGCGGTATGGGCGAGACACGCAAGGAGGGGAAGTCTGATCAACGTATCACAAACGAGGGCATGTCGCAGTGAGGATGCAAGATGTCTTCAAACACCAGAGAGGTACCGCTCGTGCGAAGCAGCTGGGGCTCGGCGTCGACACCCTGGGCAGTAGCCATGGCCGTGAAAGCGACGACCGCTCGGCCGTGGTTCATTGCATGGATGGCGCGGCGAGGAAGTGCGTCGGCAACGGCGTCGGATTTTTCACGTTCTCCGCCAAAGCCAACCGGCGATGCGCAAGCCCCGACAACCCCTACCTGCCGATGATTACAAGTTGGCGGTTCGTCCACGGAACGGCCTGCAGCTCAACAAGGTGAGCCCAGGGGAGTTAGTATATGCCATCGCAAATGAGGCAAAGCCACAAATCGGCTCCACCGGATTCAAAATACGCATCGACGAAGACCAAAACATCCTTGTGCTGAGCACTGCCTCAGAAGGTACGGCCTCAGCACAAAGCAAGATGCAGAAAATTACAATTGGTGCAACCACATATGATATTGCATCATACGGAATATCCCCCGATAACTCGTGCAAAGGGGTGATATACAACATTGATCACGACACCACGCCCGAAATGTTATTTAAACGCATTGAATCTCCCGAATACGAGGCGCTAACATGTAGAAGACTGGGAAACAACAGCCATGGTGATCACATTCCTGGGAAGAACAGTATCATATTGCATCCAATTTTCCGGCTTTCTTCTGCGGTGCTACCTCTACAAGAGGACCATGCCGCATTGCCGAACCTGCAACGAAACAGGCCACAGAGAAGACGCGTCTGCCCGCGGCCATTTTCTAGTGCAGGGAGTGCGGCACTTCGCAAGCAACGGAGCAGCACGAATGCCAACCTCGGTGCTCTCTCTGCGGCGGGAATCACCCGACGGCAGCCAAAACCTGCCCCATCAGATTCCTACCGACCGTCAACCGCCGGAAACCGCAGCAGGCCCTGAGAGCAGCCTCCTCGTCTCCGAGGCCACGTGGCGAGTGCTAAGCATCCCGAAAGTCGCGGTCCCCGAAACGACGCGGAGCTGTTCTGGAGACGAGCAGTTCCAGGCCGCGTTCCGGTTTCAGGTGCAGGACCTCATCGCGACAACAGTCGCCATCCCATAGCAGGACCTCAAGCCGCGGTTGTTCCACAAGTGGCAGGAGGGGAAGCAAGGGAGCAGCGCAGGTCATGCAGCAGGTGAGTTGGGCAAAGGTTGTTTCTCCCGAAGCTCGTCGCCCCCGCCCCCCCCCCCCCCCCTCTGTTGACACAGAGCTGGCACAGGCACATGCCCACATTAGGAGTCTCACTGAAGAGAACGCAGCACTCAAAGCAGAAATCACTAACGTACACGCCGAGTTCGTGGCACTTAAAGATTCATTGTTTTGAAGAAATAGCACTTCAACCCCACCCTCGGAGAAGCGGAAACGGGAAGAGCAGCCAGCGCCCACCGTCACTCCAAATCCGACACCGCAACGAGCAACCGCGCAGCCCACTGCACCGCAGGGAGTCATACGCGTCCAATATGCCACTCTCCAGAAGGTAGAAGAGATGGTAGCAAAGGCTATTCAGAGCCTTCAGGCATCCCTACAAGCTACTATGCAGCAACTCACAGCTCAACAACAACACTTTAACACTCAGATGGCGGAACGCATCATGAGGCTAGAGGAACGCATACTAGCACTGGAAGCTCGTCATAGCCGACGCCACAAGAAAACAGCTCATCAGACCCTACCAGGTTTGCCAGATTCTCTAGGCTCACAAGAACCCAATCTTGTGCACCCATCACCACCCTTCAATAACCAAGATGGCTCGTCCTCAACAACGTAAGCGCGGGGGCTGCCCAGGCGAAAACACGGTGTGGCAGTGAAATTGCCGGGGCTACAAGAACAAGTATGGATCACTGATACAATACATCGCTACATCAACAAGACCACCTGAAATCGTCGCACTGCAAGAAACGAACACACACGTCCGCCTACCCGGATACCTCAAGTATGGCACCGATACAGGTGACAGCCTTCACACCCTGATCAATAAGAAGCTAGTGACCGTTCAACACCATGTTTAACAATCCAAACGGCTTGCCATTCTACTCGAAATTATCCCACAGGCAACAAAGGGTTCCATGTTCATTCTAAACGTCTACTGTCGGCCGAAAAGCGCGCCATCGGTCCTCAAGCAGGTTTTGGAGCAAGCCACGCACGCAGCAGGCAACCATCCGTTTGTAATAGTGGGCAACTTCAATGCAGCTCACCCCCTCTGGGGTTATACGTGCACCAACCCCAGGGGAAACCTGCTTCACAAAGCTCACACTCGTCAACGATCCAAGGAATAGCACCACGATCGGCACAAGTGTTACAAGAGACACGAACCCCGACTTAACCTTCACCAGAAGTATCCCCAAGCTTGCTGGACCAATCTGGAGGAGTACCTAGGCAGCGACCACACGCTTCTAGCCACTACTTTCCATGGTCTCGAATACAAAGCCAGGATAGGCACTGCTGGCCTCACGGATTGGACCAAGCTGCCGGAGGTAAGAGAACAAAGAGCTACAAACGAAGAGTCAACAGCTTCAGTCAAGTAAGGACTGGACCACTCAGCTTCACCAGGGCGTGAAGGCGCACACCAAAATGCTTGAAACATCCACCACCACTCTGAGCATCGACGCTCGCTTGCTCCACATGTGGGAAGCCCGGTGTAGGCTGCTGAAGCGTTGGAAAAGGCAAAGATTAAATCGCAAGCTCAAGAGGCGAATCACACTACTCACACAAGAGGCTGCGGAATACGCTACCACGCTCTGCCGAGAAAATTGGCTATCCCTCTGCGACATCTTGAGCGGAAGACTGAGTACTTACAAGACATGGAAGTTATTGACGTATTCAATCAACCCGGCCAGCAGCAAAACGGAATCCCACCACAGTATGGCCCGAGTAATCCACCAATTTCCAGGAAACGAGGCTGACCTCCTTTTGACTCTCAAAGCCCAGTACTTCCCCACAGAGCCATCGGAGCCTCTGCAACCCTACACCGGCACCCCAAACGAGCTCCTAGATGACATTCATCTAGATGAAGTAACAGCGGCGATAATGAGCTTGAGACGCCACACAGCCCCGGGAATAGACCAAATCACCAATAAGGCACTTGTCAATCTTGACAACCCTTGTCTACTAGAGCTTACCGCTCATCTTAACGAAGTATGGAGGGAAGGAAGCCTTCCCAAGGACTGGAAAATGGCCGAGGTTCGTCTGATACCGAAGCCAGGCAAGCCACCAGCCACTGAGATCCCACGACCGATCTTCCTCACTTCGTGTGTAGGAAAACTTCTAGAGCACATCCGGTTCTCAACCGGCTACAACCATTCCTGGAGGACTCGGGGAAACTTCCAACAAGGATGATAGGATTCCGTCCACACTTCTCAACTCAAGACATGCTACTTTAGCTGAAAAAGGAGGTGATTGTACCAGCAACACGCAACTCCCCGACGGCCATCCTCGGCTTATATCTTAAAGGGGCGTTCGATAACGTCAAGCATACAGCAATATTACAGCGACTAAACACGCTGGGCTGTGGGGCCAGGACGTATTCCTATGTCACATATTTCCTCTCAGATAGAAAAGCCATCCTAAAGGTCGGGGACAAAGCCACAAACCCCTTCCTACTGGGCGGGCGCGGCACACCACAGGGCGCAGCGTTATCCCCTCTCCTTTTCAATATCGCCCTAATAGGCCTTCCGCCACTCCTTGATAACATCCCGGGGATCCGGCATGGCCTTTATGCCGACGAGATTACCATCTGGTCGTCAACAGGGTTCATCGGGGCAGTGGAGAACCGCTTTACGGTGAGCGACTATGCTAAGTCATGCGGCCTCAGCTGCACCCCCCAAAAGTCGGAGCTACTCCTGGTCTCACCGCGAAAGAAGCATGCATCCGACTCGTCCGCTATCAACATACAACTGAAGGGACACACCATCGTTCCGTCTCAGAGCGTAAAGATATTGGGAATGGTTTTCCAGTTGGATCGCACCAACACAATATTAATTCACAAGCTTAAGAATACAGCAGCCCAAGTTACCCACATGATCGGGCGAATAACAACCAAGGCAACAGGCATGGAGAGGGCGGACACGTTTCCGCTTGTCCAAGCCTTCGTCGTGTCTCGAATAACTTACGTTACTCCACACGCATTACTCAACATGACGGAATTCAAGAAAATCAACACAGTGATCAGAAATGCATATGAGTAGGCGATGGGCCTGCCGATCAGTACGTCCACAGAACGGCTACTACGACTAGGAGTGCACAACACGGCCGAGGAGCTGATCGAGGCACATTTATCCAGTCAGCGAACAAGGCTGGTGGTTACGGAAGCGGGGAGGTCCATACTTCTACGCCTGGGGCTCTCTGCCCCTCTCAGCCATACGCGGCCTCAGACTGTGAGCTTACCCCATGCCATCCTGAGCAACATCACCGTACCTGTACCTCGCAACATGCACCCGGTGCACCACGCACAGCGAAGGGAAGCCCGGGCCCTGACCATATACAACCAATGCGGAACTTTACCCTCTACAGCCTACACGCAAGCGGGGTCTTACCTCAGACGCGCAGCCACCGTAGTCATCAACAAAGAACATCGGAGCAGCATTTCGCTCACCCGAAACAATCCCCTCCAAGCAGAGGTAGCAGCCATAGCCCTCGCGCTCTCCCAAACAGAGGTTGAAGTCATAGTGACTGACTCCCAAAAGGCGTGCTGCAACTTTGCTAGCGGCAGAATTCATACCACAACGCTCAAGACCATCAATCAAAAGCCGCCAACGATATCAGTCATGATCACCTGGGCGCCAGCTCATCACGGCATTCCTGGCAGCGAGGTCACCAACCACGTGGCTCGAGATCTGACCCACCGAGCCGACGCCGAGGAATCTGAACCCGAGCGCATGAACCCTCTAGTCTCGTATCAAGACATCACAAAACACTACAAGCTCACCCGCAGAACATATGCACCCCCACACAAGTCCCTACCTAGAGAGCAGGAGCGATTCCCCCGAGCTCTACAGGCTAATACATTCCCCCACCCAGCCAGAAATTGCCTCATAGCACCCACACAATTCTCTCCGCAATGTCGCTTCTGCGCAGAGCCCGGGTCCCTCAGGCACATAGTAGGGGGTTGCAGAGAAGCATCATTAAATCATCCGAACCCTTACCCCACCAACAAGCTTTGGGAGAGAGCCTTGGCCAGCTCCGACCTCGAGGATCAGCAACGGCTGATTGCGAGGGCCCAGGACGCGGCCCGAACTCAAGGCATTCTGGAATGAGGACGCCTCTCCAAAGCTGCATTTACATAATAAAAATGTTTATTCTCTCTCTCTCCGTTTTTCACTGACGTGACGAATGCCACTTGTGTTCAGAAATGTAAGCGAGCTGTCTGATTTTGCGGGGAGCGTACGTACGAGGTGCTGCTGGACGCTAGGGCGGAAGTCAGTGGTTCATGGTCAGTAAGGACATGGAAGGAGCGTCTCTCGAGAAAATGTCGAAAGTGCTTCATAGCCAAATAGATGGCGAGCAAGTATCAGCCGAACTTGCCGTAGCGGCGTTCAGGGGGCGCATGCTTGGAAAAGAAGGCGATGGGCTGCCAAGCACTTGCAACCAGCTGCCGCAAGATTGCGCCGACAGCGGTGTCCGATGCGTGAACCATGACAAATGTTGGGGCATCGCATCGCATAGGACTGCGCAGACGGTAGGCGTAGAGGCTTCCGGCTAGGCCTACCGTCTACGTAGCGCTGTGCATACTGTCGCCCCCCCTCCATACTCGACAACGACGTTATTCCCGCTCTGTATACGTCAACCCTGGCCTTGAGAACTGCATGCACGTATTCATACGCCACGACGCTGTGCGTCCTCCCTTACGGCCCCCGTATGATGGTTCGTTCAAAGTACTCAAGCGTGCACCTAAACACTTTTTATTGCTCATCAACGGCCGAGAACATACGGTCTCCGTCGGCCGTCTGAAACCTGCCTACTTGGAGTCTGACGCTTTAGCCACTTCTGTTGTAACATTTCCTCCCAACTAGGCCAGTCCTACTCACCGCGTGCGTTTCGCACTGCCACCATCCGTTCTTCGCCATTCGTCCAGGCCACGGCTTTCATGCTAGAAGAGGAGGGGGGGGGGGCCTGTAGCGCACTACTACGTGCCCCAGTGGTTCGAACAAAAAGGACGACGACGACAGGCCCGGTACGCTGACGGTGCGCGAGCAATGGAATCAGTGGAATCAGGCTCCCACCTGATTGAGCGGGCTCTGCTAAAATATAATTTGTGGACACCAGGCACCAAGGATTTTCTGGATTTTCTTCGCCCACAGGCTCGCCACCTTCGGCCCATGCTACATGTTAGCGCGCAGCCAGAATAAAAGCCCCCCCCCCCCCCCCCCCGGAGACGATGCAGTATAAAGTATTGTAGGCGACGCTGCATAGCGTTCCGCAATAAAGAGCCTGCATGTACCGTTTTACAATGCGGTAAATGGAGGATTCCTATTCCGCACTACTGTATAAAAATTGGGGCGCAAATAAATGCACGGGGCTTTTTCTCGCCAGCGGCCACCGTGTCTTGAAGTGTGTCCACTTTGCTAGCTAACAAGCAAAATGATTTGCAACGTCTGGCAGTATCTGTGGACAGGGAGGCAAAAATTTAGGTTTGAGATTTAGCGTTAGAAAATCAGGTGTTATGGTATTCAATGAAAACAGTGAACAGACAGTGGCAATACAGGGCCAGGAAATACTTCAGGTAAAGGAATATAAATATCTTGGTATATGGATAAACGAAGGCAATAGACATATGGAAACACAGAAAAAAACAATTACAGTAAAGGGGAAGCGAAATGCAGCCATAATGAAGCACAGCGTGCCTTGGGAATAGAATAGATACGAGGCGCTCTGGGGTATGTGGAAAGGTGTAATGGTTCCAGGACTTGCTTTTGGAAATGTGGTTGTTTGCGTGAAATCAAGGGTACAATCAGGACTCAATGGGAAACAAAGGTCAGTGCGACGCCTCACATTGGGCGCTCACGGGAAGACTACAAATGAAGCTGTGCAGGGTGATATGGGCTGGAGAAATTTTGAAGTGAGGGAAGCTCGCACAAATATTGATTATGAAGAACTCTGAGGATTATGAAAGAAAGTAAATGGGCTGGGAGAGTGTCGAGGTATTTGTACAGAAAAAACATTGATTCACAGTGGGGGAAAAGAACTAGGAAGCTTACCAGCAAGTATGCGGCCTGTAGGGTGAGCAACACAGCAACAAAGAACGTCAAGCGGAAAGTCAGAGAGGCTGAAATAATCTCATGGGTGGCGGCAATGGAAAAGAAACCTGCCATGAGTAACTACTTAAGAGAAAAAAACGAAATCAGGAAAGAAACAATTTATGATAACTCAAAGGGAAGCTCATTACTTTTCAAAGCGAGATCAGGATGCCTTAGAACATGCACCTATAAAGCGAGATATAAAAACAAAGAAGAAGCATGTGCTTGCTGTGGTAAAGCTAGGGAAACCATGGAGCATGTTTCATTAGAATGTGAAGACATCTGCCCAGCGGCCGATTTAGGCACCACTGGCCCCCTTGAAGCTCTTGGGTTCAACGAGAGCAGAGGGAAAGTAAACATGTCCGCAATAGAGATTAGTAAGAGGCGATTGGAAGATTGGTGGAAGAAAAGTAGGGAAACTACAAAAAACGGAGACACACGAACACAAAGTTCACAATAGGGGGTCAGAAAATTTGGTTCTGGGAATTCATCACACATTTCTTCTTTCTTTTTCTTCTTTTAACCTAGGCAGGGCATTAGGCAATATAATAGCAAGAGCTTAGTGGCGCAACCCACCGCCCCGTTCCAAAGGGGACGCTCATAACATCCATCCATCCACGTTCACTACTTGGTGTCAGAAGTGAAGCCAGGTATGATGGAATATGGCAGCGCACTTGGAAACAATGACTTAATAGAGAAAGAATAAGCATGAATGCTGTACTGCAACTGTCCAGTGCATTGTGCTTGTTCTTTCTGTGTTGCGTCATTGTTTCGAAGTGAACTGTCACGTTCCATCGTGACTAAGCAACTAGCCCACTGGTACGGCTTAAGCAAGCCAGGCCGGCTGTTCTGCTGATCACGTGCCTCTGTGCAGCACCATGCTTTGTCGCTGTATCACGAGTACCCAGGAAAGGAACTAGGGGCGGTGAGCAGCCGCTTCTCTCAACAGCCGTTGGAAGACTTGGCAATGCATCTACGGGCACCACTACCGTTCTACTTCGAAAACCCGAGCTTCTGGCCAACGAGAATGTTGCAGTACCGTAAAAACCTGAATATAGGTCGAACTTTTTTTCAAAAAAACATCGCGAAAAGTCGACCCTCGACTTATATACCGGACATTGGCGGAAAAACTACTGAAATCTTGCAACAATGGGCGGATGAAGTAAACAGCTGCCATCGCCATCAGCAGCAGCGCGGCGTCTATGGCGGCGTGGCGACGTTGTGGCACCGGCATTTTGCGTTTCCATTGTCGCAAAGTTATAATAATTAAAGGCTGCATTTTCATTTTGTTTCAAAATGAGCGGAAGCCGACGTCAATTCACGGTCGCCTTCAAGAAAAAGGCGATTGAGTACGCGGAAGCCCACGGCAACCTGGCGGCACAGCGCGAACTTGAAGTATCCGAAAAGAGCATTCGGTAGTGGCGGAGGCAAAAGCAACGTATTACAGCTTGCAGCAACCAAAAAAAAACGTCATTTCATGTCGTATCGCAGCGGACTGCAGAACTGGAAGGCAAGGTTGCGGAGTCCGTCCGAGAGCTGCGTGTAAGATCGCTGCCTGTGACTGCCGAATGCATCCGTTTGAAAGCGGTTGAGATCGCACGCGCCGGTGGACTGGGCAGCGAGGAGCGCTCGTCATCCCACTCTGATCAAAGGCGTTGCTCTGATTCGGAGTAGCGCTTGCGCACTTCGTGCCCTTCTGTGTACTGTACACCTGACGAATTTTTAACAGTATCGCGCGACCATCGACCCGCGTGTTTGTCAGCACCTTGTCATCACGGCACGGAGCGGCGAAATAGCGAAAGTAAGGGCATGTGTACACATGCGCGTATCTCGTTTGTTTCGCTGCTCAGCGCCGTTAATACGGTGCTGACAAGCACGCGGGTCGATGGTCGCGCGATACCGCTAAAAACTTGGCCAGGTGCACATGCCAGCAGCTTTTAAACAAATACTGTCATCATTGTGCAACCCCCTGAGTCGCATTTGTTTCATGTAAGGGTGTCATGTGTTTCGGTACTTTTGCCATTGAAAAATATTTTTTTCATTTTGAGAATTCGTTAGTTGGGGGATCGACCTATATTCCGGTCCGACCTATAGTCCGGTTTTTACGGTATATGAGTACTTCTTGTTCGCTACGAGTCGCTAAGCCGTTCATCCGGAAGTACAAGTGCGCGCTCAACACTATAGTACGCGGGTCCAAAGGCCAGAAAATTTAGCGCCTCTACTAAACCTTCGCGGAAGCCGATCTGAAGGACGGTTCGGAGAGGCAGGAGACCTTCACTGACCACTTCTCACTTCGGTGAGACAATAGGTGCGTTTTTCCCCGCACTTCAAACCCCATAGTCAAGCGCTTCAATTATAATTGTCCAACATTGAAGAGAGGCCGATCAGGAACAGATTTATCATTGCTTGGCTGAATCGGAAGCTCTCAGACCACTTGTGTCGGAATCCGCGACTGACTTTGCAAGAAGCTCCCCCAACGGCCAGGCAACACGAAGACATAGAAAACAAGTGCAAAGCTCATGTGATTCGTTTCTACTTAGTGTCGACGCTGCCCATCTCAGCTAAGGAAAGTCATCACTTGCCGACAGGCTGACCGCATATGCCCCTACTTTGGCAGGATGCCACACCTACACAGGCTGAATATCCAGCTCACCGTTTGCCTTGCAACTTCTGCCAAAAGAACAACCACTTTGAATCCACCTGCTTCACGAAGAGACGGTTCAACTGAACGCTGCAATGCAAGCCTTCAGCAATCTCCATAGAACTGCGCAGTTACATCAGAGCGCCCGAAAGGATGTATGCGGAAGTGCTTGTAAACAGTATGCTGCCTAACTCCGAAGTGGACATTGGTGCAGAAGTCACGGTCGTGCCCAGTACGTTCTCGGAAATACCAGCGCATCGACGTACAAAATTATGATGATGATGATGATGACGTTTACTGGCATCTTCTTTGAAATGGGGCGGGGAAAAATAGTCCCCCAGCCTGGTTGATTTAATCAGGTTTCACTGCACTTATTGCTAGCTAGCCTTCTACCTATCTGATCTCGAGCTTAAGTCTCCTATTTAAAACCTCTATCACATCATTACACCATTACCTACACTTGTAATGACTCCAGTTCTCTCAATCTCTTCCCTGAAGGTGAAGGTGAGCTCATGGGCACTGAGGGCCAGCCACTGGTCGTTCTCGGTACTTTCTCCACGAGGCTCATGTGGAAAGGCAACACTTCCGTGCAGAGACTCTACGGTGTGCGGTCAAAGCGGGTACCTTTAATGGGATTCCCGGCTATTCAAGCACTGGGCATAGTCAAGTTTGTGGACGGTGTCCACGAAAAAGGTGTGGCCTCTAGATGAATGTGAAAGATACAAGCTGTTCCAGAGCCTCGGTGAGCTCCAGGAGGCGTACACTATTCGCTTGCAGCCAGATGCTGCATCCTTCTTGCTAAATTCCTATGTACTTTCGCCAGGTCAAGATCGAGCTTGACAAAATAGAAAGCGAAGGTGTAATAAGGAAGGTCACAAAACCAATGCTTTTATGTGCTGGCTTAGCCATGTCTAAAGCATCAGGTAACTACTGTTTATGTGTAGACCTAACAAAACAGGACAAAGTAGTCCTCTGTGAACGACATGTGCTTCCTACCGTCGAAAAAGTGCTTTGGCTGCTCGGAAACACGAAGGCTTTTTTCGAAACTTGATGTTCCGTCCAGTTTTCACCAGGTGACGTTAGCTCGGGCTGGCCTGCACGAGGTTTATTACAGCGTTCAGGAGTTATTACTTCTGTCGCCTACCATCTTGGAAAACCTCATCCCCAGACTACCTCCAACGCCAGATGTATTACATCCTGGAAGAGCAAGCAACTGTCGTGAACATTATCTGAAGGATCAGACTTGTTGGTGTTTAGACGTGATCACAAAGAGCATGACAAAAGATAAACAGAAGTATTTAAGTGGTTGAGAAACGCTCACCCCATTTTAAATAAGGACAAGCACACATCAAGCGTGTCAAGCGTCAATTTTCTGGGCCTGGTATCTTGCATGATACTACCATGGAAGGACTATGGTACTACAAAAGTGGAAGCCGCCCAGAAGATGGAACCACCCGAAGACGTCACTGGCGTCCGTAGGTTTCTCGGCAAAGTATACAATGTTGCGAGGTTTTTGCCGCAACTGTCGGATATCGTTGCTCCAATATGAGGGCTCCTTCGCAAGAGGGCTGAGTGGTTGCGGGGCACTCCTCAGAAGGCCCCATTTGAGAAAGCAAATAACATGCTTTCATCTAAAACATGCATGGCCAGCTATCACCCTGACTGTCCCATTGTGATCTCGGCGGACTTGAGCTCGTATGGACTTGGCACAGTTCGGCTACAAGATAAACCACGAATGTCGTGCAGTCGCTTTCACGTATCAATTGTTGTCCATCATTGAACAAAGATAGTCAAACCGAGAAAGAAGTTCTGGTGTTGACATGAGCAGTCCAGCATTTCAACGAGTTCATGAGAGAGATAGAGTTTATCGTCAAAACTGAACAAGAACTTCTCACAGCTCTCCTCGGCAAGATGGCCATCAATCTTTCGCCACCACGCATACATTGCCTCCGCATCAAGCACTTGTGTTACAGGTACAGAGCGGTTTATGTCCCCAGTAAGCTACTTGCTACCTCAGACACGTCATCAAGAGCTCCACTTTGGCACTCAGCAAGCAGTGCAGTGGAATCGATTGAGCAGAACACAGACATCAGTGTTGATGCGGCAAACAAGTGTGTGCCTATCAAATGGAAATCAATCAAAAGGTACAAGACATCTGATGGCATGTGCTCGCCTCTAATCAGGTTCAGTGAACTCAGCTGGCCAGTAAAGTCAAGGCTACCTGGACACCTGACAGTATAGCGAAAGTATTGCAGCGAGCTCAAAGTTACCAGTGCCCTCCTGCTGAAAGTAGTCAGGGTCGTAGTTCCTGTGGCACTTCAGGATGATGCCCTCCCCCTAATCCATGAAGGACATCTTTGCGTGGTCTGCACCAAGGCAAGCGTGTCAATCTGGTGGTCGAAACTCAGTCGTAGATCCAAATTAGTTGTAGACAACTGTGAAGAGTAAGGCAACGGTGAGCAGAGCCAATGTTGCTGTCACCTGATCACACATGGCGCAGACCTATTCCACCATGAAGGTGGTGGAACAGGTCTACCTACCTAGGTCCCACCTAGGTTAAAGGAAGAATAAGAACGAAAAGCTGCGCGATAAATTCCCATAACCAAATTTTCTGACCCCCTATTGTGAACTTTGTATTTGTACGTTTTGATCGGGCTTTTTGCTGGGGGTCGATTATTACTTTCGGAAGAGCTCACTCTACGTGGCACTTCCAGCAGTGCGATTATCAGTGCAGTGAAGAGCGCATTTGCCCGTTTTGGCATTTTATATGTCATGCACAGCGACAGAGACCCATAGATTATCATATCTTCACACAAGTTCGCAGCGTTTGCATCGGAGTACAATTTCACCCATCGCAGCACAAGCTGTGCTGCAGTGTATGGTAAGCACGTCCGGGTGACAGATAAGAACATCATGGCAACAGCATTCCATCCGATGAGAAAGTTGAGCGTGATGTGTGAACAGTGAAGGAACTGTGGAGCAGGAACATTGACCGTTACATGTCATCGCACGTCAACCGGGACACTCCTGGGTCTACTGGTTTTAGCTCTGCACAACTCTCCATGTGCAGACGTTTCTGGACCACATTAACAAAACCTGAAAATAAGCTGGATCCGATATGGCCGGTTCGCGAGGTTGTGCTCAAGAAAAATACAGCCGCGTGGCAGAGACAAGTGGCCGGCTTTGACCATCACCACGAATCCAGAGAGCTTCCGAAGCTGAAACCAGGTCAACGCGTCTGGGTGACAGGCGCAAAGAGCAAAGCAACAGCGATTAGCTCTGGGCCATGGTGCCAAAGCTACATGGTGGAGATGCCGAGTGGTGCCCTGGCACGAAACAGGCATCATCTCATGCGCTATGACTCACCTGAGGCGCACACTAGTGAGGATGGCGAAATGATCGTGGCCACCGACAAATCTGACTGTGCACCCCCCAGCAAAGGCAGAACTTCAAGTGGAAGCAATGTGCCTAATCCGGAATACGTCAACACTCCCTGTCACATTTAGTCCCTACCACACACGATCGGGATGAAAGGTCATGCCACCCAAGAGACCGGATTGCAACGACTCTCCAGAAGGGGGGGATGCATGGCCTCCGGGACGGGGAGGCATAAGCGCACCCAGCTCAATGTCCGAGGCCATGGGGGATGTATAACTTGTATAAAGCATTACAGGCAGCGTGCTGCGTATTGTTCCACATGACTGTGCATAAAAAGGGGCTCAAATAAATGAAGTTTTTTCCCCCCACCAGGGATCACCATGGCTTGAAGTGTGTTCACCACAGCAGCGTTACTAGAAACTCCGATGTACAAGAGCAGTGGACAGCGTGACAAAGACGTGGAACCATCAGCCGAGAGAAAGCTACTACGGTGGCAGCAACCACTGGTGATAGAGCTTGCAGCTCAGTCATTTTCCACACTGCTTCTGCGATGTTTTCTTTCTCCAAGTCCCATCTTCGGCGAATTAAGTTTAATCAAAGGCAGCTAATTTGTAAGCAAAGACTGGTCTAGTTTCTAGACAGGAATAATGTAAACAGTACAATATAAAAGCAGTGACAGTGATGAAAAAGCACAACTGAGGCGTCAGGACGGTCCGATGACCCAAACTAAAGAGCAGTCCCTCACCTCCTGGGCTGCCTTTGAAACGATCATGCGTACTGATTGCAGTTTCAGAGGTAGGCCTCAAATCTGCTGTATACGAATGGCAAGAATGTAAACAGCAGCGCTTCGCTTTTCACGCTGTTGCACCTAGTCAGACCAGACCTCGCACCCAAATTTTATTTTCTCATATGCCATTTTCTTTACTAATTCAATTTCTTAGTGATCACTTATCATCCCCAGCTGAACCATAATATCTTAGCTAAATTTATTTATTAAATGCGTAAGCATTTTTATGCCTACCCAATGAGAAAACCCGTCCAGCCGTCACGGAAGATGATCGCTTTCAAGATTGGGTGCGCAGCAGTGAGCGAATTTACCCTCATGCTGCCTCTCACTTCAACGCAAACTAAGCAGAGAGAACACAGTGCACATGAAGCTGTCAGCACTTGGCGCACTCTGCCCCCATCGCACATCGCTTTCAAGATAGGGCCTGCGCAGCTGCGCCATACACAGCCGCCGCCGCAGTACAATTGATCACGGTTGATAATCGCTTGACACGGATGGATAAGGCGCTAAAGAGTGATAATGGCTTAACATGATCGGAACGTCATCAGCGCTCCTGGCGCCACCACCTGCAGTAGTTTGCTTGCGTCATCAATTCACCTTGAGCCGCCGTCCCCAGCAGTTCGTGTCGCCACAGCACTGTTGTTTATACTGGTTGGATCATGTTTCATAACATCGATAATAACACCGGGCTGCATGGAGATGAGCAAGTGGCACAATGCTTATGCTTACCTAGACAACTCCTGCAGAGGAGTTCCTGCGTGAATTTTTTAATAATTGGGTAAACTAAAGCCTCAACAAAATGATCCTCACTGTTAACAGTATTATATTCTCACCTTGCTGCCCACCTGCAGGTCAACACGCACTTCTTTACACTGAACCTCCCTTGAGTAGAAGTGCTGCAGGCCAGTCTCCATCAACCACAGCAGCAGCACCTGCTTGTCCTGCGCATGTGCACAAGGAGTAAGCTTAGAGTAAGCGAACTCAATCGCAGTGATAGTCGCACTCAATGAATCAACCTACAGAGCATGCAGCAGTCAGTGGCAATAAAATTTGGGATTGTGAGAATACCCCCAACATTTGCCGGCCCTTTATTGCCTCGTTAAAACATTCTACTGAAAACATGGTTCCTGGGCCTACACCCAGTATAATCTGCATCAATGGGTCAAAGCAAAGTATTTACATTACAGGCTGCGTGAATCACGCAAGATGACTCGCTTGTGCCTCGCCATCCCCGCCACATTCTGCCGACTGTGCGTAAACCATTCATCGAGGTGAAAGGGAACACTTACTGGAGAGTTTTAGGTTAGGGGACACAAGCGGCTTGCATCCCTTAACCTAAAACTCTCTATTCTGTGTCAAACTACAAACGCACAACTTATAAGGCGTTACTACCTGCTGTCCAGTATATATAGTTCTCATGTAAAAAAAAGAAAAACAAAGCTGCTAGTGAAACTTCTCAAATTCCATTACTTCAGCGCAGGAGCAAGGCACATAGCTGACATTACACATAAACATGACTTTCAGCTGGTACAAGTGGTGCACCATGTACATAACTTGAATGCCTCTCGTTATTATGCGCATAACGTGGGATTTTTCGCACTTTCCGTTTTCGTCGTGCCACTTTTAAGATTCCATAGTCATTTTTTTTTTCATGGCTTTGTTGGAAATCCAGAATTCTAACCAAAATTCAGTGAATAATCGCACAGTCAAATTTCGACATGGCACTGAAGCGCCTTATGCAAACTCGTGTCATGCACGAGAAGCACCTGCTCACCCCCCGACCCCATCCCTCAAGAAAAAAAAAACACAAAGAGAAGAAAGCCTGATTGCACCTGCCCTTTTTCCTCTGCACTTGCATAAGTATTATGTAGTCCCCTTAGAGAAGATGCTGTCGGCACAAAGAGCAGGTGGCTCAAAGATCTCAGTTCAGCGACAATGAGTCAACAGCCAAAATTTCTGACTGTGCTCACTGCACAAAAAGGTTCTTTGAAAAAATATTGCCAAGAGGGATTGCCTTGACCTGCTCTCAGATACAGCAGCGGTGGCACATGGATGGAGGGGGTTTGGTTCAACGTACCCAGTACCCGCCACCCCTTGTGTGTGGGCATATATGTGCCACGGCCGAGATGTACCATGATATGATCCCTAGATTCCTACCGAACAAAAAATTAATTAAATTATGGGGTTTTACGTGCCAAAACCACTTTCTGATTATGAGGCACGCTGTAGTGGAGGACTCCGGAAATTTCTACCCCCTGGGGTTCTTTAACGTGCACCTAAATATAAGTACACAGGTGTTTTCGCATTTCGCCCCCATAGAAATGCGGCCGCCGTGGCTGACCGAACAAAAAATTAGGCGCATCCCATGTACTGTGGGAATCGATGCAAGTGAGGCACTCTGTGCTGTTTGCTTTGGTTGACGATAACTTGTGGTGATGTTGATGGCGAATGTTTAATTTATCCACCGATTAGTGCAATACGAGAGCAGCGAATTGATGTTAAACGTTACCTTGCGTGCACCACTGCTGTTGGTATGCGTAGTACACACAGCTTTCTTGCTTGAAGCGTTATTGTGCGCCCCTGTTCATAACTTCCAGGAAGGCTAGCATTGTCACTGCCCCACTCGGCACATCGCATAGTTGCATAAGTGTTAAACTTCATTCAAATTATGGGACTGTACGTGCCAAAACCACAATCAGATTATGAGGCATGGCATAGTGGCAGACTACGGATTAATTTTGACCCCTTGGGGTTCTTTGACAAGCACCTATGTAAGTACAGAGCGTTTTTGTATTTTACCCTTGACGAAATGTGGCTTTCGCAGTCTGGATCCAGCCCGCAAGAAGTGCCATAGCCACAAAGCTTCCACGACGGGTACAGAAGTGTTGAAAGGCGATGCCCAGACGCTGCAGTTCTTTATTAGAGAGTTTTAGATTAGGGGACCCAAGTGGCTTGCATATGCGAGAACTAGGGGCGACGGTATTACCCATGCGCAGACCCCTACATCTGGGTCTATGCATGTGCAGTACCGTCGCCCCTAGTTCTTGCGTACGCAAGCTGCTTGATTCCTCTAACCTAAAACTCTTCAATGCGGCTTTGAGTCTGCACGCCATGCGTCAGTTGTCCTGGTGTTTAATTTTTAGAAATAGCAGAAACATACTGTAACTTGGACTTAAAATTTATCCAGTTTGTGCGCAACCGCTGTCTTGTCCAGTAGTAGAGTTTCCTCATCTTCTCGCATGCCTTTTCCCTCTCCTGTCCTCTCCCCATATAAGCGAGTTGTAAGTGAAGAATTTTGAGGCTGTTACTTGTTTTAGGACAGCATTGATTCTACCCATGCTCCGCCTGCTCACTCTGCCGTTAGATATACCACCAAATATAACCATATCCGATTGCAGTTTTGGCACGTACATCCCCATAATTCCATGAAAGTAACACTTCTGCCAGAATGTGACATGCCCTGTGAGGGAATGACAATACTAACCATCTCGGAGGTTACGAACCATGGCGCACAACAACCCCTCATGCAAACACGTCTTGCTGCGTGTTCTGTGTACTACGCAGACAAACAGCAGTGGTGCATGCAAGGTAACATTCACCATCAACTCACCACTCTCGTATTGCACTAAACGCTGAAGAAATTAAACACTTGCTGTCAACATGACTGCTAATTATCGTCAATCAAAGCAAACAGCACAAAGAGCTTCACTTAACTCGATTCCCACAGTGCGAGGGATCCACATAATTATTTTTTTCACATTCACTTACAGCACCATGTGACGTCTAGATCTTCAACGTGTGTCCGCTTGGGTGAAATACTATGTCAGTATAGGAAACTGATATCAAACGAGTTTTTTAAGAACAGCAAAAGTAGCTACAAATTTCCTGGATGTTTTAATTTCAAGGATTTTACTGCAACCACGCAAGATGGAATAGTTAAATAAATTTTAAACTTGGATTTTGTGCACTCAGTAAAGCTAAGTTGTGTCTGTTTGCTCCTGTGCCTCGAAAAACATCAGCAGAATGAACAATCAGAATGTTGAAGAACAAGTTCACCCAACGCCTGATAGGTTAATGCTGTGTCTATGGAACATGTACAGAGATCTTTCAAAAAATACTTTGCTCTTACCACTGCTCTGTTATGAGTAAAATCTTGCAGGCAAGATTGCATTTTATGTTCGTAATCAATCGATATTACACTTGGCACTCTTCCATGCCTAGTTTGTCGAGAAAAAAAAAAGTCTGTCGTGCTTCACTGCACTTCAGACTCCAGAAGTGACACCTGGCAAGGTAACGTCATAGATCTCCTAGTTTCGACATCACTCTGCGAGGGGCGCAAACAAAGGCGAACTTGCATTTTTTCTTTTACACGTACAAATCATGCAGTGAGCGATTCAGACCATAGAATGTGACCTTGCTGCTAAAGCTGAGCAGCAGTAGCATAAAATCTTTCACTATACCATCAATTTATGAGTAGGATATTTTTTTTGTCATAGCTTTCTTAAAGAGCACAAAAATTGACGTAAGCTGTAACTTTGTTGGATACAGGCACATATACAGGTGATCTAACAGACCCAATTTACAGAACAGCGATATATGTTCTCGGTGCATGCAATTACGGATTTGTAGATTTCTTATGGTACTACATTTGACGAGTTGCTCGAAAGTGCTCTTGCAATGCACTTTTCTGACTGAAGATTATTCCCCATTGCTGTGTCGCAATAGAGACGTTTATTCTCCCTCTCTACAGCTCAGGGCGGTCGAAGGCAACTCCGAGGTGGGAGCGCAAACGAGATCTCTCAGAAACTCGATAACATGGTTACTCTGATTGCTCTGAGAGCTGTTTGTACGTTCCGTTCAGCTAGAGCAGGCTAGCTCTCGTTTCAAGGGTTCCAACCTCGAGATGGCCCCGCATCGCGGCAAACAGCGTTCGAGCGCGTTAATGTACCGTTACTGATTTCTCGTAAATTTTGTAAATTGCTATCGAAATAAAACTATGAAGTCCTAAACCGAAATTCTGCTTCCTGTAGCAAGTAGAATCCAGTCATTCCACGAATTCAGCTTTGTCTCTCACGTGTAACAGATTTCAGACAAATCGACAGAGCGGCTGCTTAATTGGAGTACTTGTTTTCACATGTATTTGCGTAGAAAGATTCCAGTTGGCCTCCTACGGCCTCGAGGAAGCAATTCTTCGCTAGCATTGCTCTTGATAAAGCGCCTTCGTAGCAAGGAAACGCCATCCTCGTTGGGTGGTCAGTATCCACGCGGGAGACCGGAGTTCGATTCCCCGCCGGGGAGATTTCTTTTTTTATAGGACTGCGATTACTTGCTGCAAGCAAGTACATGCGCACAGCGCGAACAGACGAGTGAGAAACGGGACACGACGGTCTCGTCCCTTCATCGCGCTGTGGTGCGTACTTGCAATTTATCCACCCCTACTGGCCCGAAAAAACGTGCCAGCTGTGATTACTTACGGACGCCAGCACAATCCTGCAGGTTATGCTTAGCTGCAGCCGCTCTTTGATGAGGCCTCTTAGTAGGCGAGACGCGTCGACGCCACCGATGGGGATGCCATCCTCCTCGTCGACAGGCGTTACTGTCACACGGGTTGAAAACAATGCTGTGGACGATGGAGTCGCCTTTCTCCCCACCACAATGTGACAGATACCACAGCGCAGTCTTCCGTCTACTTTGTCGAAGTCGCCTTCTCGAACTTTTTTGTCGTGCACAAGCAGGCGAGCCGCGGACGTGAACAGCTCGTCTGGTTTCGGTGAGAGTACATCGGGAAGGTCATCGCTGCTTGCAGTTTCATGCTTGTGACAAAACCATTCACCTACTGCCTCTTTCCAATCATCGGATGGCAGCGGCAGGACTCGGCGAAATTTTACTCCTCCACCGAGAATCCCCGTAGCGCATTCCACGCACTGAAAGCAGTAGAGGGTTCCAGCGACAACTGCGGGTTCGACGAAAGACTCTATCCTCTGCTCAGAGTTCAAGCCGGCCGACTTGTGGAAACGCACGTTGAACGTCACTTCTCGGCATGAAATCAGCTGGACGCATTCTTTCCGGTCCCTGAGGACTCTGGTTTCTAGGGGCGTAGTCATAGTACCGACATCGAACACAATGTGCTCGGGGAAAATCAGCTCTGTCTGAACGCAGCTGCCACCATAGTCTTTTGTATTCACGACGATCTTAATTCTAGAAGACGTATATTCAGTGGCGACAAGGCCACCTGAGAGGTCCCACAGGAGCGCCTGAACCTTGCAGAGTTGAAGTAAGGGTCGCACTTCAACCGAACAATCCATTTTCACCAGGTTCTTGCTGTTGTTGCCTGCACGTGTCTGGCTCCTACCCACGATGGGGCATAGAGTTTCTCATTACATTACATAGTGAGAAACTCTATGCGATGGGGGATTGGCCAAGAAATGGGTGGATTATTCCAATCACGACCTACTGAACTCCAGACCTGCACAGATCTCCCTCCTCCCGCAAACCTGGTCTAGTTCGCCCCTTTCGCCGCTAGGGATATACCATACGAGCGGAGTGGCGCTAGTTATAACCTGTTCGCTGTCGTCTGCTTCTGCGATCTGTTCAGCGTTTGTCTTGCCATTTCGGCAGGCACAAAGCTCTTGTATTGGCGGTAAATGTATAAATTCACAAATATACAAAAGAAAACATATTTGCGAATGCTTTGCGTTTGAATAGTGAAACTACAAGAGGAGGAGCGGTGCAAGAAATGTAAAGAACGAGCATAGGTGGCAGCTGCAATGCTAGATCGACGGCATAAATTTCGCTTTCATAGCCTCCATAAGAGACTGGAAAAATTGTCTTAAAAAGATTCATACGATAATCTAGATTTTTTAGTTGTTTACAGATAGCCTAGTGGCGTAGATGACATGAGAATTTACTGCTGTGTGCCGTAATGAAAGGCAGATGACCGGGTAAAAGTATATAGTAAAAGTATTCACGAGTATAAGTCCTGCGCCCGATATGTGCAATAGGTTGATCGATTCTGTTTCAAGGAAAGGTGAGCATACCTTGTTTTTATTGTCGTTGGTTGCCTAGCTCAGTAGAAAGCTTACAAAAAATAAAGCGATCCCAGTGCTATATAAAACGTGCTGCACTGCAAGCCTTAAATCGTCTCACGGGACTCTTTTCAAACTAAAGCTAGCTTTTCTGCGTGGTACGGCGGCAGCATAACGGTGGTGCTTAAGATACGTACGCAGTGAAGCTGTGTGTGTAATTCACTTTTTGAACTCACGACGCATTCATTGACTACTTTTAAGAGTTAAAATGAGTGGTAATCGTTCTGTCGTCGAACATTATATATATACGGTGGTTTCAAGTTTCTAAAGAGCGCAGAAGCGAATTTTACAACGTGTAGAATAAAACTGTTGTGTACTTTGCGAACTCTATACACAATGTGATTTATAATAATCTGCTTGAAAAAGGCAATAGGAGCGGCTATTTAACGCTATTTTAGAGAGCAGCGGACTACACGCTCCGACATTTTTTAGGTTCGGGCAGTCAACTTTTGGAGCCAAGTGACCGATCAAAGCCTTGTGACATCACTGTCACTGTGTTAGCAAAAATCATCAACTAGACAAGCAGTTCGTGACAACACAACAGCTGCCGTACTAATTACAACGCCGCACAGCCGCCCACCGCGTAGCAGACGATGGATGGATGGATGGATGTTATGAGCGTCCCCTTTGGAACGGGGCGGTGGGTTACGCCACCAAGCTCTTGCTACTATGCTGCCTAATATCCTACCTAGGTTAACCAATGAAAAAGGAAAGGAAAAAAAAACACTATGAACTACCACGTCCAAATCTGCTGATCCCCTATTGCGAACTGTGTTTTTGTACGTCTCCGTCTTTTGTCGTTTCCCTACTTTTCTTCCACCAATCCTCCAATCGCCTCTTACTAATGTCTATTGCGGACCTGTTTGCTTTACCACTGCTCCCGCTGAACCCAAGGGCTTCAAGGAGGCCAGTGGTGCCTAAATCGACCGCTGGGTAGACGTCTTCACATTCTAATAAAATATGCTCCGTCGTTTCCCTAGCTTTACCGCAGCAAGCACATGCTTCTTCTTCCTTCTTATATCTCGCTTTATAGGTGCGTGTTCTAAGGCATCCCGATCTCGCTTCGAAAAGTAATGAGCGTCCCTTTGAGTTATCATAAATGGTTTCTTTCCTGATTTCGTTTTTTCCTCTTAAGTAGTTACTCATGGCAGGTTTCTTTTCCATTGCCGCCACCCATGAGATTAACTCAGCCTCTCTGACTTTCCGCTTGACCTTCTTTGTTGCTGTGTTGCCCACCCCACAGGCCGCATACTTGCTGGTAAGCTTCCTAGTTCTTTTCCTCCACTGTGAATCAATGTTTTGCCTGTACAGGTACCTGAACACTCTCCCAGCCCATTTACTTTCTTCCATATTTCTCAGCCGTTCTTCATACTCAATTTTGCTGCGAGCTTCCCTCACTTCAAAACTAGTCCAGCCCATATCCCCCTGCACAGCTTCATTTGTGGTCTTCCCGTGAGCGCCCAATGCGAGGCGACCCACTGACCTTTGGTTTCCGTCGAGCCCTGATTGTACCCCTGATTTAAAGCAAACAACCGCATTTCCAAAAGTAAGTCCTGGAACCATTACCCCTTTCCACATACCTCGGAGGACCTCGTACCTATTGTATCCCCATAGCGCTCTGTGCTTCATTATGGCTGCATTTCTCTTCCCCTTGACTGTTATGGTTTTTTCCTGTGTTTCCATATATCCATTGCCTTCGTTTATCCATATACCAAGGTATTTATATTCTGTTACCCGAGGTATTTCTTGGCCCTGTATCTCCACTGTCTGTTCACTGTTTTCATTGAATACCATAACACCTGATTTCCTAACACTAAATTTCAAACCTAAATTGTTGCCTTCCTGTCCACAGATATTAGCCAGACGTTGCAAATCACTTTGCTTGTTAGCGAGCAACAGAATGTCGTCCGCATAAAATAAACCTGGGAGTTGCTGCTCTATTACTGTACCTGCCTGTTTGTATGAGAGATTAAACCCGATATTACTTCCTTCTAGCGCCCTCTCCATCCTCACCATGTACATCATAAACAGCAGCGGGGATAAAGGGCACCCCTGCCTCAGTCCCTTGTTGATTTGAACTTTCTCCGCGCTTCTCATCCCTTCCCATTCAACGCAAACGGTATTTTCTAGGTAAATCTCTCTCAAAAGCTGTAGAAAATCGTTACCTAAGCCTTCCCCTTCCAGAATATCCCACAAAATGTTGCGGTCTACGTTGTCGTATGCATATGTCCAAAAAGGCCACATACAACGGTCTGCTTTCTGCTTTTGATATTTCGATACACTGAGTAAGAACAAACAAGTTATCATCCAAACGCCTACCTATTCTAAAGCCATTCTGAAGCTCTCCCAAAATGTCATTATTCTCTGCCCATGCTTGAAGCTTTAATTTGATAGCCTGCATTGCTAGCCTGTATATTACCGATGTAATGGTCAACGGTCTATACGAGTGAATTCTGTCTTTCTCCCCCTTACCTTAATAAATTAAATTCATTCTACTTTGTCGCCAACTGTCTGGTATTCGTCTATCTCTTAAAGTTTTTTCCACTGCTTTCACCAGAGCTGCCTTACTTTTTGGTCCCAGTTCATTCATCAGTCTAACGGGAACCTCGTCTAGCCCTGTGGCTGTGCGCTTAGGAATTTTCTCTTCCGCTTTCTTCCAGTTTAAATTTGTCAGCACCAGCTCCTTTTCCACTTGGGTCTGTTTCCTGCACTTTTTTTCATCAAGTACAACCTCGTCATTGCCTTGGAAGGATTCGGCTGTTGCGTTTCGGATGTAATTTATTGCTGCTTCTCCTTCCAGTCTGTTTTCATCTTCGTCTAGGATATGTTGTTGTATTGTTGCTGACTTCCTGCCTAATAATTTTATGTGATTCCAAAATATTCTAGGTGCAGCCTTCTTTTTCTCACGTATTTCTGACAACCAACGTTCACTTTCCCCTTTTAATTTTGCTTGCACCAGTATTTGAACCATAGACTTTTTCTCCCGGTATATTTCCCATTTACTGGTTATTTCATCCTGTGGCAACTGCGCCTTCTTTGCCTGCCTGTGCTCTCGAGATGCTTTCTGTCGTTCGACGATCGCGTCTCGTATCTCCTTGTTCCACCAGCTTTTCGGTTTCTTTTTTCCTTTCCATCGAACATGTTTCTCTTTCCGTATTTCTGTCGTTATTACTCTTAGAAGCTCACCATATTACCACTCCTTACTTGGCCACTTGCCAAGTTCTTCTTCAACTCTAGTGACTATATTTGCTATTTGTTCCGCGTTCAAATTTGGACTGGCCATTGTGCTTTCCTTGCTCTCTTTCCCAACTACATATCCCATTTTCAAGATGATGCGTTTATGGTCACTCCCTATGCTGCTAAACCCTTCCTCATCGATGACCATTTCTCTCAACTTATCAATGAATTCCTTCTGTCATCAGACAGTAATCAATGGTCGATTGCCGGTTTCCCACTTCCCACGTGATCTGTCCTTCACACTTAGGCCCTGTATTCACGATCACGAGGTTATGTTGCTCGCAAAGGTCTAGCATTGACATCCCGTTATTGTCGGTATAGCCATCTAAATCCTGTATGTGGGCATTCATGTCACCTAATAGGACAATCTCAGCACCATTCCCGAAACCCTTAATATCAGCGCTTATGCATTCCACTAACTCTTTATTCTTCTCTGTGACGAACAGGTTATAAAAGCGCCACCTACGGCCGTCGGTTGAACGAAAGTGGGCGCAAGCTGTTCCCATAGAAGGCGGGTATCTGTGCAGGTCTGGAGTTCCAGTAGGTCGTGATTCCAATATGGCGCATACGTTTCCGAATATCTATGGAGTTAGCATTAAATAGTGTAGAATTATGTTAAAATAAAATCAGGAAAGTCATATCGAATGAGTAATAATTAATTTAAAAGCACAATACACACACACACACACACACACACACACACATATATATATATATATATATATATATATATATATATATATATATATATATATATATATATATATATATATATATTTATAGTACTTAGCAGGACGTTCGTTTGGATTCTGTAAGAAATGTTTGGACAGCGAAGCAAGCATCCCTACATGTGGCTGAATCCCAAAGTGGACGTCCCGAACGAAAGAATAGCAGGTTCTGTTTCCAGGCCAATTCTCCGAAAAGGTATTTCCATGTGTTTAGAACCAAATGTACGCGCTCATAAGCAAACGTCATTCCACGTGCGCTTCAAATGGGGCTCTTCGGCGCTGCGAAAAGGTGCTAAAAAGCGCCCTCTGTTCTAAAATGGGTCGTACCAAGCTCGGTCGTCTGCTTCGGAAAGCACGTTTACAATATGGACCCGCCACTTTCGGTTGTGTTGTTTCACGGCCTGCAGCGAATATCGGGCACCGAAGATTTTTTCAGGGGTGGCACGCTGCGTAAAGGCAAGGAATTATGCAGTGCCGAATACGTGTACGCCGTTCAAGATTTAGGCGGCGAAGTTTTAGAAGATTTAGCACCGTGTCAATCGCAAGTGAAGCGAATCGCGTACGAAGTGGAACTTCAGGTAAGGTTTGCACGCTAGCTGCTAGATTCAGGCGCACAAACGCGTGGAAATGCTTGCTATAAATGCACCCACAGCAGCGATAAGCAGGCATCATGTGTACGGAACTGCTCGAGCACACGACGGTACGCGCCGCGATGTACGAACTGCTCGAGCGCACGATCGTACACGCCGCGACGGCAGCGGTCTTTCGACATGCCGCGAAACGGCGGGTCCCCTGCAATCTTTGTTGACTGCATGCCGCTAAACAAGTAGTTATGCCTGCGTTGTAGTAGCGGCCATCTGTCCCTTTTAATAACTGGTAATAACTGATGCAATGCATATGAGCTCGCACGTACTACGTGCGAATCGCGCTGCAGCGCGAGCTCGTGCGCTGCTCGCTTGATGTAGGTTTTAATGACAGCGCTCGAACATCGATGTGCTGCAATAAATACTGCCTTGCTGCGCTGCCTCAACGTGCTGGCTTGAGATCACGGATGAGCGCATGTAACTCTTAACCTGTGCTGCTCGTAGTGGAGTAGTGAATTGTCATCGAATGAGCCCGACCATTTGTGCTCATTTGCCCACACCTGGTCACTTCACCACTTCGCATCGGTCGAATTGTTAATTGTCGCTGTGGCCGGGTCTCGAATCGTGAATTACCAGCCATGTCTGCTGCTATGTTGGTCTGCTGTCGGAACTGTAGGTGCAAAAGACCAAACTTTAGAACGCAGATAATCAAGCAAGCTTCAAGACAGGCGAAGCAGTCAGCATGGCGCGAAGTTTCGCTTACTCAGAAACCTTAACGATAAAGTCATAGAAGCTATAACTAGTCAATTTAATGAAAACTATTGGCTTAAGGGAGAGATCCCCGAAGAGTGGAAAACTGCGACAATTATTACTATACCAAAACCCGGAAAGAAGCCGTCCCTGCAGGCGCTCAGACCCATTTCACTGACGTCTTGCATGGGAAAGCTCTTCGAACGGGTCATACACACTAGGCTTCAAAATTTCATTGAAGACAGGGGTTTGTTCCCGGCCACCATGCTGGGCTTCCGCAACGGCCTCTCGACACAAGACGCGTTTCTCTTGTTACAGGAAGAGGTACTTAAAGGCGTACCCAAGGGTGGGGAGCACCTAGTGTTAGCTCTTGACCTGAAGGGCGCCTTTGACAATATATCACATGAATCTATACTTTCCGAGCTTAATATAATTGGCTGCGGAGAAAATGTCTTCAATTACGTTAGAGCATTCCTCACGGGGAGGAAGGCTACGATAGGAATATCGCATGTCAAATCCGATCCGTTTCAAATGCCCAACAAAGGTACGCCTCAAGGAGCGATCATGTCTCCTCTACTTTTTAACATCGCCATGTGTAGACTTGCGCGGACCCTAGACGCTGTCCCGCTACTGGGTTATACTATTTACGCGGACGACATCACTCTTTGGGCTACGCGCGGCTCTCTAGCAGAAAAGGAGCAGACCCTCCAAGAGGCGGCCACTGCAGTTGACAACTTTGCCAGGGCCAGCGGTCTCAGCTGTGCTCCCGAAAAATCGGAGATAATACGCATCCACGGGAAACGATATAAAAGTAATGGGAACATAGAAATTGAAATCGAAAATCAGCAAATCAAAGAGGTCACTGTTGCTCGGATCTTGGGATTCTGGGTTCAGAGCAATGGCAGGGCCAGCCACACCATCAATTTACTAAAGTCGGCAACAAAACAAGTGGCAAGGATGATACAAAGAATCGCCGTTCACAAACAAGGCATGAAGGAAAGCGACACTGTCCGTTTAGTACAGGCGCTGGTTATCAGCAAACTAACATACAGCCTCCCTTTTCACACACTCAACAAGAGTGAGGAGGAGCTGGTTGACACTATTATCAGAGGCGCCTACAAGGTGGCCTTGCGCTTACCGCGGTAGGCACCCCGACAGACAAGCTCCTTAGCCTTGGGGTATACAACACATACTCCGAGCTCAAGGCGGCAACTTTAATTTCACAAAGAAGCCGACTTAGCCAGACGAGATCGGGCAGAGCGATCCTGGTGAGGGCGGGTATTCCACCACACCCCCAAAACTTGGACGAGGAACTGGTGGATATTCCCGGTCCCGTCCGAAGCAGAATCTCGGTCGCTCCTGTCCCAAGAAATATGCACAAAAACAGAAACAAAAAGCGAAGAGAAGAGAGAGTGAAATGGCTAGACAAACTAGTCAGAAATAATGAGAACACCGTTTATGTTGACGCCTCTCAGTACAACTGGAAGCGTGCAGTAATCACTGTCATAGGCAATGACAAGACTAGCCTAATCTCAAGCGCCTCCCTGATCACGTCCTCTATTTCCAAGGCAGAATGCTTCGCCATCGCCTTGGCAATCAAGGACCGGGAACGGACGGGGCCGTCGCACAACACCATCATCTCGGACTCTCAGGAGGCGTGCCGCTTCTTTATGAACGGCCGTCTCCCTTCCAAGGTTAGCCACCTCCTGGGAAAGGAACTCAAGAATACATACAGACTGGTCTGGTGTCCGGGACACGCAGGCCTGGAGGGGAATGAGAGGGCTGACGCTCTAGCTCGAGAGCTCACGAACCGAGCGGAGCAACCATCGCCCTCCCATTCACAACCCGCAACTTCACAGGAGAGCCGACGCGAGGAGGAGGATAACGATCCGGCACGTATGGCACCACGCGATATTCTTGCTCACCAGCGCGGCATGCGGCAAAAATACGGCGCCCCCCACGCATCTTTGCAAGGGGAAGACGCAATAGATCTCCGCAGGATTCAAACGGGGGTCTACTCAAATTTATTAAGATTAAGCAAAATTTTCCCAACGATGTACGGGCGTGCCTGTCCGTGGTGTCGCGACTCACCACCGTCTTTGTACCACATCTCATGGGGATGCCAAAATAGACCGCCGAATTTAAATGCCTACTTAGTTAGGTATAATCTAACCAACACACTGGAGCAATGGGAGGCACAACTCGCCAGCTCAGACCCGAAGGTGCAGAAGGCCCTTCTTGGTCACGTTCGGCTGGCGGCAGAAGCCAGTGGAGCCCTGGACTTGGGGCACCACCCATCAAGCTCCTAATCCCCTATCCCCATTTCCCCAATTCAATAAAGTTATTCTCTCTCTCGCTTACTCAGCGCGACGAACTGCAGCTATGCAGCGCGCCCGACGCTCCACTTCGTGAGGCCTTGAAAGAAAACGGTAGAATCTGATGTTGGGATTCAGGCCTTCTTGTTCATGGCAGCCCACGACGCAGAAGTAATGACGGTGACGCCTTTTCGAGGCTGGGCTAGGTCTCTCCGGATCGGCGTCACCGATTCCTTCTGCTCCTAGCACGTCTCACGGCACACGGGGAGTCCGTTTTCGTTAAACTATAGGCTGCGGCGAGCTCGCAGCGTGGTCGGCGTGGTCTGTGAGAAGTGACGAGCCTTTTCGCACTCGCAACAGGGCAGAAAAAAGTGCGAAGCGACGCAAAACTCGGCCTAGAAACGTGCTTCGCCACAGCCAGGGTTCAATACGACCCAAGCTGGTACGACCCAGATGTTTCCCGCGCCGCTACTATACCTCAAACTCCAGCGCAAGACGCCCATCGCGCAACCACCTTCTGCCACCCGCGCTTTTTGGCGTCTCTAGCGTAATAGTGGTGGTATATGGTATTAGAATTTCTTTCTCTAATATATATATATTAGTGCGACACAGGCCACATATCTAGGGGCCACTAAGCTTGCGCGAGCGCAAGCTTCAATTGACCAGGTACTTCTGTACAGGCACGCCTTTTTGGTGTACTTAACACCAAAAATACAAAAAACACCATACCAAAGTTTATGTCACGGACAATCAAGTGTAATCAGTGCTGGACAATGAGCGCTGCCGCGTGTTGCCTGCTTCTGCCCACGAAACACGCAAGCAGCTATTTGATGTCTAAAAGATGTCTTCAATGGCTAATTCAAAAGCCTAGTAGCTGTCTTGATCAAGACATTTTTTAGCCATGGACGTCTAGAAGTACTTCAGTTAGCCCTGCTAACGTTACGCTAAAAGTTGGCTAATAGACAGCTTGACAAGAACAACTGAAGACTTTTATTAGACATTCCCTCAAATTTTTGCGGCAGCTCTTACAGTAACACGACGTTTGCCCACAGTTACAATTTATTTTAAACGAGGCATGGACATCAGAAAAAAAAGTTTATATTGTCGGATAGAGTGATGCAGAGGTAGTTTTTCCAGATGTGAAACATGGGAATAGTGTAGTACAGCCTTATTGTTCAATTTGTGCTTTTTAATTAGACCAATCAATTGAATGCCACCTGTCAGAATTATTTTGCAAATCAAACAAGATCTGTATTGTATGCTGATATACTTCCAATGTTCACTCATTGACCTAAACAAGAACATCTCTGCGTGAAACACACCATTATTGACAAAACTTCGCCCTGCTGGGTCTCCACCAAATTGAAATAGTTTCTAGCAAAGAAAAATTTTGTCAGTGATGCTGCAGTTCAGGCAAAAATTATATCCTGGTTTCAGCTACAGAGGGCACAATAGCCTTACACCAGTATACGAAACAGAACACTATGCTGCAATGAGTTAAGAAATAAAGGATAGTACACATCTGGAAATACACTCTGCGAACTAGTCTAACTAGCAATATAAATAATTTTTTCTGATGTCCATGCTTCATTTAAAAGTAAATTGTAACTTACTTTCCGGGTGCCTCTTGTAAGGTAACGCCAAATGCTTGCACAGCATCACGCAGAAATAATGGCCAGTTCTTCGGCATACCATCCATTAGTGAATTCCTTGTATGTTGCATGTTACAAGATACTGAAAGATAAATCATAATATGCTGTTATTTTTTTTTCATAAATTGTATGATGAGCTTTTCATGCATAAAAGGTGATTGCAAGCTAAAATGCAGCAAGGCATCAACTTCACACCATGTCACATACTCATACTTTATTACCTAATAGATTAGAAAAGATGCAGAAAGTGTAATTAAGAAGAGTGACAAATAGCAGCAAAGGTGATCATCGATAAATCTTGAAGATGATTGCCGCCGCTGCCAGAGTAGGCCAACCTTCGTAGGAGAGCACTGGCTGCCCACAAAAGCTTGCTGTCACAGGCCACCCGTGACGGTTCTTATAGACATAGGAAAGCAATACCTGCACAGAACAGGAAAAAAAGGGCAAGGGAGGAAATGGGAATGTTGAAATTGGAACTTCAATTAGCAATATGTGCTACGTAAGAAGTTTGGCTCACATTAAAAATAAATTTAAGCATTCCTTTCTCTTAAATTACGGGTATCTTAAGGTATGTATGCGATGATGTTTAAAATGACTAGTATATTTCCTATCATGAGAAGCCAACAAACACTGACACCAAGGGCAACATAGGGGAAATTACTTGTGCTTAATAAATTAAATAAACGATAAATTAATGGAAATTAAAGTGGATGAAAAAACACCTTGCCGCAGGTGGGAACTGAACCCACAACCTTCACATTTCGCGTGCTATGCTCTACCAATTGAGCTACAGCGGCGTCGTTTTCCCATCCACTTTCTTGGGTATTTATGTGTCCTAGTAGAACACTGGGAGTGTTAGCCAGCGCCCCAACTCAGAGGCCTTGTTCCTGGCATATAGTCATTAAGTTGCATAGCAGAGTCAAAGTCAGCCTTTAAATTATTGTATGGTGTTTTGTGGCTAAAAAGCCACTTATCAACCTGTCAAACAAGTCTGAGAAGCTTCCTGCAAAATATAATCAGTTTAAAACAGTAATTCACTCTGCAGGTAAATGATGTACTAACTTAATTAAGTTAAATAGCGTCTTATATTGTTGAACTAAAAGCAAGTTTGGCATTTTGCGCTGCCTAGCTGTTGCCTTTCTTTCAAACTTAAATATGACACAGTACAGAGTAAGCAGGTAGCATGCAAAGGAGGACTGGTGATAAAGTAGTGTTCCAAAGTAACACTCCTAGCTGGATCAATCACTTTTGTTGATATATTTTCAAGTGACCCTAATTGGCTTCAGGCAATACCTCACACAAATGATGCAACACCTTGGATGATGCTTCATACAAAGTTGAAAGTATCTCATGATGTGATCAAACGATAACATTGCCCGCTGACTTGGAAGTGTTAACATGCTGTTTGCGTGAGAAAGTGCGAAGTGATTCGTATAGGTGGCAAATTATCAGTGTATCTATACTCTCAGGTAATTCTGAGCATCTATGCTGACTTGCAACTGAGAAGCTACTGCACACAAAAAGGTGTATTCAAGTAATGGTCCATGCAGAATAATTGCCCACCTAGTGAAGAGGCAAATGTGGCAGGCTAATGGGCCAGGGCAAATAGATTGATAAATTCTGATAACACATCCAATGATATTATTGAAATAGGTGATAAAAAACAGCACAGCTAAAATTGCAGTCATGACAAAATTTTAAAAGCACCTCTGCAAACTGCTGGAACCCTCAGCATCATGCCTGTTCTACACGCACATATGTTGCAGCGCAATCTATATCTCAGACACAGGCGCATCCACAGATCACTTTGTGATCTCCTCACACTAAGGTTAAAAAACAGTCTGGCAAAAGCTACTTGATGCGATTCATTTTGCAAGCACCAGCCAAGTGCTCATGGTGGTAGAACGAAATTGAAGTTTGTCCTTGTATGGAAACCTTGGCCCATGTTTTATCAATTCTAGCAGCAAAGCACACCTTTTACAGCACACATAAATCTTAAATAAGACTGCTTGCTGATGCTGTACAGTAAGTTCCTGTAAAGAAACTAAATCACACAGAAAACATTTAGAATACCAAACTAATCAAATACTGGCTTGAATACATTTGTGCATTAGGGAAGCAAGGTGTAATGTACACTGTTGTAGAAAATTTTTACTCATGTATGGAATACTTCTATGACACAGCAGAGTTAATTTGTGAGTTCTTACATAGCAATGACTACCTACAGGTAAATTTTGTAAGGCTTAGGGAAACTAATTATTAGTAGAACTGTGTATGTACACTGGCACTGAGAAATTGGTTATAATAGTGGCAGCTTATAATGGATCAGAGCTAAAAAATGGCCGTTGGTGGGACACCAACTAGCTATTTTACCACGAAGCGCTCCCTGGCCTTAACCCACATAAAAAGCACTGGGAGGACCAGAGAGGGTACAGTACGTTGGCTTACACTGATCATGATGGGGTCCCGTCATCCAGCTAGCGCCAAGGTACAAGAAGGATGTCCAGCCGTCTATAGAGTGAAAGGGACAAAATAAGATAGCATCAAGTCAGTTGAAAGGCAGATTTGCAATTACACATAAGGTGACCCAGTCACAGTCATTCATTAATAAATGCCAAGCTGTCGTGATTTCACTCCCAGATGAAGCACCTACTAGGTTAAAGGTTTTGCTGCTTATTTAGAACAAAACAAGTGAAATTTGTACATCAGCAGACGATTTAATTTGGAATTGTATAGATGAAGTAAACATTGCAGTTATATTTTTTGTTTTGCTATAAAGTGGGATAGCTACAAACTGCATAGTCACTGACACACGCGCGCACACGTAAGTACAAAAGGACACAAAATAAGGCGAGTTCAGTCTGGTTCAGCATTACAGCCAGCGCGTCATCTTCGAATGCACTCCTTTCGGTTGGCTCGTGCTACGTTAACCACAGGCTAACAAGCAGGGCAAAGTTCTGACTGTTGTTGCGGAAGTCGTGGAGCGCGGTAGTGCTGAACGGCTGAACACAAGCAGAACTAATGACGAAAACTCGCAGGGCAGAAGAGCCCATATATCAAGAATTGCCGCGGGTAACACCTAAATATATTCACATTGTTGACGAAAAACGAAGCGCCATGTATTTCACTTACCGGAAAAAGTGTTATCCGAACGTGCGACGTACAAAGACGCACCGAGACACGAATGCGGCGAACGCAGATCCCGCCATTGTGGTAGTAAGCCGTCGGCGAAAACACGCAATACAGCCGATGTCACGAAGCACTGATGCAAAACACACGGCAAACAGCATCAGCACAGCTAAGTGACTCCAGTTAATATCCAGTATAAATGTACAGAACGGCTTGAACAACTGGCATAACGAACCCACGACCGAGACATTGCGGGCGGGAGTGGCCGTTTTTTTGTTTTTTTTTCAAACTTCCTGCCTCCCAGTGTTTCCAGCACAGAATGAGATGTCCGACAAATTTGGATTGTGCCGCCGAAGTGGTCGCAGCGCGGTGGCTCTGTGACACCGCTGTGCAACACCGGCATTTCGCTCCTGCTGCTGCGCGAGCATAGAATGGTTTCCAGGCGTCGTGTGCGCGCCCTGTATGGAAAACAATAACACGCCCTTGATTGTTGAAGTTCTGGTGTGAAATTATTTAATATTAAAGCCAATTAACTTATGTTGCTTCGAACGAGTTCGATTTGTCTGAGGCGTCTTTTATTCGCTAACGTCGACGGCCGACGGTAACCGCACATTTAACACGTCGTTTGGCATTTTATGCACTTTTAGACAAAAAGATCTAGAAAAGTTCTTGAGTTAGACATTCTGAATGCGTTTACCAAAACAGACTCTAGTGACACCCGTAGTGGGTTTTGCCGCAGATAGAATATATGCTAGCATATTCCAAGTGCTGAGGTTATGTTTAGAAGAAATTCTATTTTCAGTCTTATCATAGACCAAGACGTCTATAGCCGTTTGTAGCCATTTAAAGAAGTTTTTAAGAGGTTTTGTGTTTCGTGGGTGGAACAGGCGACTGCCCCTGTGACTGCCCTCCCTGAAACGCTGCTTTCTGCTGCTGACGGCAAGCGCCGACATAAGTTAATGCTTGAGCCGTCGTCCCCGTGGTGGCAGCAGCTTGCATCTCCATAAGCGCAGGCAAATTTGCATTCTTTTTTTCTTGAAAACCAGGGAACTACGCCAAGTGTTATACTAAACGAAGTCGACGCCAAAATGCGATCGTTCTGCAAAATTTGAGCAAGAACAGTGCAGCGGTGAGCGCTAAATCTCTTTTATAACGCGCGCAGTGAAATGTATATTGCTTCTGCATAGGCACATGTGAAAGTGCTGCGGGGTGATGAACTAGATGTGTTTATTTCAAACTGATCATACGTATAGCCGCAATTACAAAAATTAATGAAGGAATAATTTTCAAAAAAAGTTGCCGCCCAACGTGGGGCTCGAACCCACGACCCTGAGATTAAGAGTCGCATGCTCTACCGACTGAGCTAGCCGGGCTCACATTCACCGCCTTTAAGCGCAGGCTATTCAAATGGCTATTCTCAAGCAATTGTCTGAAAGTGCATTTGCAGGAAGGAAAGAAAATTTTTTACACATTTTCGGCCGTAAAGATTTTACAGCCTACACATATCGTGGAAGTTTTCACGATCGTCATTTCAAATGGAGTCCCAGGTAAATGCAACCGGTATAATGCGACGAGTGCGAACCTGTAATAGCAGCCCGGAGCTACGCGGCTACGCCACCATACCGGAGCCATAGAGAATACCGGAGCTGGCTTATTCGAGACTGCATGGATTCCTTTTTCTATGGCGGGCCGTGCCTTCGCCAGCCAATGTTGACGGAATCGATATCTGAAGTGCTCGAACACCTTGTGTTCGACGCCAACGAAGTGGTCACTTACAAGTGGATCTCGCGAAAGTGGGAACTTCATGCCAACCTCGCCAAGCGCCTGTTGCACGACTTCGTGACGGAACAGAGGCGCGCTGGAAAATCACTGTGCAGCTGGCACGCCGTGCTGTGCGCCGGTTCGGTGACTCTTGTGCCCGAGGCAAAGCTAGCGCGTTGTTTACGGCGCTGGCCAAAAAGCCGTGCGCACATCTATGCTGTGCTCACCAGCCGGACAGAGGACTCAAATGTGATCTGCCTAGCAGACGCAATGCCTATGTGCAACATGCCGCAGGACGTCAGGTATTCTTCGGTGAAGCCGACAAAAGCATTGGCGAAACGCAGCGACTCTTCTTCATACGTCCTCGATTCGTGAAGCTGAGAACAGGCCGAGATCGTCTCCTCGAGATAGCTGGCAGCATTAAGAGCACTAGTCCGCGGCACTGGTTCGCGCTAGTGCGCCAGCCAACCTTTTTAAAAAAACAAGGTGCGAACTACGACGACGTAGAATGCGTTTCCGGACCACGTGTATGATGGCGCTACGCAACGAACCATCTAAGCCGGTGTTTTGATCCACGAAACGCCGCTCGCCGTTTTGCTCACGAGTTTTTTCTTTACCATTTTCAATTCTGTTGTTTCATTGCACAGCTATTTACCAACATTTGCAATTTTAATTTACACATTGTGGCTGCGTTTACATAGTTTTGTGAATCACGCTGCCTGTGAATAAAGATGGGCTAAACCACACACATGCATTCCTCATGCTTGTATTGATACTAGTTTGATAATGTAGGCCTAAACACAAGCAACCCGAGAATACGTACGCACTGCACCAATACAAAAAGGCTAATTATGCTCAAATGGACGTTCATGAAGTCCAATCATTCCTTACTGCTATTTGCTCTCTCAATGCACATACAATAAAAATATATTTTAAACAGAAATCTGGTGTTCCTTTGCACAATGTTCGCATGGTCTAGTCATCTGCTGTGCTAAGGTAAACCTACCTTTGCGCGATGTCCTTTGCCTCTAGTGCCCGTTGCATAAGTCCAGAAATGTTGGGACAAAAATTTCTTCCTGATGTTCCTTGGTGGATGGGGTCTTCTGAAAGTGTCCGCCTAGCGGACATGTGCATTTGGTCTGCTGCTGAAGTTCCGATTGGCTGGGCTGCGGTATGTGTCAGCGCTTAAGCAGCAGACAAAATTGGCATGTCCACTAGATGGACACTTATGGAATAGCCCCCCTGCAGTGTATGTTCGCTGCCTATGTTCGCTGTGATATCCGACATTTCCCAGCTCTTCTTGCAAATTGTTCCAGTGAATTGCACAGACATCCAAACACTGCTGCATATCTACAACTGGCAGCAGCTTGTTCTGTGCTGCTCCGCTCCTATGGTTGTCCTATGTACAGCCACTTAAAGTCTCGTGTAATCGTGCTCTCTTGTTCAGGCTCAACTTGGTCACATTCTTTACAAGCTATGAATCAGTTTGCCCAAACCAATGCACTATGCTTGCTTGTATCTTTACAGGAAACACAGTTTTTTACAAGTTACGTGGTCAGCTTAATGTAATCCTTGCCTGTCGTAATCCACTTTGTAGTTTGTGCTCTGTAAACGACTTTACCAACAAATCGTAATCATGAATCTTTGTGCACCATCGTCGGGCCAAATCGCATGTGCTACAAGTTCAGAAGAACGTAGAACTATCCTCTTAATTTACTGAGACACTGCAGAGGCGAAAACATAATTCATTGTAGTGGTTGTTTGCACTTATGCTGCAATTTTATCTGTAATGGTGTCTCGGCTTGTTACTAAAGCTATGCCCATTCATACCATCCTGGTGCACTACAATGTATACAAAACTGGAATGTGTGCATTTTTAAATATAGTAAAAAAAAATGCAGGTAGAACAAATATACACTAAAACAAATGCAAATGGGCTTAGACAAAAAACAAAAATGCCTCCAATTTGCTGCTTAATCTACATCTTGAAAATCAATTGTATTCCTTCGTACACAAGCACCTCTGATACTACCTGTGATACTGCTTGACAGGCTACTCTGCTATTATTTGGATTTCTTTTCACATCTTCATTTGTGCCAGGTTAGGAAGGGAAGTACAAATGCACTTTCACAAGGAACATTGATAAACGACGGTGCTGTTGGTCAGAACAGCAACGAATGTCTTTAATATTAGCTGCCAACGGTGTCCAGTCCACATTCAAGTTACTATTCAGATAGCACTTTTCTACCCATACACACGTTGCAAGTGGTCAGCCACAAAACTGTCGTGCTTGCCAAACAGCTTTAAGTTTAGTTTTTTTTTTCTTTGAGAGAAAACGCCCATCTTCACAAAAACTTTTATTCCTTCAGCAATGTTTTCTCCTTTCACTCCTACATACCTCAGAGAACAGCCAGCATTGAAAAAAAAAGAAAGCATCTTCAACAAGCGAAACCCGTTCTACAGTGCCTTCATGGAGCAGGCATGCCCACAAATGCGCCAAAGGCATGGCATGACTGTGCGTTGGAAGTGAAAAACAAAAACAAACAAAAGATCCAAGCGGCGACAAAGAACGCAGTGAAAACTGGAACATTCCTAGGGATCATGCACACAAGGAAGCTTCTTAGACAGAACCAAAATGTACAGCACAGAAAACCATATAAATTTTTATGACCACATGTGTTCTACGAGTGTGGGCTACAGGCACCACTTTTTGACAGTGATTCCTCTTTACAATGCTTTTTTTTTTTCCTTGTCCAAACAACCAGCACTTACTGGCTAGGTTACACTGCATTTCAAATCACAATCTGCTCCTCAAATGTGAAGGATGCTTCATGCAGCTCCCACTTCTGCTTCAATTAAGAGGAAAGGAAATGCAATGAGGCAAGGAATCATTGTGAATTTCAGCCCTTTAAATTGCAGTGCACAAACCCCATGTCTCACAATTGACATTACGCACAATTTCAAATTGCATATTCGTGCTGTGTCACACAAGTGCATGCCTGAATAAGAACAAAAAGTAATTGAGCAGACTTAATAAGGTGCACAGAAAGATAAGCAATTGCCAAGGTCCTAGAGGCTTCGCTTCTGCTTTGTTACAACTATGTGCCTTTTGATTGCATGCAGAATAGAAAAAGAGAGCGTTAAAGTACCCACCACAGCATTATAAACAAGGTAGATAAACTACCATGTACAATCATTTGAAAAAGTTAAAAATCATCTACTTCAAAAACAAGGCTTTCCTTTTGCAAAGGACGCCAACAGCCACAGAGCCATTTGCAGAAAGGAAAGTCCTGATTCTACTCGTAGCCATCAATGAGAGGCCTACAGCCACTATGATGATAGAACGTCGTTGAGCCCAAAGCAGCACTTGTACCACAGTAGCTCTGCCAAGTGCTGGGCTTATGAAAAGGCCTGCCCCTTCTATGTACAACTATAAGTTTAAGCAAATAGACAAACAAAAGGAGCGAGTTCTTCAAAAAGCATCACAAATGGTTATTATCAACCACTAATATAAGCTTTTAAACAGCATGTACTACAGTACGCCACCTCTTCAGCAAGGTAAGCGCAGAACGGAATGATAGCAGCATCTCAATGACAATCATGGCAAACACCATCGCACACATTTGGGAGAAAAAAGATACACAGGATACCCTACACCAAAACCAAGCAGTTCATAAGAGAGATCCACAAAGCAGTCTTAACAACTCCAGACCACTGTTAAGGCAGAAGTCGGTCGTGGTCGGTGTGCAAGACCTAGTGGCACCGCACTGCCATGCACTTAGCAGCACCATTTTTTTTTCTCGTTGCTAGTCCACTGAACATTGCCTCTGTTCTACTTTGTCTTCACTGGAGGATACAGATGAGAGCAAACCATTCATACCACCATTTGGCTTGACCACGAGTGATGGTAGCTGAACAAAAGACTGGTGCCAACCAAAGGTAGGGTCTCCAAACTTGCTCCATATGGGCTTAAACCTTGGATGGCAAGATAGACATCAGGACACCTTCAAGCGCTTGCAGACCAATCAAGCTGCATCTCCTGTTTCCATTCCAGTACAGCCATGAGCTCATGCCTTGAATCCAGTTCACATTAAAAGTCTAAAAATGACAAAATTGCATACGGTTACTATGCAATGCTGTGGCACCAAACAGACCATTTTTTGTAGCAGCATTCCAGTGAAAATGCCACATTTGTGTTAAAAAGCAATGTGTTGCTTTTTAACATAAGAAATATGGTATACAATACCTGCAGCATTGCATTATCACATTTCCAATTCACTTTAGCGTGTTATGCAGCATACAGGGATCAAAGCTGTCATGCTAGGCCGTGTAGAAAAATTTTAGACTATCAAGGACTTTGATGCATGCCTAAAAGCGAATGTGAAGTGTATCAGTTTTGATTCTGCTTCAGTCACACGCGAACCGGACAGACACACGACAAAGGATTTCATTTTAATCAGTCGAGCACCTTCAATCCACTCTTGCAAATGGAGTGTCATAACTAATGCCTGTAGACAGCCAGCCTTGGCCTCTGCATGTAGCCTTTAAAATTACATGAATGCTCGTGCACAAATAATTAAGACTAAAAGAAATGTTCATTGGAACAGCATAATGAAATCATATAACATGCACGCTAAACTTTCAAACACTTCCATTCTGGTTTCATCAAACCTAGAATAAACCTACTACCAGAAGACATGACAGAAAAAGTCTTGGAACACTACCCTTACATGGGAGGGCAGCAGACAGAGGGAGGGAAATAAAAAAAAAAAACTATTTCAGAAAAATTGCATCCCAACATGCACCATGAATTGAAGTAGCATTTGAAAGAAGAAATACTGTCCTGTAGTGCAAAAAAAGAAAAGAACCTAGAAAAAGGCTTCGCATGGAAAGGTATGCAAGATGGCTGCCAAGTCAAACATGTGACATCTGCTACGTTGGATAGGCTCTCCTCCTGGCCAGGTTACCACCAGCTGCCTTGTGACTGCTGTCCACTGCTCGGGACGAGAAATCCGCAGGATCAAACATCATGGGTGTCGACACAGCCTTGGCTGAGGGTTGCTGCATTAGGAATAAGAATGTGTCAGTGACTTAGCCCCCAAACTGACAATGCAAAACTCTAGTTCCAAATAAATCTTTCCACAAATGCAAGATTCTAGAACAAGGATCTTAAACACGTAACCTGCCGACTTCTCGTGTGCAGCCGCGTTGGCCAACGCAGAGACATATCTTTAGGATAAAAACAGGAACAGTGCAACACAAAACGAGCGAGTAAAGAGCACAGCACAGAGTGCTGACTAGCAACCAAATGCTTTATTTGCAGCAGCAGCATATAAAGACATCACTGAATGTGATATAAAGAACAGAAAAAGAAGGCTAAGTAGGATAAGCGTCAGCCATGGAGACAATCCAGTTCTTTTGTTGAGAGTGCGAGGGACGCAGAACTGACGGACGCGTCGCCACTTTTTAATATGCAAAATGCCTCAAAGATTTCCCGCGCACGCTTTTCACTACATCTGCCAATTATTTCGCACTTCTTAAAGATCGGGGTGCAACCACACGTGTTACAGTGGGCAGCCAGATGACTGTACGGGTTTCTTTTTAGTGAAGTGACATGCTCGTGAAGGCGATCATTAATGCACCTCCCCGTTTGCCTGATATAGCAACGTTTGCAATCAAGCAGGATTGTAAACGCCACAAAACGACACTACGGGACGGCCGCAATTTCAGAGAACCCACACATGGCGCACCGTCCATAGGCGGCCACTCTGTTTTCACTGAGGAGGCGCTGGCCACATTTAAAGTCATTGCTGGAATTGCGACACATCATTTCGACCTTTTCGTCCGTGGTTCTATGGTCGAAATGCAAATGACTCCATGCTACGCCGCGACGAAACTGCTTTTCAGGGACCTCCAATAGCACCCAAATGACGAATCCGTGCCGCATGGTCAGTCCGATTTCGGCCGTTGGTCGAGCTCTTCAACCCCTCCACGTCAAACGCCTTCCTCTACTGGACATACTTTTGCTGACCTCCGAGTATGAAGATCACCCAGCCCATGCCGGGGAAACTGAAGGCGGCGACCTCTGGGGGTAAGGTCGCAGGCCCCCTCCAAGACAATAAAAAGCCCCCAACACTCTCGCTGCAGAACGACGTGAAGCCGATAAACACCGACACTGAAGACATGATTGCCGACATTGATGTTTTGGTGGACGGACAGCCAGTGACAGCGTTAGTCGACACTGGTGCTGACTTCTCTATAATGAGTCAGGAACTTATCCTCTGCCTGAAGAAAGTAAAGACCCCATGGATGGGACCTCACATAAGGACGGCAGGCGGGCAATTACTGATGCCTACTGGAAGATTTACTGCTAGAATTAGCATCGGGGATTCTTCTTTCGTGGCTGCTTTCATCCTTCTTCCTGTGTACTGTAAAGATGTGATTATTGTAATGGATTTCCTGAAAGAATATGGCGCCGTAATTAACATCCCAAACCGCATGGTGACGTTTTATAAGAACCCTTGTTTAGTCCATTGCTTATCACTGCAACGCAACTCCTTTTGTCTAACAGCTGTGGCCACCCCTTACGTAATACGCTCACATGAGGGTCTTTAAGGAAATAAAGTGAAGCGAAATGAAGAAGACGATGTCGTCATCCCACCTCAATCATGTATCCTTGTTTCGGTAGCATGTGACACACCGTTTCATTGCGAGGGAGTTGCCGGCCAAATAACCACATTGTTGCTTACTCACAGTATTCAGTCGCACGAGGAATCATAAATGTCACCGATGGGCGCACGGACCTGCTGCTAACCAATTTTAGCACAAAGCGACGGTACCTTCCAAAGGGCACAGCTGTGGCTTAATTTGACGGTATTGCGGATGTTCGCGGCAAGTAGAACACCCTCCTGCACAGAGGCTAATTACTCCACAACTGAGAAAGAATGCCTTGCCGTAGTTAGGGTGGTTATGAAATTTCGCCCATATTTGTATGGCCACCACTTCACAGTTATCAGCGACCACCATTCACTGTGTTGGTTGACAAACCTTAAAGATCCTTTGGGACGATTGGCACGTTGGAGCTTACGGCTGTAAGAGTTTGACATGACTGTCAAGTACAAGTTATGCCGCGCAACATCATTTAAGCAATGGATTATCAACTTGCCCGGAATGCTGCTCTCACAAAGTCAGGGAAACGACATACGGATGCTGACTGCTTGTCTCAATCGCCGATAGAGTCGTCTGCTCCACCCAAAGAAAAAGACTCAGCATTTCTTTGTGTTCTGGACACATCCATCATCGCGCAACAACAATGGGACGACCCTGAGTTGCTTGAACTCATCACTTAAAGGGCAGATCTGTGAAACCACCTAGAGTATTGCAAGAGGACTGTTGTCATTTTGTTTGCGGGCCAAAGTCCTTTACAAAAGAAACTTTTCTTCGACGGCGTCCCCCTATCTGCTCGTCATTCCTGCAGCTCTTCGTACGGAAGTACTACATGCCTGTCACAACGAGGTGACTTCTGGTCACTTAGGCTACATGAGAACGTTGGTCAGAGTGCAGCAGAGGTACTACTGGCCGAAACTTACTAACACCGTGAAACATCACGTTAGCACTTGCCTTGACTGCCAGAGACGCAAGTTGCCTCTGTTGAAACCAGCCGGCCTCCTACAACCCGTCCAGGTTCCTCGAAGACCATTTGATCAAATCGGAATGGATATACAGTCGACTCCTGATAATTCAAAGCCGCTTAATTGGAATTTTCGGTTAATTAGAAGTGAAGTGCTGGTGCCGTCAGTTTTGTATGTAATCCTATAGAAGAAATCGCTCGATAATTCGATGTCCTCATCCAGTAATATTGTTTAATTGGAAGTTAATTTTCAGCCGGGATCCTCAAGGTGATCGTCATTCTTTGGTAGAATGTGCAATTTTTCAAGTGTTGCAACAGTTCCGTGCTCCGCGTTGGTGTTATCGCCACCGTAGGCGCCCGCAGCGCCATCCTTCTTGGAGCAGCGCGATTATTCATTGCTACGGCTGCTGTGGCCTCCGCGATCAACTCCGGCGGGAGGCGAAGCGGCTCCTGCCGGAGGCCACGCGCGGCTGCTGCGCGTGGCCGGAGCTGATTGCGGAGGCCACACGGGTGCCATAGGTGCACGCAGCGCTGCATACTGGCAGTGGAGAGATTGTGCGATTAGTCTTGCAGCGTCCGCAGCGTATGTCGAGGCGTGTGTTGGTCGAGCGCCTTTGTGCGGGTAGCTCGTAGGCTAGGTTGTTCCACGGGTGATTCGGAATTGACTGTACCTAGACGTGCAGTTTATAGCCATGGCAAACCGTGGCTCCTATCGCACGCTCGACCTGGCAACGAAAGTCGAGGTTTTGAAGGAAGTTGAGAAGGGAGGTGCCGCCAAACAAGACATAGCGCGGAAGTACGGGATCAAGCCGAACACGCTCTCAAACAACATCAAGAACAAGCGCACAATAATGGATGCATTTGAGAACGACAAGTTCAAGACTTCTCGGAAGTGAATGCGCACCGGCGCTTACCCAGAGTTGGAGAAGGCTCTGCTGGTTTGGATTAGGGAGACCAGGAGCAACAAACTTCCTCTCAGCGGAGACATCGTTGCAATGAAAGCCCGAACGCTTGCAGCAATGTTGGGGATCGATGGCTTCGTTTCGTCAGATGGATGGCTGACGCGCTTTAAAGATCGCCATGACCTGGTTTTCAAGAGCGTGTGTGGTGAAAAGGCGTCCGTTAACCAGGAAACATGCGCCACGTGGAAGGACGGAAAGCTGCGTGAATATCTCGCCGAATACAGACCGGAAGACATCTTCAATGCAGATGAGACTGCACTCTTATATCGGCTTCTACCAGAGAAGACCCTGACATTCAAGGACGACGACTGTGCTGGGGGCAAACGCAGCAAGGAGAGAGTGTCGGTGCTGATCGCGGCAAACATGACCCGGCACGGAATGATGTCGGTTACTTGTGATCGGGAAAGCCGCGAAGCCGAGATGTTTTAAAGGCGTGAAGCGCCTGTGGACTATAAGGCGAACAAAAAAGCGTGGATGACGGCCGAAATCTTCAAGAGCTGGATAAGCAAATTGGACCGCAAGTTTGCTGCTTCGAACCGCAAGGTGTTGTTCCTTGTCGATCATTGCAGTGCTCACGTGAATGTGCCAGCCTTGAGTGCAATACGCCTCGCATTTTTGCCTGCAAACACAACAGCTGTTTTGCAGCCAATGGACTAAGGCATCATCAAGAATGTTAAAATCCTGTACAGGCGGCACCTCCTCGAGCGCATGATTTTTTGTATGGATAGCTCCACAAAGTACGAGGTGAGCCTGCTTAGTGCCATCTATATGTTGGCGCGAGCATGGGATCGTGTGAAGCAAGAAACAATCGCAAACTGCTTCAGGGCTTGCGGTTTTGTGGCAGCTTCTTCGGAGGATGCCTCTGAAATTTCAGCGGAGGAAGCGTCAACAAGCGAGCTTGACGGCACCGATTTTGGTGATGCTCTCGGGGATGTCAATTTTGAAGATTACATAGCCGTAGACAAGGCGGTCGAAACGTGCGGCGCGCTGACGGATAGCGAAATTGTAGAGATTATTCGGACCCAGGAAGTGACCCAGGAAAGCGACGATGACGTTGAAGGCGAGCCGCAACCTAAGGCTGCCGATGTAGCTGCGGGCCTTGCTCTCGCGGAGCGCTTCTTTGCCGCTGAAGGTAACGTGGAAGAAGCGTTCCACCACATCTACAGCCTGCAGAACTTGCTTTCAGCAGCGCGATTCGGCAAGAAGAAGCAAAGCAAGATGATTGACTATTTTTCTTAGAGAAAATACTCGATTTCGCCACAAATAAAGTGCTGTTTTTTGTGTTTTGTGCTTAATTGGAAGTTCGTTTAATTCGAAGTTTTTTGCGGTCCCCGTGAACTTCGTATTAACGGGAGTCGACTGTATTGGGCCCACTTCCTACTTATACTGCAGGGAATCGCTTTGTTATCGTTGCAACCGACTACCTTACACGTTATGCTGAAACAAAGGCAATTCAGAGAAGCGCAGCAGCCGAGGTGGCGCACTTTTTCATTGAGCATGTTGTGTTGTGACACGGCCCACCAACAGTCGTAATAACATACCGAGGAAGTGCATTCATGGATGCACTTTTATATCACGTCTTGCTGCTAAGTGGAATGGCTCATCGGAAGTCAACCACCTACCATCCACAAATCAACAGATTAAGAGAATGCCTAAACAAAACAATTGAAGACATGCTCTCCATGCACATGGATGTTGAACATAAAAACTGGGATGACATCCTACCTTACATCACCTTTGCATATAACATGGCGGAACAAGAGACTCCGTTCACCTTTGTTCATGGACGGGATGTACGAACGATGTTGGATGCGATGCTTCCACACGACTTTGACGACACTGACACGGATGCCAATGTGTTTATGCAATGAGCAGAAGACGCTCGGCAGCTCGCACGCTTGCGGATTTGCCAGCAGCAAGACTACGACGCAGGGCGCTATGATCTTCACCGTCGAATAGTAATCTATGATGTCGGCGACAGAGTGTGGGTTTGGACACCCATACGGAAACGAGGCCTCTCCGAAAAGTTGTTAAGGTGATACTTCGGACCATATCGAGTATTGTGCCGACTCACTGATGTCACATTCGTTCCCGATAGTCCCAATTGTATGTGGCACCTCATGCACCATCCTGAACTTGTGCACGTTGTCTGCATGAAGCTGTATGCGAGCCCATAACTATGCGAGAGACCCTTACTTCCGCAAGTGACACTTACGGCCTAGCATCAAGGCTATGCTCTCTTAGGGAGGGACAAATGACGCGTGTATTCTATGCAGATGACAACAAAGATAGGGACATTAACGGACTTCGTTCGGTGGGTCAGAGAGAGAGATTCAGCGAGGACGAAGAAGACGTGTCTCTGGCCTGTTTGTTTTTGAACAAGTTGTCCTGCTGTTCTTAAACGTCTCCCTGTCTATTGTCCGCGTTGTACTGCGACAATACTAAGATAAATGCTGACAGATTGAGGCACCAAACACGTGTGCCTCAGTCTGTCAGCGCTTATCTTAGTAGTTGTATTGCATTCCTGTTCAAGGTCGCTCTCTATGTGTTTATTGGTTTTTACGTTGCTGTTGCTTTTCGGGTGCGCCTGTACGTCTGGTCTATGTAAGTATGGAGTTCATTTCATTAAATTAATCATCAGTTGTCAATACTGCTTCGTGTTCTCCCTTTCTTCAAGTCTCGTGTTTTCTTGCGGTAATTTCCCAAAATCGACCCTTTCCTTCCCTTTCAATTGTTGAACTGTGTTTTGTGTGCCATATGATGGCCCAATTTTGTTTGCATTTCCTCATGACGCTGTCCTAAATTACATTGCAAGAAGGAAACAGCAACATTTCTTAGCTGAGGCAGAAATGGAGTTCCGAATGAGAGGTCTTAATTCTGCACACAGGGACTTCTCTCTATCTGGCTTGATGCTTGACGCAAACATGAGACCTCTAGTTATAAGCTTCCAGTCCAGGGCTACCAATGTTGGTCATGGTAAAGAGCCCCTCGCCATCCTTTGGGATCAAAGAATAAGGTGGCTAGAATCAGAACTAAGCAATGTTTTTACTGGAGCCACCTCCATAACAAAAGTGACAAGCCCGGACTTCTGTGCATGTATGGGCATTGCCTGCATTTCTATGTTGCTGGAATGTAGTTATGGAGCGCAGGTACTGGATCCAGGAATACCCTGGTCAGTAGAAGGGTGTTTGTCCAAATTATTGGCTTTATTACCCAAAGTATGCTACATAGGTGTATTCGCATGGTACATCCATCAGAATGCAGTTGCTGTAGCCAAAGAATCAAGCCTACAATCCTTGGGCAGGAGCAAAATGGCACCAAAAGAATCTGAATTTGATCCTGTTGTTACAGCTTCACAAACAAAGTATAGTGTGGAAAACTGGACAGTGCCTAGTCCTGTCATTACTTTCTTGTCCTGTTTCTTGTGTTGTTTTAACGCTAAACTGCAAGAACCTCAGGGCCAGTACAGCAGATTTAGCAGAGGTCCAGAGCCAATATCAACAGTAATGTTTTTTTTTCCTGCAGTTTAGGTACTCTACGTTAACGTACATTATTTGGAGTGCATAATGTTTACGTATGCTAAGTAAGCAATAGTGTTGTCAAACATGGCGGCAACCAAGGCTCCCCCGCTTCAGCGTGAATTCTAGTGATGTTACGCTGCCACTATTCTTGGTCGCAGCGAACTGTTGAAATGAGCTTTCACTTCCTCTAAACTCACATGAAATGCTAGTTATGAGCACATAGAAACTCCAATTTCTGAGGCTGTTTGGCAATTCTGGAGTTCGTAAGCCTAACAAGAGGCTTCGGCATAGAAATGACAGGATGGTTGCTAATGCACTGTCTCGGCTTGGATATGTATGGCACAAGGCACCAGACAGTGCCCCGTTTTCTAATGCCTTCCTTACATTTGCATTTACTGTGCGTTAATTTAAATGTCTTGGAGTGACACGCACCATTATGTCCCGCAAAGGTGCTCATGTTTAACGTAAGTAAGGTGAGAAATTCTATTCTAAACCTAGCTATTCTTAGCACAGTGCCAAGCACACTTTCTAATCACAATGCGAAAATGCTGCTGCCTGTCAACATGTCCAGCGCTAATTACGCAAAATATAGTGAAAATAATGTATGTTTAAAAGTGATTTTTGCTTAACAACACGGCCTGAGTTTGTCAACGCATTGTTGTGCACACGTACGCTTGCCTTTGGCCTAGACAGTCCATGGGTGAGATTTTCTAGAAATGCCTTTTATGTTGTACCCTATCATGTTTTTCGTGCTTTGACAGGGGTCAGAGTGACCATTCGCATGTGTTATCAACAGCATCAGTTGGCCATCAACGGTGCATGACAAGAGCGGCACAGAAATGAGTGGAAGGCATCGCTACAAACTCACGGCTTTTATTTGACCGCTCTCATACTGTCGCTACAGATAGATGAAAGTACAGTCAATGCATGCACCAAATCTTCATCGGCTACTTCTAGATCGACTAGGCTTCGTTAGTTTCGGTTTCGACATTATCGTCATACCGACGTTCACTGAGAGCTTATATTAATACCCTGTAAACTGCATCTATTCTTTGAAGTATGTTTATGTTGCTTACTGATGTAATTTCTTTTATGTTGTCATGTGTTGCCATAGGTTTTATTACTTTAACACTCTAGAAATTGTGTAATCCATTCTTTGTTTATAACCGCAACTGATGCCTTTTTATTTATATATTATTATGTAACTAAGAACAAGAGGTCCCGCTGCAGTTTATAACTGTGGGACCTCTTTCTGTATAACTTCTACTGCATATATGTACCACTAATAAATGAAGCAATAAAAAAAAAACTTCGACGAAGTGCTGGCGACATGGCCGACAATCATGCCAGCGACATACCAAAATGAAAATATCGCTATTCCTGCTTGACCCGGCTGCCAAATTAGCACATGGCTGTGCAGTAGAAGTATGAATTATTGCACGGTGCGCTGTAAGGAGCCTACAAAAAAAATTGCATTAAATTATAGGGTTTTACGTGACAAAGCCACGATCTGATTTTGAGGCATGCCGTAGTGGGGGGCCCTGGAATAATTTTGACCACCTAGGTAACATATATCTAAATGTAAGTACATGGGTGTTTTCGCATGCTCAAATTCGTCTGAAATTTCAGCTGTCCTTATACATTAGGTCTATGGGGCTAGTGGCAAGACCGTTGAGCTGTATATCCTGTTTCTCTTTATACCTTCTACAGTAAACTACTCTTAAATGAAATGCTCCTTGGTATGCAGTTGCATGGCTCGAAATGTAGTGCTGGCTGCACATTGATTTTGCTGTTTCATTCCCTGCGGACAGTACATACTGGTTTGTGGGCAAAACGACAAGAATATACTGCCATTTACCTAATGAATAGAAGGTTATCTTTCCACAAAATCCCTTTAGAAGGCATTTTTTCACGTAGCCATAACAAGCATGCACTGAAAGTTGTTCAAATTTGCACTCACATAGGCGGGCACGGTTTCTGGAGGTGGTGGTGGAGCAGGTGCAGTCTGTTCTGGTAACGGAGCAGGCGACACAAATTCATAGCCAGAGCTCCCATCATGTTCTGTGCAAAGAAAAACAGTGAGAAAAAAAGATCACCAATGATTATAATACTTCCTAATGCAAAATTTGAGCACAGCGCTATACGTATTTTCATTAAGCAATATATTGAGGCAAAGAATTTGAGAGAGACATGTAGCAGAGTCAGGAATCGTTGAATCGCTATAATTGATTACCTTGATACGCATATCGAAACCTTATCACACGATGTTGAGACCTCATGGCAACTCTTTGTTAAAACCACATATTATTGTCTTGATAATTTTGTACCCAGCCGAAAAATGTGTAAGCACCGTGTAAACCCGTGGATTAACCGAGAAATGATCCACATGAAGCGTAAAATTAAAAGACTATGCAAGAAGCGTGCAACAATGACTTCCCAGTTTACAGAATTAAAAGTTAAGCTACAAACAAGCTTGGCAAAAGCAAGGAAATATTTTTATACTAATACATTGACAGATTTTCTTCAAACTAACCCCCAAAAGTTTAGGCGGTACTTAAGTGAGACGAAAACCGGGATTAGCAAAATGAATGTCGATGGTTTGGTGATAACTGACTCCTGTGCTATTGCTGAACATTTTAATGCATATTTCCAGAGTGTTTTTACTAAAACCGATGATTACGAATTTCAGAATTCAGTCATTGAAACTGATACTGACATAGAAGTAACGAGGGAAGGAGTAATACATATGCTGTTAAAACTTGATCCTAAAAAATCTGCTGGGCCTGACGGTATCCCTAATGCCTTTCTTAACCGATACGCTGAGTATTTATCCGGGTTTCTAACTGCTCTTTTTAACTGTTCACTGTCTTCAGGGGAAATACCGACTGACTGGGGTATAGCACGTGTTAAGCCGATTCATAAAAAAGGTGACCACTTGTCGTTTGAGAATTATCGTCCTATCTCTATTACAAGCAGTTGTTGTAAACTTCTCGAGCATGTTATTGCAAACTTCATTCATGAATTCCTTAGTGATAACAATGTATTATCAAAATTTCAACATGGGTTTAGAAAAGGGTTATCCACTGTTACACAACTAGTTACAACTGTGCATGAATTTTCACGAGTGCTTGATGCATCAGGTCAAATAGATGTTCTCTTTCTAGATTTCTGTAAAGCCTTTGACAAAGTGCCACATGGGAAATTGCTGTACAAATTACAGTGCTTGGGGTTACCAAGACAAATAGTTCAATGGATTGGGGCTTACCTTGACAATAGACAACAGTATGTGGTAATAAATGATTCATCATCTGCTATTCTTACGTCACGTCTGGAGTTCCACGGGGAAGTGTATTGGGACCACTTTTGTTTTTAATTTATGTTAATGACTTGGTTAATGTTATTCCCGAAAATGTGTCTGTACGTTTGTTCGCGGATGATTGTATCATTTTTAAACAAATTGTATCCCCCAGAGATCACATTGAATTGCAACATGCACTGAATGTTATTGACGACTGGTGTCAAAAATGGGGCATGCAACTAAATACTCAGAAAACAGTGCTACTTCGTATCACCAGGAAACTAAATCCGAGCCAGTTCTGTTATACCCTTAGAAACAATAGTATCTCGATTGTAGGCAAATATAAGTACTTAGGTGTCACCCTCACAAGCAACTTAACTTGGTCAACCCACATTTCTGATATCTGCACATCTGCATTACGTAAGTTACGGTTCCTTAAAAGAAAGCTGAAATCCGCACCCTTGCAAACAAAGCCTTTAGCTTATAATACGTGTGTTTGTTCTAAGCTTGAGTATGCTTCTATCATTTGGGATCCCTATTTAAAGAATGATATCATGCAACTTGAATGTATTAACAGAAAGGCTGTTAGGTTTATATTTGGCAAATATCGTAGACTTGATTCCCCATCCAACCTAATGCAATTAAACTGTATTTCTACGCTAGAAGCCCGCAGAAAATTTAGTCGCCTTTCATTTCTTTATAATTGTATGTTTGGTAACATAAATATATATATCAAAACGTTTATTTAAAAGAAAAAAAAAATGCAGAAAGCGAGTGGGTGGAGCCCCTAGTCCAGGGCCCCACTGGCTTAAGGTCCGCCGTGCTTGGTCGAGAAGCGCTAGTTGCATCTCCCGATCCTCGCTGGCGAGCCAAGTCTCCCACTGCTCCCTTCCGGAAAGTTTGCCGGCTATTTTTGGTGTATTAATTTTGGGTGGCCTGTTCTGGCAGTCCCAAGTAATGTGGGCGAGAGTTGGCCGGTCTCCGCACCAAGGACAGCGAGCGCTGTACAGCGTTGGGTGAATGGCATTTTTCAAATAAAGGTTTGGAAATGTGTGCGTCTGTATTCGGCGCTAGTCATAAGAGTCCTGCCTGGATAGGTCAGGGTGTGGTGGACTGTACTTTCTTAGCTCGTGCCGCTGGTGCTCAAGGATGTCTCGTGGTAAAAAGGGGTTTTCGTCAGAGTGGTCGGCCGCTCGGTTGACAAAAGCACGAGCTGCGCCGTCCGCTCTCTCATTGCCCTCGAGTCCTGCGTGACCCGGGCACCAGATGATCATGTGTTTCTGCATTAGGTTGGATCCTAATAGGTGAGTGGTGCTGTGTGGTAGCCTCCCGGTGAGGAATAGTCTACATGCGACTTGGGAATCTGTAAGTGTTATCGACAATTGTCCCAGAGCGTCCTTAGTTTTAATAGCTAGCGCGATGGCTGAAGCTTCTGCGGTATTCGCAGATGCAACTCTAGCCGTGGCACAAGTCACAAGCCCTTGATTTTCGGCCGCTCCTACCACTGTGAGGGCGTATTTGTAAGCACCACATCGAGCGACATCTGTGTAGACTGTATCCGGGTTTCCATCGAATTGCTGCATTAACTTTCGAGCTCGAGCATTTCTACGTCCCTGGTGGTATTTTGGACTCATGTTCTTAGGGATTGGGGCTACTATGATCCTTTCACGAAGGACTCTGGTCAGAGATTCGAGTTCTTCTCCCGCATACTGTGGATGAGTAGGGTAACCCACGCGGCAAAGTAATTTTCTGCCAGAGGTGGTTAAGCTAAGCCGCTCCCGTTGAGATATGAGCGTCGCTGCCCGTAGCTCCTCGTAGTTATTGTGAATCCCGAGGGCCAGCAGGCGTTCAGTAGAGGCTCCCTGTGGTAGGCCGAGAGCCGCTTTGTACGACGTTCTAATCAACGCATCTAAGGCCTTTAGTTCTGTTTTCGTGGGGTCCTGGAAAGGGAGGCTATATGTGAGACGACTTAGCACAAAAGCCTGAACGAGCCGGATCGTCTCTGTTTCCTTGAAACCTTTTCGGTGATAAGTTACTCTACGGATCATACGAGAGATCTCTTTCACCGTAATCCTAAGGGTTTTAATGGTGTGGTCTACTCGTTTGTTGCTTTGCAGCCACAGTCCGAGGACTCGCATTTTCTGGACTTCCTTTATCTGGCTGTCTCCTAGAAAGAGGTTCACCGGCTCGTGAGTTTGACGGCCTCGCCCTCGTATCCTGATAAATTCTGATTTATCGGGAGCGCAGCTCATTCCACTGCTGCGAGCGAAGGTTTCAACAACGGTCGCTGCTTCTTGCATGATTTCTTCTTTTTGTCCTAACGAGCCGCTGGTTGCCCATAGGGTAATATCGTCTGCATATATCGCGTACCCTAGCCCAGGTATGACGTCGAGTGTTTTGGCTAAGCATCTCATACCGATATTGAAAAGAAGGGGGGAGAGTATCGCCCCTTGCGGTGTACCTCTATTGGGCATGGGAAAAGGGTCTGAGTGCGTAGTGCCAATGCCTATTGTCGCGATGCGAGAGGTCAGGAAAGAGCGGGCGTAATCATAGATTCTTTGTCCACAACCGATGTCACTTAGCTCAGATAAGATAAGTTCATGTGAAATAGTGTCAAATGCGCTTTTTAAATCAAGAGCCAGGACGAGATGTTCCGCACCAAGCGTGGTGTTGCATAGAACTTCTTCGCGAAGTAGCAGGAAAACATCTTGTGTCGACAGATGCTGGCGAAAGCCGAATATGTTAGTGGGAAATAGGTTGCGGTCTTCAATGTAAGACGTGAGACATGTGTGGATCACCTTCTCAAATAATTTGCCAAGACAGGAGGTTAGTGATATCGGCCTGAGATTTTGTAGATCATGAGGTTTTCCTGCTTTCGGAATGAGCACAATTTTGGCCTCCTTCCACTGTTGTGGAACTACGCCCCTCTCCCATATCTGTTCATTAAAATACCGGGTAAGCTGTTCTAGGTGGTCGTCGCTCAGGTTCCGGATCATAGCATTTGTGAGCTGATCTGGTCCTGGAGCAGTATTTCTCTTCGCAGCTTGCGCTGCTGCGAAAAGTTCTGCCTTAGTTATCGGAGCGTCTAGCACCGCGTTTTCTTGCCCTTGGTATGGCAAGGTGCATGGGGGAGTGATTACTGCTCCTACGTACTTCTCTTTAAGCTTAGTGAGGAGGGCCTGATCTGTTCCTGAAAATTCTCCGGCAAGTTTTTGAAGAGTGCGGTTATTGGCCGTTTTTGTTTGTCCTGGTTCCATTATGTTGCAAAGTATCGCCCATGTCTTGGAGGTGTGTAACGTTTCGCGAAGTGAGTCGCAAAAGCTCGCCCAATTCGCTGTCTCTAACTGCTGTGCGTAAGCGTTTGCCTGCTCTGATATTTCAGCAATTCTGTGGCGCAGTTTGCGATTAAGTCGCTGTTTTTTCCATCGTTTAGTTAGCCCCCTTCTGGCTTCCCACATATGTAGCAGATGGTTGTCAATTACTGGCGTTTCCGCTGTGAGCGCTAGCCGCTTAGATGTTGCTTTATGAGCGTCTCGTATGTGTTTTGCCCACTCTTCAGCGTTCTCAGGTGATATCTCCGGCATGGGGATTTTGCGATAATTTACCCAGTTCGTGATTACCACCTGGCCACAGGGTCGCCGAATTTTCGGGGAGCCTACCGACACACTGATAATGAAATGGTCACTGCCTAGATTCTCTCCTAGATTGGTCCAGAATACCTCGTTGACATTATTTGTGAATGTGAGATCTGGAAAGGTGTCTGCACTGACGCTGCTACCTAATCTTGTCGGGTTTTGAGGGAGAACAACACGACGCACACGCCATGGCTTTGCACTAACCCCAATCTTTGCCTGATCAAAGGCTTTCAAATTCAGTTATTTTCCAAGAACTGTGGAAGAATGGAATTCTTTGCCGTCTGATATTTTTGGTTCCAATAATTTTCTCGCTGAGTTGGAGTGTTACCTTCTCTCTTAAGCTTTATTTTTCTTTTTTTCTTTTTGCTTTTCTTCTTTCTTACTTGCTTTTTTTGTTGTCTGTTGCTTTGCACATTCATGTTGGATGTAACCCACACCTGCTTGGGCCACCCCATTGGCCTGCAGTATTTTGAAATAAATAAATAAATAAATAAAATAAAAAATTCTGATCTGAAGGTCAAGCATGTCGGATTTTATACCTGACTCATAGAAGGTTCCAGTGTAATCCCTGGTGGCACATGGCTTCCAGAAAGTACTACACAATTTGTGTCATGCATACCATCAGATTACAAAACAATCGCAAAACATGACAACCGAAACAAGCACGAACGAGACCAAACCAAGCAAACCAAGCAAACCAAACAAGCACAAGCTAAAGCCGACGCGAGCAGACAATACGAAACGAGCGGTCTGGCCGAGAACAGATACGAGTACGCGTCGAGCGGCCAGGTGGGTCCGCATGAAACCATTTTCCCACACTCGTGTCACTGAAGGGGCTGCTCTCATTGGTCTCCGCTGTTTGCTCTTTCATCTTTCGCTGGTGCGCTCGTTTGCTCGGTTATCCTGCCACTGCTGACACTCGCCGCAGATTCGAACCATTAGGAGCTCCGCTTTAAAACGTCCCTTTAATAGCTTCGTTTAAAGCAGCTTTAACATGTTACATAAGAACTCCACCAATGAAAAAAATTTCCATGAGATAAACACTCATCACTAACCAACTTGCAACATGCAGGTGCACCCAAACAGCAGCGTCAGGATGGCACAGAGATTGGGGTACATTCGGGGGCAAAAGTGCACCCAAAATTATCTAGTTGCTCTGCAACACTGCGAAAGGTGGTGCACAGGCACATATTTAAGCACCTTAGGTGGAACATGCAAAGGAATTTGCAGCAGAGTTGCCGTGGGGTTGTAAGTGTTGCCAGGCTGACACAAGAACAAGACGTGTGCCCGCACCCTTCTGTTCAGTCTTACAAGGACATCTACTCACCACCCACAGCCGGAGGAACAAAGAACTGGACGGGGGGCTGTGCAGCAGACTGTTCTGGAAATGCTGCAACCACAGGTGCCGACGGAGAGTCACTAGATGCCTTGTTGCTGTTTGGGTTCAGCACATCCACGTAGTGCTTCCGCAAAGCTGCAAACGATGCAGAGGAGAATGTTGCATGCAGCACAACTTCCAGAAAGATGTGCAGACTTGCATTATATGATGCGAGCGTCACAGAGTCTCCCAAAAACAGGGTCAAAAGGAGTATGTTCTCTCACAGCGGTTCATATCACTGGCACCGTGTGCCAGCAGTAAGCCCCCCCGAGTAAAACTAAAGGTAGCAACATTCCTCCTCTCCCGGCCTCTCCTTTTCTGCTCACCGCTTGCGCTTGCTCTTGTCGCTCACCCTCACAGCTGGGTTGTTTTCTCCAGGGTGCGCTGGCTTCGCTCATAGAGTTACGCAAGGTAAGGCATTAAAAATTGTTGTTCGGTGTTTGCACATGAATTTTTACTGTATTTAAGGCTTGTTTATTGTGTGCTGTGCTAGGAGCAATGATGGAACACTATGAAACTGGCAGAAGCAGACGATTTTTGCGTTTTTTCGGCTCAGCAATTGCGCACTTGTTTTGCCGCTTTGGGTTCGCTGCCTGCTTCCAGCTAGAAGCCTTTTGAGGATAGTTTTGTGGACAAAGTCCTCTTAGTGTCGAGTTCTAGCACAAAATCGGAGATCTTTGTCTTGCCAAGGAACCCGTATGGGTTTCCTTTGAAGCAACTGCTACGAATGGGTGAATGTCTAATTTTCCCTTTATTAATTACTTCTCTCCACCTTGCGGGTTTCCGCAGAACTATTACGTCATAATGTATACATAATGCACACAATGTTCATATATCTGCCAGAGCTTTATGTGAGTGTAATGCCGCCCGTAACCAGTGTATCTGCAGGCAAAAACACTGAAGGTTCTGCATTGGTTTCTGCATTGAAATTTTGTGGGTCATGTTTCAGCTTCCATGTGTAACAAGTGCCGTTGGGGTTTGTTACCATCTGCGACTAACAGGAGGAGGAGGAGGAGGAGGAGGAAAAACTTTATTTTGCAAAGAAATTTGGGATCTCCCAGGCCCCCTGGGTCCTCGCACGACCCCACTGCACTCAAATGTTCATGTTTAACATGTCCATGACGCCGGCAGCGATCTTCTGCCTTGCCGGGTCCATGGAGCGTAGTGAGATCTCCCAGTCCTCCCAGGTTTGGAGTGGTATTGGCCAGCGGGGGGAGGAGAAGCCGGGCAGGCCAGGAGTATATGGGTGAGGTTTGCTTTCGGCAGGACCAATTCATTAAATGTCTAGACAAATCATTAACCTTTGTATTTAACAGATTCCCTGGCTAATCTATGATTCTTGCGGGTGATTTTAACCCTTTATTGATAAGTGTTGCCTACAGGCAACACACCAGAGGGAAATAAACTTTATTTTCTAAGCAGGTGTGCATCTTGCCGAGTTTGGGTATTGAGTATGAAGTTTATAGCACTTAAATGTCTTTGACCAACACAGAATGACAGGCAGCAGGCGCCATTTGTTGGTTTAGAGCATGAACATTGGACGAGGAAGAAGTTTGGCACATGACTCGCTGTCTTTTGTGAGCAAAGTCGGAAGCGACAGACCGACGCAAGATATCTGGCTGAAGTGTTGTCACACATGTGCTGTAAAGCAAATGAAATGTGCACCTTGGGTTCACATATGATGAGAACTGTCTGTACTAGTCCCAAATGAAACCATAAGTGGCTTGGGTTAAGCTCACTTCAAGTTTTCTGCCTGGTGTTTCCCCCCATTGATGAAAAAGTTTCCACAAAGTATTTTTTATTTTCTTTTAGTCTGCTTATTCTCAATGTGTTTTGCATATAAAATGAAAAATAAGCATTTTTTTTTCATGTACTTATTTGAGCCCTCATTAAAGGGTTCATTATCTTCGAATTAACTGGTGAATGGGCACACCCTAAAGTGGCCCGGGAAAGCTGAATATAAAGATTTTCTTGATGCCATTTCTTCTCACGGATTAAGCCAAATAGCTTTCTTGCTCACACAAGTGGAAACTATCTTGTATTTTGTGCTGACCACTGAACCTGTGAATATGTTTGTGCATGTGTTACATTGCATCAGTGATCACAACATCCTCCATTGTGAATATGCACTAAAGAGTAAAAAAGCATAAAAGAAAACGAAACAATTTACGATTATATGCGAGCAAATGTTGAAATGATCACCAGCGATCTCTCGTCTTTATGTGTGGAATTCTTGAGCAGCAAGCATGATTGTGGTAGCAATGATGATTGGAAGATTGTAACAAGCAGATTGAACTTAAAGAAAAGTATATCCCCAAAACATAAATACCTCTGTCTACTCAAAGCATGTGGTTCACCTCTCACCTTAAGTGCTGTATGAACAGAAAAACACACTCTTATTCAAAAGCTAAGCTGCAGACATCTGATGATGACTCAAAGCACCATAGAGAATAATTGAAATTGTTCAACATCGAATTTGTAGCAGCTAAAAGAAAAATTTTTTAACCATGATATTTAAAACATGTTAGTTAACACAAAACAATTCTGGAAAGTAATAAACCCCTCCCCAACTGTCGTCACCATGCTTCATGTCCATAACGAAGGTCAAGTTCCTTCCCCCATCAGAGGTCACTAATGCAGTAAATTGTTTTGTTCAGTTTTCACAAGCGAACTTTCTGTGTCTATTAATCTTGACTTTGGTTCAGTTAACTCCGTCACAAATGATATCGTAATCACTCAGAAAGGCATAAAAGCTGCTGTTGATAATCTTTCTAACAGCTCAGCTCTTGGTACAGATGGAATCCGTCCAAAACTAGTCAAATTCACTTATAACAATATTGAAATGCCACAAAAATTCCACTGTTATAACTGTAGTGAAGAAGAGCACGAAGGAGATGCTCTTGCGCCTGCGGTGCGCGCTATCAGCGTTTGTGTACTGCCGATGCGACGTCCATTGGTCCACTGCCGGTGCGACATCCATTGTGTCTAGTGTCAGAATAAATCATACTACATTTGGTGGAGGTGCAGGGTATCAGCAAGCACGAATAGCGCCACTTCGGCCCGGGCACAGTCGATGATGGGACAATGGTGAGACAAGTCCCAGCCGAGAATGATGTCATGTGAACATGAAGACAGCACAAAAAATTCAACAACACAGCCAATGCCGTCAATAACCACCGTTGCGATACATTGAGCAAGCAGTGCTATGTGCTGCACAGTCGAGGTGCGTAGAAGCACACCAGACAACAGCGTGGTGACCGTGTGGACGACTACGCTTTTCGTCTATGACAGAAACTGCAGCCCCAGTATCAATAAGTGCAGTTAGGGCGGTTCCTTAAACCAATACGTCCAATAAATTGTGTGGCGACTGTGAAGGCCTTGCAGAAGTCACGAAGCTTGCAGTTCGTGCCTGCGGAACTGCAGCAACTAGTTTTCCTCACTAGGTGACTGGCGGCGACGTAAGGGGGAAAGCGAGCAATGATGTGGTGACGACAAATGATGGGTGCCAACAGGGCGTTGAGGAGATTGTGAAAACTGGGTTTGGAAGCATGGCATGCCCAGTAGCATTGTGAGAATACCCATATCCAGGCGTCGTGACAGTAGAGTCAGCAGGTGGCATGCGACGATGGCAGAAGCGCGCGACATGGCCGGCGAAACCGCGAGCGAAGCATATGGGCCGGTTGTCGCGTCTGCGCCAAGGGTTCTGAACTGGGCTTCGAGGCGGAACTGGAGGCGACATGCGACTCAAGCACAGCTTGAGGTTGCATTGGCGCAGCAAACGCAAATGTCGATGGCACAGGTCGCGCTGCGACTGCAGCATAGGTCAGAGGTGCAGCCACAGGAGGACAGGGTTGAGCTAAAGGTAGCGACTCAGGAAGTTATTCGCAAATGGCCCACCTAATGGCAGCGTAGACAGTTGGCGTGCCACCTCGTCACAATTGAAATCTGTAATCTCCACCGAGAGCGATGATGCGGGCGTGGAGTTGGAGCGAAGTGTGAAGCCAGAGAGAGAGAGAGTCGCCAGGTGCAACAGCGCTGCGCACAAGGACCCTTTGTTGACACAGCTCATCGAAGCTCAGGCAAAGAGTGACAACAGCAGCAACTGAAGTTGGGTTTCATGCTAGAAGCACTTGAGATGCGTCGTCCTCGATGCCCATGAGGATATGCTTCACCTTGTCCTCTTTACTCAAGGTGGAATCGACACTGGCGCAAATATTCACAACATCCTCTGCGTGGCTGGTGTAAGTCTTGCCACTTGTTGTGATCACTGACGCACTCATAGGTAGACAGCCAATCTTCCATGTCAGTCTCGCCTGATCCGCTAAAGACAGGAGGGTCCCACTGCCGCTGGACTGCGCTGCAAATGATAGAAGCAGCGGATGCCCCACGCGCATTGCTGAGAGCCTTGTTCATGGTTCTACGTTGCAAGGCTCCACCTCTCCCACTTGCTGTCTTCAACACTGTATCTGGATTATCCTTTATGCTTGCCTGTAACCAGTCTCAACACCCTGTGACCTTACTGCGTGGTGTATCACTAGGTCGTGTTCAGCCCTTTGACCCGCTTCACATTCTCAATACTTCCGACGATACGGCCTGTTATCAGCCCGACGCCATGGGTGTCTCCTGTAGTATTAGTACGCAAGAAGGCTCAATAAAATCACACGTAATAATGTCTATCCAATGCCTCGGATAGCTGAAGCCTTAGACTCCTTACAAGGCGCACAGTACTTCTCATCTTTGGATCTTCGCTCCGGCTATGGGCAAGTGCTGATGGCAGAAGATGACTACGCCTGACGGCTTGTACGAATTTACCATAATCGCATTCGGGCTCTGAAACGCACCCGCTGCTTTCGAGCATATGATGGACACCACACTTTTACTACTGGATAGCAGCAGTCCGATGCGCTGCAGCCAGTCTGCTCATCTGCTGCCTTGCAGAGGGACATGATGTCGCAGCTTGACATACTGCCAGTCACTACGTTTGCAGCCCACAACACAACAAAGTCGCAGAGCTCTCGTCAAAATTGAGCACGTTGTAACACAAGCAGATGACGCTTGCTGTGTGCCAGAAGTGCTTAAGTGTAGTGAGAAATCGTTCTTGTGCATTCTCTTTCTGTTACTGTCTTTTTATAGAAACAAATTAACTAACATTCCAACTATTACAGACATTTGTTCACCATAAAGTTGGAAAAATTATTGATGATGCGCCGTGGGCAGCCAATCGTATAGCTCGCCCTACTAACTACTAACTACAAGTGGAAAACCTGTCTGTGCTACCTTGATGACATTGTCTTGTTTCTGCCAGATTTCTCGACACACCTCGTTCCCTTGCGTGAGATGTTGACCTGGCTCCCCTCAGACTTCCAACTCAACATCAAAAAGTGCCATTTTGCTGCCTGCAAGTTAACAATATTGCGACACGCTGTATCGAAGGATGGTGTGCTTCCTGACCCAGCCAAGCTTAGCGTGGTTGCAGAGTTTCTCATGCCCACTACTCTTAGGGCACTCCGAAGCATTATAGGGCTGTGCTCTTTTTTTCAGTGTTTTGTGCACAATTTTACAACTATCATTGCACCACTGACCAATTTGCTTACTGCTACCAACATTTCTGGGTGGTCAACTTCGTGTGACGAAGCCTTCAAGCAACTACGTTGCCTACTTACTTCACCAGCGATTCTTCCGACACTACAATCCCACAGCACCTAGAGGTACACACGGATGCCAACAGAATCAGACTTGGTGCTGTCCTTAAGCAACGGAAAGACTGCTATGAGCACATCATCGCTTATGTGAGCCGCATTTTAAAGAAGGCAGAAGCCAACTCCTCTGTAACAGAAAAGGAGTGCTTGGCCATTATGTGAGCTCTTGCCAAATTTCGTCCATAACTATACGGTCGCCCTTTTGACATTCACCCTTTTGATGACCTCGGATCATCAGTGGACAACCCCGTCGCCAGGAACATCCACTGCTGCTATAAAACCCGTGCGCTTATCGCCACCACTCTATGGGCCCGGTAGCTGCGTGACAATGCAGTCTACTAATCCGCTGCTTTTCACGATGCAGGTTAGAAATAACTTTTCTTTGCTCGCTAAAGAAATCTAATTTTTTTCCTGATGCAGCTACCGAGCCCTCAGTGCTGTGCCTGTATTGTTGCCGAATGTCCGCATGTTATTCGTATTCTCTTGCTATTGTCAGGTGACGTAGAAACTAATCTAGGCCCCGACCGTTTTGACACAGTACTTGCCGAGCTCCAGAAACTAACTACCGGGCAAACCGCATTATTGTCTGATTTACAGGACATTAAACAACAGCTGAAAACTACTGACACAACATTGGTCGACCTAAACAAATGCATAAACGCTCTGGAATCCCATTACGCTACCCTTTCTGCTCTCCACTCTGAAATAGACACCCTGAAAACTTTAACAACCGAACTTACCCACAAGGTCGACAAACTGGAAGCACGAGTGGATGACGCAGAAAATCGCTTCCATTGTAACAAAGCAAATTTTTTACAATGTTCCGGACACTAATCATGCTGAAACTTCTGCAGACTGCAAAGAAACTGTCATTCGCCATTGCTCTCAACAACTAGGCCTTGAAATCGACCCTAATCTAATAGAGCGTTCCCACCGTCTCGGGCGTCACTCACCTAATCGTACCAGGCCTATCATCATGAATTTCACATCGTCCAAAACTAAAGAACGCATTCTATCATGTGGTTATAAACTTAAAGGCACGAACTACAGCATTCGCGAATACTTTTCCGCTCCTGTCCGTAATGTTCACAAAAATCTTGTAGCCTATGCCAGATCGGTATCTGATAAGTTCTCCCTGCGCTTCAAAACTTTACACATTCGTCCGAAACGCTACATATTCGATGAAGCTTCACAAAAAGTAAAAGAAGTGAAATACCAATCATCTCACCATCAATCGACAGGCAATTCTAAGCATGTTCAACAACAAGCACTTTCATTATCAGCGCTGTTTTCTCTAACGTGCACAGTTTCATTTCAAAGCGTGACATCATTTCAAATATCGTCTTACCTTCTGCCAGCAACCTACTAACCTTGACGGAAACATGGCTAAAAAGCGACATCTACGATAGTGAAGTCCTTGTCGACTTGCCTAATTTCCGCGTCTTCCGCAAAGATCGCCCAGGTATGAGAGGAGGGGGGTACCGATTGCAACTAGGCATGAACTATCATGTACAACCATTAATGTTTCATCAGACATAGAAATGTTATGGGTTTTAAGTTATGCTTCACCTCAGTCAGTTTTGACTGGCCTTTGCTACAGGCCTCCTAACAGTCCGGATTCTTCTACAAAACTGAATAATGCAATAACTTAAATTACATTGAAGCATCCTAACACCTGTACTCTCTTATTTGGAGATGTCAATTTCCCGAGTATTGATTGGCATAATCTAACTACCACAGGTAATATGGATGCTAACGAATTTCTTGAAGTTTGCTTTAATTTTAATCTTGTTCAAATTATATCGCAGCCAACCCGTGTAACTGAGGGCTGAGGGTCACATTCTCGACCTAATATTAATGGATAATCTGGAATGCGTTCATTCCATCACGCATCTACCAGGTGTCAGCGATCACCAAGTCATACAAGTCAGCTTCACAATTAAACTGTTTTCACAAACAACAAGCAAATGTAACATCCGACTTTATGATAAAGGAAACAATACTGTCATAAATAATGAACTTTGCACATCCTTACCCCGTTTTCAGTCTGACTTTAATCAAAGATCTATCCACAACAACTGGTACTTGTTTAAGACAAAAGTTTAAGGTTTGGTTGACAGGTTTATTCCAAGCATAAATATAAGAACCCCCAAAACCCTTGGTTCACAAATACACTCAATCGTCTTGAAAAAAAGAAGAATCGTCTTTTCCGTTCAGCCAAGTTGCGGTCTAGTCAGAATGCTTGGGACAAGTATTATGCAGCTGAAAAAATGTACCTACAAAATGTGCAAGAAGCCAAACACTCTTTCCTTCATTATGACCTGCCTAAAATGTTGTCTAATAACCTCCATAGGTTCTGGCAAGTCATTAATACCCAGAATACACGCAGAATTTCCCTCACCGATGCATCAGGTAACTATCTGTAAATCTGAATGTGCCAACATTATCACAGCTTTTTCACCTGCGTTTACTAATGAAAACGATCCAGCTGTTTCTCCGAACCCTGCAATTATCCAGGAGACAATGCCTGCACTTGTATTCTCTTCTGAGGGGATTTGTCCCAAATAGAGAACTTAAATCTTTCATCCTCTGCTGGCATTGACAACATCAACACTAAGATACTGCAGAACACCAAAGATACATGTTCATCTCTGTTGTACTTATTCACTCAGTCGCTCCTCACAGGCCAACTGCACTAAGATTGGAAACAAGGGAAGGTTGTTCCAGTATCACTTCTAAATTACGGTCCCGTTTCTCAATCTAGTATTCCCTGCAAAACTATGGAACACATCATTGATACTCATTCATGGCATTTCTCGACTGGAATAACTTTTTCAATCCTGCCCAGCACGAGTTTCGCCACGGTTACTCCTGCGACGCACAGCTTGCCGCATTCTTACACAATCTGCACTCTAACCTTGAGTCTAATCTTCAGTCTGACATAATATTTTTAGATTTTGCTAAAGCTTTTGATAAAGTACCCCATTAACGCCTTCTATAAAACTTCCCCACTTAAGTTTTCCCCCTAATATCATGAAGTGGATTGAAGAATTTTTGACTAATGGTTCTGAATTTGTCACCATTAATAGTAGGAATTCCAATTCAGTCTCTAATGTCAGGCGTCCCGCAGGGATCTGTGCCCGGCCTGCTACTTTTCCTAATATACATAAATGATTTACCGTGAAACTTAAAATCTAGCATACATATGTTTGCGGATGATTGTGTGATATATCATGCTATTATTTCCACCGCTGACCAATCTTCTCTTTAAAGTGATCTCAATGCTGTCCAGGACTGGTGTAACGAGTGGTTAATGGACCTTAAACCACATAAGTGTAAATACTTGTCCATTCACCGTCGCCATAATTCTCTCGTATTTCCTTACGTAATCTCTGAAGTTCCGGTACAACTAGTTCATTCGTACAAGTATTTAGGAGTAACACTTTCGAGCAATCTTTCTTGGAATTCTCATGTTACTAACCTAATATCATCCACGAACAGGACGTTAGGATTTTTAAAATGCCACCTACATCATGCTCAACATGCAGAATTATTAGCCTACATATCATTTGTCAGGTCAAAACTCGAATTTTCATCGCCTATTTCGAATCCTCATCAAGCATACCTAATTAATGATCTTGAATCTGTACAAAGTCACGCCGCTCATTTTATCCACTCGTCATATTTCTTTGATATCAGTGTTTCCTCCTTAGAAACTGCATCCACATTATCCCCCTTACCGCTCCGTCATCACATTGCCAGCCTATCTTTATTTCACAAATTCTTTCACAGCCCTATGCACATCACACCTTATATCCTTCCTCCCTACACACGCATATCTCACTGCATTAACCATCAGCTGCAGGTTGCCCGTCCATGCTCACGCACTGTCATGTTTTCAAATTTTTTTTTCCTTGCGCAGCTGCAGACTGGAACGGCCTTCTTGACGACGTTGCTGTCATCATGTACCCATCAAAGTTCGTTGAAAATGCAAAAAACTTCATGTTATTCTGACTACGTATTTTTATTCTTGCCACCCCTTATGTAACACCCCATTTATTGGGGCCTTTGAGGTAATAAAATGAAATGAAATTGTCACTGACTAACACGCCCTTTGCTGGCTGTCCTCATTGAAGGATCCGTCAGGTCGCCTAGGCCGATGGGCACTTCACTTACAAGAACATGACATCTGCGTTGTCTGTTGATCGGGCAGAAAGCCCTCCGATGCCAATGCGCTTTCCCGGTCACCGATACCTTCTGATATGGCTTCAGTGTCTCTGTCCTTCACATCCATGTCACCTATCAGCGTCGCTGATATGCCAGACGAGCAGCGTAAAGATGCCCTGCTTTCACCTATGCTGAATTTCCTTCACGACCTATCCATCACACCCTCTTCTCACACACTTCGTCGCCAAGCCGCTTACTTTGATGTACAGGACAACATCATTTACTGCAGAAATTGTTTGCCCGATGGTTGCAAATGGCTCCTTGTGATACCACGACGCATGCGTTCTGACTATGCGCTTATTTTCATAATGGTCATGCCGGCATTCTGAAAACGTATACTTGGCTAAGGCAGCGTTTCTACTGGCCTGGCATGTATCACTTCGTGTACCAGTACATACGAGCTTCACGGCGTGCCAACTGTGTAAAATTCCTCTTGGTGAGCTACAGCCGCTGCCCTGTCCGGCTCGGCCCTTCGATTGCTTCAGCATAGACGTATACGGACCACTTCCCTGCAGCTCCTCAGGTAATCGATGGATAATGATGTGTCAACCACTTGATGTGCTATGCCGATACTGTCGCACTCCCGGCGGCCTCTGCGCATGAAATTGCGTTTTTCATCTTGCGGAACTTCGTTCTTCAACATGATGCCCGATGCAAACTGCCCAGCGACAGGGGGTGTGTCTTCCTGTCCGAAGTAATACAAGCCCTTCTTGCTGCATGCAGCATCGTTCATCGCAAGTCTACAGCCTACCACTTGCAAACGAACAGATTGACAGAGAGGTTCAACAGCACACTCGGTGACATGCTGACTATGTACGTCATAGCTTCGGACCACAGTAACTGGGACAGTCTTTTGCTGTTTGTAACGTATGCCTATAATACAGCCACACAAGCTACCACTGGCTTTTCGCCCTTTCTTCTGCTGTATGGATGAGAGCCCTAGTGTACTATGGAACCACAGCTCCCATACCGACCTAACGCTTCTGAACACACGCCTGTGTCTGAAGCCGCCAAATACGCAGAGGACTGCACGCAGCTTGCTCGAACCATCACGACTGCCGCTCAAGGTCGTCAAAAGCTGCAGCATGACAGTGGCGCGCTTACACCACGTTTTCCGACTGGCTCCCTTGTTTGGTTGCGGGTCCCACCTCACAGCCCCGACCTTTCAACCAAACTTCTTGCATGCTATGATGGCTCCTACCACGTCATAGACCGCACCTCCACTGTCACCTACATTGTAGAACCTGTGAAACCATCACCCGACCTTAGGCATCGCTGGTGTGACACGGTTCATGTCAACCGACTTAAAGGGACCCTGAAACAATTTTGACGATTTTGTACAAACGTATCGAGTAGTTAGATTGGGTCCCTCTGATCATTAATTGATGTATCTAAGTGCTCCGCGTAAGGCGTATAAGTTATTATAAGGTTTTAAATATGTACATTGCTGCCGATCGCAGCATATCGCTCGGCTGAGTTTTAAGCCGCCCATATTCATTTGACATCATTTACCCCTATGACGTTAGTAGGGCGAGCTATACGATTGGCTGCCCAGGGCACGTCATAAATAATTTTTCCAAATTTATGGTGAACAAATGTTGTTCGTAATAGTTGGAATGTTAGTTAATTTGTTTCTATAAAAAGAAAGTAACAAAGAAAATGCACAAGAACAATTTCTCACTACACTTAAGCACTTCTGGCCCACAGCAAGCGTAGTCTGCTTGTGTTACAACATGCTCCATTTTGACCAGAGCTCCGCGGTCAGAGTCGGTCTCAGTCTTTTCGCAAGCACCGTGATTTGACTTTGTTGCGTTGTGGGCAGCAAATGTAGTGACTGGCAATATGTCAAGCTGCGACATTATGCTCCTCTGCAAGGCAGCAGATGAGCGGACTGGCTGCAGCGCATTGGACTGCCGCTATCCAATTGGTGCCAGGATTTGCACATTTGCGGCCGTCACTTTACACCGTAGAATTACTATCTCACTAGCGTTTCACGAGTCCGGTATTTGGGTAAATGCAAGCGCAAGGGGACAGGGCCTGGCCATTTCACTGTGCCGTTTAAAGGGATGAGCAGAAGCGCACATGTGAATGGTCTGCACGGTGCAACCACCTGGTGGCACAGAGCTCAACCACACACAGTAGCAGTAACGAAGTGTATTCTTCTTTGCTGCTGGTGCAAATTTTTCGCAGAAGTGTAATCGTTAACACATTGTTTTTGTAAATGTTTAAAATGTTTTACACTTGATTAGAGCATTATTAGAGCTTGGTTTGGCTGGTTAAAGGGAAGCTGAAACACTTTTCGAAAAAAATGAGTTCTCTGCGGCATTCTACAGTTTTGAGTCCCCTGAACATGAATATCTCGTTCAAAAAGGGCGGAAACAAGTGCAAGCGGCTGTTTTTTCATGTAAACGCGCACCAGCGCCTCAGGGTATCGCGCGAATGCCGCTGTTACCTGTGATTGGGCGGAGCCGCTGTGACGTCAATGGCGGCAGTCGCCGGTCGGCGCCGCCGTTTCAGAGCGTAGCACGCTGTTCTGTTCTGGCTTCATAGCTGAGTTGTAAGCATTATGGAACGTTCTCGCTGTCTCGGACAGCTTGTATTTTCGCCGTACATGTTCGAACCGACAGCCGATACGGAAAACGATGGCGGCAACGGCGATGTTGAGTGTGCCAAAAGCGAGAGCGATGTGTGCACCTTCTCGCGCGTTGGAAATCTTAGCTGTTACGTATGCTTTTTTTTTTCATGTAGCTGCACGTTCCAATGACGGGAGAAAAAATGCGCTAAAGTGTCACTGGGAACTTGCTGCTGGAAGAATGCCGAAGCACTAACCTCTCATTAGATTGTAAACACGGGTACAATTCCGCGATGTCAAGCACCTTGTCGCTGCTTGTCTAAAGTCCCGTGGTTTTCCGAGCGTTGATACACGATCGCGAAGATAAGTGCCGCGTTTCAAAGCGCGCACATGCAGTGCTGCGAGGTATAGTCATGGAAGTTGCTTATCATACAGATCCAGATCGAGAAGGTCAGGGGGATTATATGTGCAATATTCAGCATATGGTTCGACGACTTTGCGATTGTGGCTCGATCAAGAATCGGTGTGCGCGCTCCATGCTAGTGTTGACATAAAGATATTAGGCAGTTTTAGCACCACCGTGTGGTAAACATGATAACTGCAACCGTACGTCGAATGTCACTAGGCAAGCCTATACTCCATTTCATACCCCAGGTGCAACGCTGTGGAAGCTACGCACGAAGTCCGGTTACCAAAATTTATTACTGCGCGCATTTCCGTCTATGGTTCGAAGCGTGCCAGCGGCATTTGCTCGCACGAGAATGCACGTGAAGCTGCCGCGACAGGCTGCAATTAAAGGAGGCCGAAAAGAAAATTGATTTAAAAGAACGTGTTAGCAGCCGTATAAGTACACGGATTGTTTCTATGGATAAATTCTTTTTTTTTTTCATTCAGAACTGAGCTTATATATGAAAAGTTTTCTCAAAAATCGGGTCAAGAAACACCGAACTTTTTCTAAGTGCGAACGCAGCCACTGCAAGAAGTATCTCAAGCCTCCACAGCGTTGCACCTGATGTATGAAACGGAGTATAGCAACGCTAGCAACAACGCGTTTCCACATTTGTCGTAACGCTATCCGGCTATCGCGGAAATGGTCCGAGCACAGCACAGTTGATTTCGTCGGCACGAACTTATCTCTCCTCACCGCACTGCGCTGCAAGCTTCTTGTCCTACGGGGACCTGTGAAACACCACATCGTCTCGCCCGCGTGTGTTCCCGCAGCCAAATGCTGCACAGAACGAGGGCATGTTGGGCGCCCTTGGCTGTAGGCACTCACACAGCACAAAAGGAAAGAACAGTTTACGAAAATCTCAAAACAAATGTGAGCGGCGGCGGCGGCAAATCTCTCGTAGCATCGATCAGTAAAGCGCAGGACGGAAAGAGGCATGCCAGCGCATGTCAGCACGCCGGTCCGGCAGCTCGGTCCCCGCCAGTGACGTCACTCTCGCCGGTTCTCTCCTCTGGCAACCACCTCACCCGGCGCTCCGGGAAGCGATGGGGGCGTGTCCGCGGGGGTGATTTAGAAAGCGATTTCCGCCCCTTATATTAACAAAACGAAGAAAAAAATTTCGGAACCAGAAATTATTAGGTCTGTTCTTCCCAATCCCAGCAATTCAAGGAAATTGAAAACCGTTTCAGCTTCCCTTTAAGCTCAGTGCCAACAGGTGGCTAGACTGTGCAGACCGATCAGGCCGCTCACGTACGTCTACGCTAAAGTTCCTTCATCAGCTTTAGTTTATGCCTCCAGCCATCCGTCGAAACGCCCAGCTCGCCTGTGGTTACCAGAACACCAGACGCATTCGGCACTGCGACAGAATGCTCGGAAAACACGTTGCTTCGATAGTTCTCACGTGGGGTCGACTGCCAAGCAGCTGGCAGAGAGTTTGGAGAGGCTTCATGCGCTCGCTCCTAGAGAACTGGAAGTCAACGACACAATGTGCAATCATGACGCAGAGCCAGTGAAGGCAGAGCTTAGCCCCGATCACTCAGCGAACAAGTTGAGGAGAAAATGCATGACTATGGAGGAGGGTGAACTTGTAATCGTCCGCAGCTCACACAAATTGCTTCACACAAATTGCTTCACACAAATTGTGGTGCGAATGATTAACTTTAGCTGTACCCTACGCGTCTACGTCCAAGCCGTTTCAGGGGACCTTTAAGCCGCACTGACCCCGTGATCCTACCTACGTCGTAAGTCGCCAGGATGGCTCATCTTCTCTCCCGAGGCCATCTTAGTCAAAAAGAGGGTGAAGAAAACACACTTGTGTCTGCTGTGCGCACGATCAACTTTCTTGTACTGCCGGTGCTACCTCGATTGTGTCTAGTGCCAGAATAAATCGTCATACTACATAACCAATAATCGTTAAAACCAGGCTGCATGAAAAAAAAGCAATAGGGAAATGGCAGAGCCGTTGTGAGAAAGCTATAATGATGGGGAGACCAATGGCTCTCCCCACTACTTTCCTCCATCCGGCTGCTGATTGTGTTGATTCGTTTAACTGTTTAACTCTGCCTGCTCTGTGTGCTGATTTTGTGTAACAAGCTGTGGCTGTCGACGTTCAAGAATGGCAGTGCTATAACAACTGCAAAGAGGGTTCATGGGTGACAAGTAACATCCGAGCTCTGCCGAGGAATTGCTTTGGTGGCCCCAAAAGGCACCTTTTAAAAATGTGGGAAGGTTGCTGCTGCAGCATCTCAGCTTGAGAAATCTAGAAGGAATGCTTGGGCGAGATTGCCACAAGCCTCTTGTCACATACTTCTCACTGGCTTACATGAGGAAACACCACATCTGTCAGCCATGCTTGTTTTTGCGGAGCTTGCTGGCATCCTTCTCCAAAGCATCCAGGTGCTCCATGTGGTACAGTGGAAGGTACCTCCCGAAAAGGAAGGTCCGGATGGACTGACTTATCTGCAGGGCCTCCTATCAGGACAATGTTGAGGCAGCCTGCCCTACCGCGTCATCACTGCCTTCGTCGCCATCACTGTTGCTGTCACTGTCCGATGCAAGCACATTTGCAATGATTGTCTCATCGGTTAGAGAAGTTCTTAGGTTTCTAACGCACCATCTGCATGTAGAAACACTTTGAGTCCTGAAGCATCTTCGTACACTGCCTACCAAAGTTCAGGCATAACTTTGCTGGTGGGAGCTTCGCAGGCTTTGTGTAAGTCACTGCAGCCTTGGACAAAGCACTTTCCTAAAGCACTTCCGCACCGTAGAAGTGCTTACTTCGGACCACGTACCAAAGATAACTAAACAGCCATTAACCCATTGGCTTCCACGGCCAGCGCTCCGCCGGCCGCACCGGCTGAGGCCAAAGTCACTAGGGCCGGCGAATCGCCGGCCGCTCAGAGTATGGTTTGTTTTGGGTTTCTTTAATAGATGGCAGCACAACACAACTTGCGTAGTGATTGATTCATGTGTTTTTTACCAGATGGACATACTGTAAAAACCGGAATATAGGTCGAACTTTTTTTCAAAAAACCATGGCGAAAAGTCGACCCTCGACTTATATACCAGACATTGGCGGAAAAACTACGGAAGTCTTGCAACAATGGGCGGATGAAGTAAACAGCCGCCATCGCCATCAGCAGCAGCGCGTCGCGGCGTCGCAAAGTTATATCACGGGCGCTCGATCCAAAAGCACAAGGTGCGGCCCGCTGCGTCGCACGGCGTCTCAGGCCTAGTTCTCCGTGCGCCCGCTGCGGCGCCACCGCTCGGGCATGGCTGCTGATAGAGAGCGCCTTCACAGCTGCGTTGGCACGCGCGATTTCCACTCCAGTCAAGGCGTAAATAATGCATTTTATATTTGGAAATTGCAGAAAAAATATTTTAAGTCGTCACTGGAAGTGCTGATTACGCCACAAACACCAACAGATTGTCACAGGGGTGGAAATCTGTTCTAGAATACGCCTGAACGCTATCCGTGACGGTTGCCCGTACGATGCACGACCGGTTGGTGCACTTCCATCGAGAGGTCCTGCTTGAAGCAATCTATCAGTACTTCTATTCACTTCTCGTGAACACGTACGCAAAGTAAAAACTTTACATAGGGAGAACTTGTACGAGTTTCCCAAATAATTCAAACTTAGATGTAATAAAAACGCTTATCATTGCAAATAATCACCAGTAGATTGTTTCTCATAAAAACGAAGCATATTGAGTGGTGCAGAGGCTATCTAAGGAGTGCGTACCTTTTAATGAAGCTTCAAAAGGCCTCTGCTTCGAACGTGCTCATACCGTTTATTTGAGCACGCTTTCCATAAAACACATTCCCGTAGTATTCTTTCATTGTAGGCAGGTTTTTTTTTTCCCTGACGTGGCCACTTGGTTGCTGATAAAAACAGCAGCTTTGTCTCATTTTTCCACTCTTTGTAATACCTGAACAAAGAACTCAATTTTGTTGTTGTTTTCATAAACTAAGAGGCGGTTTTTCATTTCGTCCCATTCAGACTGCAATTTTTTCACCTCTTCTCCTTGACGGGCAACTTTTTTTTTTTTTTCAATCTCTTGACTGCTTGCTTTCACTGTTCTAGGATGTCCACAATATCTAATGTAGTTTGGCAGGCCTGGTCAACAAAAAAACTACGTTCAGAGCATGATTCTAAGGCAGTCTCTGGAACTAGAGCTTCCACCTCGTCGCTGAGAAACTGCAAGGCACTTTCGATGTTGGGGCTTTCTCCTGAGCTGCCGCAATTATCGCTTGCCTCAACTACTGTGTGATAAGTAAAGTTTCCTCGATGGCGTTTTTTGGGCTGCACATCCTCTTTTTGCAGGTACTGTGGATATTTGCAAAACACGGTTGGTACCGCATTCGGAAGCAGGAGCCTAAGTTCCATGTTCATTTTATAGTCACTTTCTGTACAGTGCAGGGAACATACCAGAGATCTATCGCTCAGTTCCCACTTGCTTCCTTTTAACTCCTTGGCGAGAGATATTCTTTAGCCACGCTTCTCGATGCTCCAAGTCGCATGGGAACTCGTGATGTTTCCCAGTTGGGTCTTTTTTGACATTTGTGTCGCAGAGTGGCACACAACAGTTGCGCGGCACCGCGCCACATGAACGAGGCTGGCTACGGCACACACTCACACCGAAGAGCCTTTACAAAGCAGAAGAAGCACAGGCAAACTTGCTCACACACACGCACGTGAAAAAGCACGAGATTAATGCATACCGCACGAGGCAAACACGTTCTGACGTGAACCGACTTGCTCACACACACGCATGCGAAAAAGCACGAGATTAATGCATACTGCACGAGCCAAACACGTTCTGACGCGAGCCAACTTGCTCACACACACGCACATGGCAAAGCACGAGATTAGTACATAGAGCACGAGGCAAACACGTTCTGACACGAGAACCAACGCCTGCTTGCCCCGGCGCGAAGTCATCCCCGACCGGTGGCACCCTCACCAAGAAAAGCGGTCACAACTGTAAACTCGGCCGAGACGTGCCCGCCTATTGTCTGCGGCGCGACGTAGCTGGCCGCACCTTGCTTTGCATCGAGTGGCCGTGGTTATATTAATTAAAGGCTGCATTTTCATTTTGTTTCAAAATGAGCGGAAGCCGACATCAATTCACCGTCGCCTTCAAGAAAAAGGTGATTCAGTACGCGGAAGCCCACGGCAACCTGGCGGCACAGCGCGAACTTGAAGTATCCAAAAAGAGTATTCGGTAGTGGCGGAGGCAAAAGCAACGTATTACAACTTGCAGCAACCAAAAGAAAATGTAATTTCGTGCCGGATCGCAGCGGACTGCAGAACTAGAAGGCAAGGTTGCGGAGTCCGTCCGAGAGCTGCGTGTAAGATCGCTGCCTGTGACTGCCGAATGCATCCATTTGAAAGCGGTAGAGATCGCACGCGCCTATGGACTGGGCAGCGAGAAGCACTCGTCATCCGACTCTGATCAAAGGCGTTGCTCTGATTCGGAGTAGCTCTTGCGCACTTCGTGCCCTTCTGTGTACTGTACACCAGACGAATTTTTAACAGTATCGCGCGACCATCGACCCGCGTGTTTGTCAGCACCTTGTCATCACGGCACGGAGCGGCGAAATAGCGAAAGTAAGGGCATGTGCACACATGCGCGTATCTCGTTTGTTTCGCTGCTCAGCGCCATTAATAAGGTGCTGACAAGCACGCGGGTCGATGGTCGCATGATACCGCTAAAAACTTGGCCAGGTGCACATGCGAGTAGCATTTAAATAAATACTGTCACCATTGTGCAACTCCCTGAGTCGCACTTGTTTCACGGTAAGGGTGTCGTGTCTTTCGGTACTTTTGCCATTGAAAAATATATATTTTTTTTTCATTTTGAGAATTCGTTAGTCGGAGGATCGACCTATCTTCCGGTCTGACCTATAGTCCGGTTTTTACGGTAGCTGTCCACTGTCTGAGGTCAGTTTTGTTGTTTTTATCGACAAAAATTCTAGCAGCTGAGACTGCGAGGCATATCCACTTCAAAAGAATTGTGTGGATGACACCATTTATGAGATACGCACCATCAAACTTGTGGTAAAAATGTACTGTCATTCCACTTACTTTCTTAACAAACCATTGTTTTATGTATTGAAGCATGAAAGTAACTGGAACACTTATGCATTTCTCTGCAAAGTTTGGGAATTAATATCTCGAAACTGTTGTCCTCCTCAGAATTCGTTCGAAGTGGATCCCCCTTGCGAACTCGCTGGCTACACTTTGTAAATTGCAATATGAGTCATAAAGTAAGTATGTTAAAAGCTTAATTAGCAAATTTTTGTTAATTATTCAACTATATATTATATTTTTTGTGCAAGTAATGTCTGCTTCTTCGAGTAGACCAAATCATGAATTAGAACTGGGCTATCTGCCACGGGCAATTTTTTAAAAATTTTGATATTGTTCTCTGAAACACCCAGTATACGCCGGCGTCAGTGTAGTTGTCAAGGATGTGGGGCAGTTTCTTCCACCCACTAGTGCTTTGCCTTCGGCGAGGGAGCTTCGCAACGCAGAGCTCTCTTGACGGTGATGGCTTTGTAAACAATGCTGTGGCTCTTCTTGAAGTGCTGTACTCAGCTGCCAACTGGCTGGAGGTCCACATTGTTGATGAGCAGGGGCAAACTGCTTCACCTTTGAGGCCAAAATTAGTCCGGTGAAGGGCAAGTTCATGGCACAGGCATCGAGAAACCACTCATAGAGGGCCTCTTCCACCTCCTAACAGGTACCTTGTCGAATGCATTTGCGCCCGCTGTGTGCCGACCAGTTTTTTGAGTCAAACTTCTCTGCAAGCGAATAATTGTGGACACTGTAAGTTGTGATAGTCCTACTTCTTCCCCAAATTGCACACTTTTTTACTGCCTTTGTACTCCTTCACGATACTGCACTTCGTTTCCAAATCTATAGCAGTGTGCTTTCTGTTCATCGGCAACATCGTGCATTGCCGATGAAAAGCACACAGATCAAGATCAACCATCTTCCGTTTCAGCGGTGAGTCAAACACGGCAGAGAAACCACAGGGCCAGGACCGACTTCGACACAATCACAAAAGGCTGGAACGAGCGACTTAATCCGTTGGCATAACTGCATAGAATGAGGGGCCAGTGGGCAATCTGAGAGCAGCATAGTTGGAATGGTCCATTTATGTTTCAGATAGTGGTACGGCATAGAGCTATGGGCGCAGACCATTTGTGTTCGAAGGGGTGGAAGGGTGACGGGAGAGAGGTGTGCAAGGCTGGTAATGTGGAGAAGGCTGGAAAACAGGTTCTATTGTTTGAGCATGTGGCGGCCGTTGGGGCAGCAAGTGAGGGTGCAGCGGCTCAAATTTATCTTTTTCTTTCTTCTTTTGAAGGGCTTTGCATTCCATTAACTTTCATCACGGACATCCAGCAGCCAGACTTTATCGTTACGACCGATAACGTGGCATGGGGACATTGTAGTAAGCGGGTTATTTCTCCATAAGAAACATACAAAAGTTAATTTTGCAGTACCTTCTCATTGTTACTATGGGTATATTGTTAAAACCAGTATCGTTATGAGTGGGTTCGACTGTACTAAATATAACTAAACCAGTGATATCCCTCATTTACGCTTGTCTTTTTTGACAATCTATTGATCCAGGATGTGTTTGCAACAGATTGAAAATAGCTCAAATAATTTGAATATTTATGTCTGCTGACCCATCAATTGTCTCAAACTACAGACCCATTTCACTGACCAGTATGCCATGCGAACTATTAAAACACTTTGCCAGCAATTATGAAATACCTAACAGAGCATTACCTTATCTTCATTAACCTAGACAGGTTCCAACAGGGTCACTCATGTGAGACGCAGTTATTTGAGCTAGTCAGACATACACCAAGCTATTAATAATTCATCACAAATAGACACCATATTTATTGATTTTGCAAAGGCTTTTGACAAGGTAGTTTATAACCAATTATTAATGAAACTTCGCTGTTTTAATATAAATAGTAGTAGGAATATAAACTGGATTGCGAACTTTTTAACTACCCGGCACCAATTAGTAACTGCTAATGAATTTTCTTCTTTGCTATCCCTAGTAATATCCAGGGCGCTGCAGGGCTCTATATAGGGACCGATCTTATTCCTACTGTATGTCAACAACATCAGCAATGATATCACATCTACAGTTAGACTATTTGCATCTGATTGCATAATTTAATTAACCCTTCCGACACTGACACTTTACAATCTGACTTTGCCAAAATCAACAACTGGTGTAAACAGTGGCAAATAAAAATGAACAATTTAAAAACTAAGGCTATACCTTTCACTACAGCTACTAACCACAGGTCTTCCCATTACTCGATGAATGGCATGATTATTGCAGATGTGCACACAATAAAATACTTGGGAATTCATTGTCATTCAGTCAGCGGCGAAGCGCTTCTTTGTGTAACCCTGCTTTTCGCTCTCGGCAGGACAATCAGGTGTGCTGCGAACTTCAAAGGGGCGGCTGCGCCCGTACGACGATCCCGGACACTTCCATCAGGATTGCCTCGTTGCGCATGCGTTCACCTGGGCGGTTATCATCCACGTGCAGTCGGCAAGCCCAAAGTTCCCGGATGCAAGAAGCCGGGCGGAGGATCACGTGGTGTCTGCCAACAGCCATATAAACCGTTCAACACCCAGGCATCATCGCAGTCAGCGGCGAAGCGCTTCTTTGTGTAACCCTGCTTTTCACTCTTGGCAGGTGAGTTTGACTTGTCAATTGCTGTAACTAGTTATATAGTATTAATTTTTTTTTTCTCGCCGCTGACTGCAAAAATGCCTGATACATGCTCTACTTGCACCAAACCCGTAGACGGGAAGTGTTTGAGTTGTTCTCTTTGCAAAAGATGTTACCACTTCGGAAAGAACTGTTCTACTATCTCGAAAAATGCGTTTTCAAAAATGTCGACTGCTGAGCGTGAAGCCTGGACATGTCCATCATGCGAATCCAGCACAAGCAATCACTCCGACTCGGATGATTGTGAAGCTTCTTTTAGTCATGAATTCTCTGCTGTTAACAGCAAGCTTGACCGACTGACAGTTACGGTTGAAGCACTCGTAACTAATGTGGCGGAACTACTTCAATTTAAGGACACAGTTGAAAGAGTGGCCGAAACTGTTACTGAAATTCAAAAGTCAATTGAGTTCCTTTCTAATAAATATGAATCTGTAAAGTCTGGCCTGGAAGCTAACCAAACAGAGTTAACTCAGCTACATGCCCAAGTGGAATCACTTTCTGAGACTGTTGACGCTCAAGCTGAGCTACTGGATAAATCAAGGTGCGTAGTTAATGATCTTGAACAGTACAGCAGGCGATGCAACTTTGAAATACATGGCCTCCGAACCAACCCTAACGAGAATTTGGTTTCTTTCATGGGTGCTCTAGCTCAAAAACTAGATTTTTCGGAATTTGAAGCAAATACTATTGCTTCAATACATCGAATGCCGAACAGAGACAGTTTGACTCCCCCTATCCTTGTGCAGATGCGTGACGTGGCTTCTAAAGAAAAATGGCTTGCGCTACGGACAAAGCTTCGCAATTTGCCTACTGATCAGTCTCATCCTCGGTTGTATTTTAATGAAAATTTGACAAGGACAAACAAGGAGCTTTTCCGATTGGCCAGGTCCAAGGGAAAAGAAAACCAGTACAAATTTGTGTGGACACATAACGGCAGAGTTCTGGCCAAGAAATCGGAAGAAGTGAGGTCTGTCATCCGCATTGAGAAGCTGTCTGACCTAGATAAGATCTGCTAAGCATTAGCAATCTCGAATTCCTTACGTGTGCAACTTTTTCTGAAGCGACAAAATATTTCACAAGTGACGCGCAACTTGCATTTCGCGCAACGCACGTTAATATCCGTAGTATCCGAAAGCACTGGGATGAATTCATGGCCGTAACTTCACCTTTTCGTTCTACATTTGACGTATTTGTACTGACGGAAATTAACATTTCAGCTGATATTTTTAACCAGTATGCAATACCGGGTTACCAAGCAATTTCATGCACACGACCTGCAAAAAAAGGGGGCGGCGTCGCAGTTTTTGTGAGAGACAGTTGGACTATTACAGAGCTAAATTTTGGCTTCCAGCAAGCAGAAGTTGTAGCTTTGCATATGAGCACGCGAGCTCTCTCTTTGATAGTCTTTGCAGTATACCGAACCCCCTGTTTTAATGGCAGGCTCTTTTTGGCCGAACTTGACACCGCCCTATCAGCTCACTCGCATGAAGACTATATCTGTGTAATAGGCGATATTAACATAGATACCTTTCGCCCTTCTATGGCTCTGGTCGCAGATTACCTTGATCTGTTATCAAAATGGGGACTGCAACCAACTATCCAGAAAGCAACGCGAGAAGAATTTCTGGCAGGGCAACTAGTAGTCTCTTGCATCGACCATATAAATATAAGAGTTCCGAATTTCGCCATACAGTCTGCTATCGTCGAAGCAAAACTATCAGACCATTACTTTGTTTGTTGCTCTTTAGCCCGGAAATCAAACCCTCCAACAGCGGTTCGCGGCAAAAAGGAAATAACCATCTGTGATCCCAAAATCTTCTACAGACTGGCATCGGAATACGATTGGGAAGTGTTCTTGGAAAAAGTGTCCCCGATAGACATTTATGATAAACTTGTTGAACTAGTACAAGAGTTTAAGAAAGCGGCTACTCGCGTGGTTGAAATCAGGCAGCGCAATAAAGAAAACTTGTGGATGACCTCCAAAATACTATCGGCTATAAAAGAAAAGGATTTGCTCTGGGCCCAGTAGAAAAGGGCACCTGCTTCTATCCTGCTACGGTCAAAATTTAAGGTTGCGAGAAATAAAGTGAATGCAATGATTCGTCAGGCAAAACGAGTACATTTCCGTAACAAGTTTAAAAAAGCAGGCTCAGATACTAGAAAAACATGGTCTTTGGTTAATAATCTAAGAGGTGTCAAAAGGCGTGGCAATGATGGAAAAGATTTCGTGTCGTATTTTGGCACTGATGAAGAAAACATAGCTAATGAAATCAACAAGTTTTTTTCGCAAGTTTCGGGTAGTGCGCAACAGCATCCCTTATTTTGTACTCTTAAGCACAGCACTGTCGAATCCGCACACCTACCTTTGCTAAGTGAGGATGATTTAGGTTCAATTATTTTCGGTCTTAAGCGAAATAGATCTATGGGAATAGATGGCATTTAAGTTGATGATCTGCGAACCTTGTTCGACATACTTAAAAGAGTGTTGCTGTCGCTGTTCAACAGCATTATCTCAAGTGGCATGATCCCGCCGAACATGAAAGCGGCAATTATTACCCCAATTCACAAAGGTGGTGCACATAATAGATATGAAAATTATCGTCCTATTTCAGTCTTGCCCTGTTTGACTCAAATATTAGAAAAACATCTACTGTTTACAATGACAAGTTTCTTAGATAAGCACAAAACCCTGTCACCGCGTCAGTATGGCTTTGTACCAGGTAAAGGGACGGAAGTGCTCTTGGAGGACTTTTCTGACATGTTAAATCGTTCTTTTGAATGTAACCAAGTGGTGTGTGCACTGTTTCTGGATGTCAGCAAGGCTTTTGACAGCGTTTGTCACACTCTGTTATTGTGTAAACTATCCAGGTTAGGCTTCCGTGGAGTGTTTCTTTCGCTTTTGAAAAATTTTTTGCAGCAGAGAACGCAGTACGTCTCGATTGGGCGGGCAAAGAGTGCTTCTTTGCTAATAAAAACTGGCGTTCCTCAAGGTTCCATAATTAGTCCGCTGTTATTTAACGTCTACGTGAACGACCTTTCAAACGCCGTGCCTGCAGGCCTATATCAGTACGCTGATGATACTGTCCTCGCATCCCAGTCGCCGAACTACTCTGACTCCCTTTCTTCTCTTCAAGCTGCAGCAACTATGGGGAACCAGCGCTGGCCAGGAGGCGCTACGACATTTTGCATGCGTTACTAAAATATGCTGAAACCGTCCGATAGGGAGGCTACGAAGATGGCTCGACATATTTAGCGATAAGAAACGTGCGCCTGTATCAATGTTTGTCTAGCCCGATGCGGCCAGCCAAGTTCTGTCCATGGCCATGCGCGCTGCGTAGAGCGCATGCGCTGCTACGTCCTAGCACGTCGGTTCCCTGCCGTTTGAGGAGCCGTGAAAAGTGTGACTCAAGACAATCGGTGAATTTGCTGACACGAAATCACTGCGTGTGCTACTGGAAACTGTGTCTACCGCTCGCTAGGCTGTGTGTTACGGCGCTGCTGTCGGCACGCGAAGCTTCAGCGCTGGTTGCCCATTGCTATGGAGTGGTTCTCACGCAACCTAATCAAAGTAAACAGCTCTAAGACACAACTTATATGTTTTCACAGCCCGATGAAGAAAGTAGATTTGAACCAGCAGCTGCTCTTGCACGGATCTAATTGTTCTCAATGTCAATGTCTACCCCTGAGCTATAAAACTACTGTGAAATACCTAGGATTATACTTTGACAGTGCTCTTTCTTGGAATGACCACTTATCCCACGTTTGTAAAAAGCTTCGAACCGTCTCCTGTGTGCTGTATAACATTAGATACTATATGCCACTTTCAATACGCAAAGCTATTGTAAACGCTCTCGGTTATAGCGTACTGCGTTATGGCATAACGATCTATGGTCACTGTGCAGTTCGTTGGAAGAACAGGATCAATTCTCTCCTAAGATCTTTGTTAAAAAATATTGGCTATGATTTAGGCCTGCGCCCCGATTCTGATGTATTTAAGGTATTTTCGCTACCTGATTTTGATCGCCTTTTGATGGAAACTATTGTCCTGAAACATTTTTGGTTTAGTGACTATAAAATTCCGTATGTTCCCACACGGTCTCTTCGACCGAAGGAAGCTTTTTGTATTCCCCGACGGTTTACAAGATATGGAAAGCGAGTAAGAGATTTTTACGTTCCCTTTTACTTCAATAGGTTGCCTCCAAGTGTTCGCCGTGCAAAAACTAAATATAAAATAAAAAAGATGCTGCGATACTCTACTTAGTGGGTGTACGACGTTGTACACGCATGCTCCATCACTTATCAAATGAATCCTGTGAATTCGCTGGTTACTGCAGTATTTGTTGCACTGATCTGAGTACTTCCATGCTATTTTATTTTCCTTCCTTGCTCTTTATTCTGATGTTTTTTATATGTAACTTGGGTTCCTTGTCTATTTTTATTATTTTTTTTGCCACTCTACTACTTTGATGTTCCGTAACTTTTAATGTGCGTTCATGCCTGTATGTTTATCTGCGTGGTTCCGCTGCCTGTCGGGCTCTGCCACTCAAGCCCAATGAGGCTTTGGCAGGCCGGATGTTTGTACATTTTTTCAATACTTGGCGCAATAAAGTATTATTATTATTATTATTATTATTATTTATGTCCAAACGTTTCATGGAATCAACACATCGATGCAATTACTAGCAACACATGCAAAACCCTTGGCAAAATGAGGCTAACTTATACTGAGCTAACAAGTCTACTCAATTATTAACCTATACTACCTCATCATCATCAGCAGCAGCAGCACCCTGGTTACGCCCACTGCAGAGCAAAGGCCTCTCCCATACTCCTCCAACTACCCCGGTCTTGTACTAATTGTGGCCATGCTGTCCCTGCAAACTTCTTAATCTCATCTGCCCACCTAACCTTCTGCCGCCCCCTCCTACGCTTCCCTTCCCTTGGAATCCAGTCCGTAACCCTTAACGACCGTCGGTTATCTTCCCTCCTCATTACATGTCCTGCCCATGCCCATTTCTTTTTCTTGATTTCAACTAAGATTTCATTAACTCGCGTTTGTTCCCTCACCTATACCTATACTACACACGCATATTAAAAATTAAGCCCATACACACCTTTTATTTGAAACCCGCATCAGTGTACTTCATAACCAAGTTTGAGTCAGTTCAAGACAAAGCAACCCACTTCACTACGAAAAAATATTCTTGAACATCTAGTATCACTAACAATAGAATATATCTAAATCTGCCCTCACTAGAAAATTGAAGACTGGCAGGACTTCTTTCACATTTTCACAAGCTTTATCACTGCAGATCGTCTTTCAGCACATGCCACATCAGGCCCTCCTACTGTATCTTCCTGACCCTGCATCATCACTTTAAAGTGGGATGGGGGATGATAGGGCAAATATATCACGTTAAGTGTTCTATCATAAAACTAATGAATAAAGCAAAATCAAAATTTGCTTAGTGGGGGTGGGGGATGCATCTTAACTTAATGTCTGTGTGTGTGTGTTTTTTTTGTCGAAACTTGAGCGATTTTCAGAAATAAGTATTAAATTTTAGCTGAAGTTTTATGTTTCGATGTACCCTTTCTCAGTATTGAATAACAGGATAACTGCCAAAATTGATAGTTATACAGTTAAACCTTGATATAATGAACTTCGATATAACGAAATTATCGATATAACGAAGTACTTAACTTTTCATAACCCCTTGTCCATAGAACACTATGTATTAAGAACCTCAATATAACAAAGTGTGTTTGTATGTGATTTCAATATAAGGAAATTTCACTGACGCCGCAAAGTAATGCCTAGACAAAAATGAAATGATTGAATAACAAGCGGCTGCTTGCAAATGCACCTCTCAAATCGCGCGCCAGGCGAGAAGAGTGACAGCCCAAGTGAAGCCATACCATGTTCTGTATAAAATCCCTGTGTAATAAGACCTGTCGTGCCCAGTGCACGTTGTGCTTTAGGTGCGATTGAAAGTGTGCAAGGGTGAGAAAGAAAGATGGTGGCTTCATTCACGAGTACTGCCTCCCCGCGTGAGCAAAGGGAAAGAAGGCGAGAGGAGCAAGCTTGTGGCAAAACTGTCAAGCGCGCGCACGGGGCAGGGGGCGGGGCATCTTGGTCGTGGCTGCACATGGCTGTAAGCTCGGTTCAGGGCATATGCAGCCGCGCACCCTGCTGTAGAGGTAATCTGCCATGTGTGGAAAGAGTGGTCGTGCCGAGATGGCATGGCAACATGTAAGCCGTGTTCCCGTGTATTTAGTATTGAAGGATGCTTAATCTCGAGTTTCAGTTACCTGTTGGAGCGAGAGGCCGACGAAGCATTCGCTCCCCACTGCTGATGTTTTCCGTGATAGTGTCGTCCTAGTGCGGGCAACACTATCGGCTGCGGCGGTGGAGTGCACGCGAAAGCATGGCTGGCTTCGCTTAATTTTTACCGTCGAAAGATATTGTAGTGAGGCGGAGACAAGCACGAATAGATAAAATGGTGGGTAACCTGCAGTGTCATGGCGGTACGAATTGTATGTGAAGGTGACATATGGCAGACCGATGTCCCAGTCCTGGTGGTCTGGAGAAACATACATAGCTAGCATGTTGGCAAACGTTCTGTTCAGTAGCTCTGTCAGACCGTTAGTTTGTGGATGGTGAGCAGTGGCTATTTGATGCTCAGCAGAGCATAGGTGGAGGATATGATCAATGAACTTTGACAAGAAGCAATGTCCGCGATCTGTGAGGATGTGAGGAGCTGACGACTAGCAATGTAGTGTAGGATGACATTGTGGAGGAGGAATTCCGCGACGTCATTGGCACAACTTGTAGGCAGAGCTCCCGTTATAGCAAAGTTTGTGGCGTAATCTGTTGCAACTGCAACCCATTTGTTGCCCTTAGTTGAGAAAGGGAAAGGGCCAAGTAGATCGAATTCCATGCGAAAGAAAGGTTCTGTGGGAAATCGATGGGTTGTAAAAGCCCAGTTGGAGCCATAGCAGTGGGCTTCTGGTGTTGGCACAGGTCGCAAGCAGTCACATACCAGCGCACAGGGCGGTAGAGGTCGGGCCAGAAGAAATGGCGCCAGACTCGGTCAAAGCTGCCAGTAACACCGAGATGCCCAGTGGTGGGTGCGTAGTGGATTTGCTGAAGTACGGTGCGCTGAAGGTGCCCCGGTACTGCCAGCAGTAGGTCAGCATCATCAGGGCACAAGCTGTGTTTGTACAGGACTCCGTTGGACATACAGAAGAGATGCTGGGAAGGATTAGGAGTTGGCGAGCTTAACCGATCTATGATGGCTCGCAGAAAGGGATGCCGGTGCTGTTCATCGTCAATGTTGAGGAAGCCCAAGATGGACATAATGCTGGTGCCGGATTCAAGGTCTGTGGCTTCTGGTGGGTCAGCAGGGTGGCGGGACAAGCAGTCAGCGCCCTTATGTATATGGCTGGATTTGTACACTACAGAGAAAGTGTACTCTTGCAAGCGCAATGCCTAACACCCAAGACGCCCTGCCCTGTAGGGTCTTTCAACAAGGAGAGCCAGCAGGGTGCATGGTGGTCGGTAATTACGTGGAAATGGCGACCAAACAGGTATGGGTGAAACTTCGCTATCGCCCAAACCAGCGCTAGGCACTCACGCTCCATGATAGAATAGTTGCGCTCGGCCATGGACAGACGACGACTTGCGTAAGCGATAACACACTCTTGGCCATACTAAATCTGGGCAAAAACAGCGCCAATGCCGTGAAAACTAGCATCTGTACGGATTTCAGTGGGTGCTGAAGGGTCAAAATGGGCTAAAATTGGGGAGCTTGTCAAAAGTCCGATGAATGCTGTGAAGGCTTCGGCCTACTGCTGTCTCCATGCGAAAGCAATGTTGTTCTTTAAAAGCTCGGTGAGAGGGCGCACAATGTCAGCAAATTTTTGAACACAGCGACAAAAGTATGAGCATAAGTCTATGAAGCTGCGAATGTCCTTAACTGAGCATGGCACAGGAAAGTCTTGCACAGCTTAAACTTTGGCCGGGCCAGATTGAATTCCATTGGCGTTTACAAGGTACCCGAGAATGGTTATTTCATGACGACCAAAGTGAAAATTCGACAGACAGACAGACGGACAGACAACAAACTTTATTTGATCCTGAGATTTGACTTTATTTGACAATTCGACAAGTTGAGATTAATTTTCACAGCGCGAAACACAGCAAGGACAGTCGTGAGACACTCAATGTGGGTTTCAGAGGTTGGAGCAAAAACGACTACGTCGTTGAGATAACACAGACAGATGGTCCACTTCAAGCCTCAGAGAAGGGCTTGAGTCAATCATTCTCTCGAACGTCGCTGGGGCATTGCAAAGCCCGAAGGGCATGACTCTGAATTGAAGAAGTCCACCAGGCGTAATAAAGGCCGTCTTCTTGCGATCCTTCTTATCAACAGTGATCTGCCAGTAGCCCGAGCAAAGGTCAATCGAGGAAAAATATTTTGCCCCGTGTAGACAGTAAAATGCATCATCGATACGAAGCGATGGATACACATCATTCTTGGTGATCTTGCTCAGATGGCGATAATCAACACAAAATCTCCCGGTGTTGTCTTTTTTCTTGATCAGGACTACTGGTGAGGCCCACGGGTTAGCGGAAGGTTCGATGATATTCTTCTTAAGCATCTTCACGACTTCGCTATGAGGGATGTGGCGCTCTGCTGCAGACATGCGGTAGGGGCGGCGATGGACGAGACTTGTGTTGCTAGTGCGAATCCGATGAGTGACTACGGCTGTCTGGCCAAGCAGGCGGTCATCGAAATAAAAAATATCGCGATAACTAATCAGAATGCACCTAAGGTCTTCAGTCTAAGCTGGAGAGAGGTTGGTAGCGACCATTTTATCGATGTCGTGGTAGGGTGACGAAGCTGAACGGCAACACGTGACGACAGGCTTAACAAGAGGCTGAAATAGTACGCACGAGCAGCGATATTTCGTACTCATGCACAGGTGTCAGAAGGGCCACTGCCATGTTACCGGGAAGAACATGTGCAACAGACCCAAAGTTGAGGACGGGAAGCCAAGTAGACTTATCGAAAATGGTGACAGCAGTACTTGGGGGTGCGACACCATTTTGTAGAATAATGTCGACAAACGGAGAGACAACGATGTCGCCATCAGGAACATGTGGTTGAGCGTTAAAAGGTAACGTAGTAGTGGCTTGATGTGGCAACCGGGGCAAAATCGGCAGAACATGGGGACGGATGATATGCATCAGAAACAAAGCCGCTGTCAAAAGGAAAGTTCAACTGCACGACACCTGTAGCGCAGTCTATTACGCCAGAATGGGTTGAAAGAAAGTCCAGCCCCAATATCATGTCATGCGGAGAGCGCTTTAACACATAAGATGGTGGTTTGATGGCCGGCAATAGCTACTTGTGTTGTACGTATACCGACAACCGGTGGCGTACTGTTGTTGGCAACGCATACCGTGCATGGTACAGCAGGCATGAGGACCTTTCCGAGTTTTTTGTGAAGGGCGGCACTCATTACAGACATCTGCACACCGGTGTTGACAAGAGACATCACTGGGACTCTATCCACCTCAATGTCCAATATAATTCCAAGGGTAGGCAATGTGAGAGAGGATTTGCAGGCGGGGTCTTTGATGCAGCACCACCTCTGGGAGCTGCACCGACTAGTTTTCCTGTGGCACAAATGCAGGGGAAGAAGAGCGGTGGGCCTGCAGCGAATGAGACCAACAACTTAGGGGCAATGGTGGACTGGCTGGTTTGGAAGGTCGTAGGTACGTTGTTCGTATTCGTAGATGAAGGGCGCACAGAGAAACGGGGAGCACCTTGATATGGACGGTCGGATGGGAAGTTCCACCTAAGGGGCGATGACCAACAACTGCGGCATTAACGAGCAATATGTTTAATACGCGAGAAATTGAAATAAATTGGCCTATCATCTGGTATTCTCCAGTCGGCCGGGTTACAACGGCAAGTTGGAACCGCCGAAAACGGCGAAGTGGTTGGGTGGGGCTGGTCCTGACTGACAGCGGCATCATGTATGGGGCAGAGCATAGAGTTTCTTACAATATACTAAAGGGAACTCTGGCACTGAAGTCGTTGATCCACCAGGGGAATGATGGGAAGTATATGGATTTGTCTGATCTTCGTGCTTGCGGATTCAGACGTTCTTGTGGCTTTGATTATTATGCTTTTTATGCCTTCATTGTTGTAAATTTCAGGGCAATCTATAGACTTTGAAGTGCAGAAGATGCTGCGAACACGCGCAATCGCTACAAATTGCAACGATTGAGCTTGTCGTGGTGGCCACATTGAAACGTGCCAAGCGTCTCAAGGCACTGGCATGCCCACGATAAATTCATAAGGGAGTTTCACATCGCTCGTCGATGCATGCGTCCGTGGCGTAATGGTATCAATATCACGCCTCTGTGCTAGAGGTCCTGTGTTCGAATCGTGCCATCGGACAACTTTAATAATGTGTAATTATTTATTATGCAGTATATCGTTAAAATGATGAGTTCACATAGTCAAAAGGCCATTTTAATCCAGAAAGACGAAGTTTAGGCAAATCGATGCACTTCCCATAATTCCCATGCTGGTACAACTGCTCTCGTTGCAGCTCCCGTAGACACTTGCGCCAGAGTTCCCTCTAGTAATTATTGTATGAAACTCTATGGGGCAGAGAGACAGGAGGGCTAAATTTGTCATCGCTTGTCTGACAACGGCCGGTACAAGCGATACAGAACATGCATTGCCTGTGCAATGCAGACGAGGAACGGTGAGATAAATGGCTTCGAGCTCGCTACGAATTAACTGCGTCAAATTTTTTTGTCCAAACAGAGAAGGTCCACAAGGCTGTTCTTCACAGGAAGACGTTGAAGCTCTATTTAGTAGCTTGTTGAACTGCTGCGTAATGCAGTTCGCAATTGCGGCACTCCTTGATGCTCGCGTCCACGGAGTCATAGTTCTTGCAGATAAGCAAAAAAAAATTTAACTGTCGGGTTTCGGGTTTTACGTGCCACAACCACTTTCTGATTATGAGGCACGCCGTAGTGGAGGACTCCGGAAATTTTGACCACCTGTGGTTCTTTAATGTGCACCTAAATCTAAGTACACGGGTGTTTTTGCATTTCGCCCCCATCGAAATGCGGCCTCCGTGGCCGGGATTCGATCCCGCCACCTCGTGCTCAGTAGCCGAACTGAGCAACCACGGCGGGTGATTCGGTAATAATCGAGTATTCGCATACCCCTACTGAAAAGTAATCTATTACTTTTATGTTGCTTATCTCCCAATCTTGTGCTTAGCAGCCTAACACCATAGCCACTGAGCAACCACGGCGGCTTTGCAGATAAGCAGGTTGAATGCATCACCTGCTATGCCCTTCAGGATGCGGCCAATCTTGTCGGTCTCGTTCATGTCTTTGTCAGTTTTACGACAGAGTGCGAGGACATATATAATATATGCCTGGCAAGATTCTGTTGATGTTTGAGCACGGGTCGATAGCTCCTTCTTCAATGCCAGCTGATGGCCAATGGGCTTTCCAATGAGGTCAAGAAGCTTCTGCTTGCAGACGTCGCAACTCGTTATGTCATGTTTGTGGGCCTTGTACCATGCTAGTGCAGTGCCTCAGAGGTAGAATATCACATTCACTAGCAATATCGTTGGGTCCCATCAAATATTTTCACTTACACGCTCATACCAGGAAATCCAGTCTTCAGAGTCCGTACCATCAATGCCATTAAAGCTCCCTTGGTCTCGCGGCTGGGACAACACGACGGAGGTCTGAGGTTGCGGCCCCGGAGGTGGGCAGTCTGTCATTTTGGTGCTTTGGCTGTCGATTGTCATGTCGGGGCTCATGCGGCGATCGCTGCAGAGCTCCGTGTTGGCACCTCGCCACTCCACCAAAATGTTGCGAGGCGGAGACAATCACGAATGATGTTTATGCAAGGCGAATGCTAAAGGCACCAGCCGAGACTAGAACATAGCGGTCGAATCGCCCTCAGCAGCAACAACAACATTTCTTCATCGTCTCTTGTCTGCACGTCCTGTTCTGCATTGCGACAATATTGTTGACGTGTGTGGCATGAGACCATATCATCATCATCAAGGTTACGCCCACTGCAGGGCAAAGGCCCTTCCCATACTTCTCCAACTACCCCGGTCATGTACTAATTGTGCCCGTGTTGTCCCTGCAACCTTCTTAATCTCATCCGCCCACCTAACTTTCTGCTGCCCCCTGCTACGCTTCCCTTCCCTTGGAATCCAGTCCGTAACCCTTAATAACCATCGGTTATCTTCCTTCCTCATTACATGTCCTGCCCATGCCCAGTTATTTTTCTTGATTTCAACAAAGATGGCATGAACTCGCGTTTGTTCCCTCACCCAATCTGCTCTTTTCTTGTCCCTTAACGTTACACCTATCATCCTTCCTTCCACAGCTTGTTGCGTCGTCCTCCATTTAAGTAAAACCCTTTTTGTAAGCCTCCAGGTTTCTGCCCCGTAGGTGAGTACTGGTAAGACACAGCTATTATACACTTTTCTCTTGAAGGATAATGGCAACCTGCTGTTCATGATCTGAGAATGCCTGCCAAACGCACCCCAGCCCACTCTTATTCTTCTAATTATTTCAGTCTGATGATCCGGATCCGTGGTCACTAGCTGTCCTAAGAAGATTTATTCCCTTACCACTTCCAGTGCCTCGCTACCTATCGTAAAAAGCTCTTCTCTTCGGAGACTGTTAAACATTACTTTAGTTTTCTGCAAATTAATTTTGAGACCCACCCTTCTGCTTTGCCTCTTCAGGTCAGTGAGCATGCATTGCAATTGGTCCCCCGAGTTACTAAGCAAGGCAATATCATCAGCGAATCGCAAGTTACTAAGCTATTCTCCATTAACTCTTATCCCCAATTCTTCCCAATCCAGGTCTCTGAATACCTCATGTAAACATGCTGTGAATAACATTGGAGAGATTGTATCTCCCTGCCTGACACCTTTCTTTATTGGGATTTTGTTGCTTTCTTAATGGAAGACTATGGTGGCTGTGGAGCCGCTATAGATATCTTTCAGTAATTTTGCATATGGCTCGTCTACGCCCTCATTCCGTAATGCCTCCATGACTGCTGAGGTTTTGACTGAATCAAACACTTTTTCGTAACCAATGAAAGCTATATATAAGGGTTGGTTATATTCCGCACATTTCTCTATCACCTGATTGATAGTGTGAATATGGTCTATTGTTGAGTAGCCTTTACGGAATCCTGCCTGGTCCTTTGGTTGACAGAAGTCTAAGGTGTTCCTGATTCTATTTGCGATTACCTTAGTAAATACTTTGTAGGCAACGGACAGTAAGCTGATCGATCTATAATTTTTCAAGTCTTTGGCATCCCTTTCTTATGGATTAGCATTATGTTAGCGCTCTTCCAAGAGTCCGGTACGCTCGAGGTCATGAGGCATTGCGTATAGAGGGTGGCCAGTTTTTCTAGAACAATCTGCCCACCATCCTTCAACAAATCTGCTGTTACCTGATCCAACCCAGCTGCCTACACCCCCCCCCCCCCCCGCAAAGCTCTCAAGGCTTTCTTTACTTCCTCCGGCGTTACCTGTGGGATTTCAATTTCCTCTAGGCTATTCTCTCTTCCATTAGTGTCGTGGGTGCCACTGGTACTGTATAGATCTCTATACAACTCCCCAGCCACTTGAACTATCTCATCCATATTAGTAATGATTTTGCCAGCTTTGTCTCTTTACGTATACATCAGATTCTTGCCTATTCCTTGTTTCTTCTTCACTGCTTTTTGGGCTTCCTCCATTCCTGAGGGCATGTTCAATTCTATCGATATTATACTTCCTTATGTCAGCTGTCTTATGCTTGTTGATTAACTTCGAAAGTTCTGCCAGTTCTATTCTAGCTGTAGGGTTAGAGGCTTTCATACATTGGCATTTCTTGATCAGATCTTTCGTCTCCTGCAATAGCTTACTGGCTACCTGTCCGGCGGAGTTACCAACAACTTCTATTGCACACTCCTTAATGATGCCCATAAGGTTGTTGTTCGTATCTTCAACACTAAGGTCATCTTCTAGAGTTAAAGCCGAATACCTGTTCTGTAGCTTGATCCAGAATTCCTCTAGTTTCCCTCTTATCGCTAACTCAGTGATTTGCTTCTTATGTACCAGTTTCTTCCGTTCCCTCCTCAAGTCTAGGCTAATTCGAGTTCTTACCATCCTATGGTCACTGCAGCGCACCTTGCCGAGCATGTCCACATCTTGTATGATGCCAGGGTTAGCGCAGAGTATGAACTATATTTCATTTCTAATCTCGCCATTTGGGCTCCTCCACATCCACTTTCGTCTATCCCGCTTGCGGAAGAAGGTATTCATTATCTGCATATAACTCTGTTCTGCAAACTCTACTAATAACTCTCCCCTGCCATTCCTAGAACCTATGTTGTATTCCTCCACTGACTTGTCTCCAGCCTGCTTCTTGCCTACCCTGGTCGTATTATTCGTCCGTATCATTCTTCGCCAACTCTCGAATTTATTATCATGAACTGTTTTCTCATTAATATTTGCTTTTTTCGATTGCTTGATAATTCAGAGAATTCTGCAGCCCTTATCCATGTAACAAATATTGATAGGCATCCATACTTATTTTCAAAAAGGTCAAATCTCAATACAATGAAACTTCGATATAACGAAGCAAGCTGCTCATTTTACCAACTTCATTATATTGAGGTTTAACTGCATTTCATTGTCTTCAAATGGAACCTAACAAATTTTGCTTTGTGCAGGCAGCATGGAAGAAATTTTTTTTTTTTCAATACTGGATATGTCTAATTAGAGATGAACCTGAAGATTAAATTTTTTGGTTAATATCATAATAATATACCGTTAGAGGTTCAGGTTGTTGGCAACACAGTGCACTATGGGCTGAAAAAAATTTTGTGGTGATTGCATGAGTACTTTTCTAAAACACTTACATCCAATTCCCCCAAAAACTGAAAAATGGCATTCTGAGAAATACACGTTTTTATGTAGATGTTAGTCCACCTCAACTTTCTATCTTCTTAAATGTGGAGCATTTCTTGCATTTCTTGCACATAGCACATGATTGCAAAAATTCCCGAAGGATCTTAATGCCAATAAAACAAAACCCGAATATCCTTGCTCCAACATTGAAACTGCCACATGGAGACCTCTCGACTATATTTAAAAAGCGTGCACTATGGCGCACATTGTTGTTACTCTCTTGTTGTCACCGGTACCTTTGTCCACGTACTGATTACGCTGAGACTTTCTTTTCCGCGTCCACTTTGCATTACTTATTGGCATGTTGTGGCACCACAGCATACTAAAATAATCCACAAAAAAATGTAACACATGGGCAAAATTGCACAAAACACAGAAGAAGCAGCAGCGATCATGCAATACAATACAGTAATGCCCCCCAATGGCAAAATTTGCAGTGTCAACTGAAAAACTAGTGATAAATTGCCTACAGCTTTCCTAACAAGTAAAATTATGCAATAAAACACAGGAATGCAGCACCTAAAGCATAAAGCATGGCACATAAATGCGGTGCGCGCCTGCAATTTTTAAATCACGGGGAACATGGCTTTTGGTGCGATGTTTAAATGGCTTGGAGTGCTCGTTGACAGCTTCCACTGCACTGACTTGCTTCTCAAGCTTTGTACAATTTTTTGGTGCTAAAAAAAAAAAAAATATGCATTTTTTTAGTCGGTTTACCTTACCCCCCCCCCCCCCCCCCTCATAATGTGCAGCCCATTTTTATATTCACTAACTTCTTGACCCACTCGCCCCTCTTTCTCGCAATATATCACTGGAATATATTACGAAATAAAATCGTATCTGATCTAAATCGCAAGGAACACAAGGAATGAATTCTTAGCAAAACTGAAACACTTATTTAATGCACATACCTAGGATTCTTTTGCTCATTCATTCAATACGTCAGTGTGTTCTTGTGCTTCACTTCTGTATTTCTTTATTTATTTTACCACATTTTTATGTTCCTTGTGCCCATGCCTTTATTTTAGGTTAGCATAGAGTCCATGTACTATTTTAGTATTTCCTAGTTGTTTCGTTGTTTTATTTTAACATGCAGTATCTATTTGCATGTGTAATTATTTTAACAAGCATTACCTGTTTGAATTATGTATTTTAATTATCGCTGATTTATTGTAATGCTCATTGGTAATGGTCATATGGGTCTTCCAAGGTTTAGGTGGGTTCTTGTGCTCTACTTCTTTTTCTCTTCTATGTTCCCTGTGCATGTTCGTTTAACACGAATTTCGACATGCTACTTAAAAATGTTTTTTGCTTGTATTTGTTTTACTTTAACCTGCATTATGCATACTGTATTTATCATTTATTTATTGCCACACCTTATGTAATGCCCGCATGGGCCTTTAGGGTGTCTTGAATAAAATACAGAAGTGCACTGTCACTTGCAATTTACATGCCCTTTTCAATAATCAAAGGAAATGCTACTACAGCTGCTTTTACTGAGACTCCCTTTCCGCTTTATTAATACCTGCTGTTTCTGTTTCTTCTCTTTCCAGACATTGTGTGTCGATTGCGTGTCTTTGCCTACTTAGAGCTCGCAGCTCGTGGTTACAGCTGAACAAACATCTACACCAAATTCACATGACAGGTTCACAGATGAAGAGGTCATGTAAAAAGTGCACAGAATGTGCGGCTCCAGCACACATTGACACAGACGATGAAGTGAACAGACCAGGGAAACACTCGACCATTCCACCACCATACAACAGCCTGGCCAGAGATCAGTCCCACACATGCGTGCTAGCCCAGCTGCGGCCTTCCTGAATCCTGACTCCTGGACAGGTAGCTGGCCCCAAAAGCGGAAAAGGCAGAATTCGAACATGAAAAGACAACTGTTATTAATTTTTTTATTTTTTGTCTAGTCATCTGCGATATGTGCAGCATAAGAATATCGTGTGGCATATTTATCATCCATGTTTGGGATCTGTGATTTCATCTATCTACCATGAAGGCCCCTTGGTTTCCCAAAGGCAAACAAAAAAAACAACCTTTTGGAGTGTTAAGTCTAATCTAGACCTGGGAGTGTTTGTTAGTGCTACTTGCGGCCATGGCAGTGGATATGGAACATCTTTCTAATCATAGGTGTCACACAGTACATGTGAACTTAGAAGCAGGCAAATGGCCAATTAAACCTTCAACTGCTACCTCATGTCATCACAGCTACCAAAGCTGAGGCCCTCATTGTGCAATGAGTGAGAAAAATAAGGTAAGCCAAGGGGCTCGAACACTCCAAGGGCTAATCTTGTATAGACACACAAATACCCTCGAAAGTGAACAGGAGATGGTTGCCACAGCAGTTTAACTCTTTCCTTTTGGGACTATAGAAATTGCTTAATTTAATCCACAGTTTTTCCGCATGTTTGTTAAACATTTCCATTCAAATTCTTCTAGAAATGCCATACAACATCTGAAATAATGATTGAACTATAACTACAGGTCAAGCTTGACACTTTTTGGCAGATTGGGGGTTCTGGAAAAATGAAAATTTGACTGGCGGTATTATTGAAACTAGTCTCTAGTGCTCCTGGCACTTCCTCAATAAAATGATGCAAAATTTTTGCTTTGGTCGACCTGACAACACAATTTTTAAATGACAGCGGTAGTGAAGACATGGAAGCTTCTGCCGGGTTGTCTAATTTTCTGATACGACTTCTAGGCCGTTTTAAAAATGTCTCAAGCAATGGTAGAAGCTCATGACTGTATGTTATTTTGATAGTGTTCAACTATCGTGTTTTGACAGCATATAGAAATCATTACAAACAATCCTTTCCATCTTGTAGGGTTTTCACTCCCACAAGAGCACATAGTCGATTTCAGACCGACCTTCAACCAAAGCTTGACTAGCAGCCTAATCTTTTACATTTGGACACTGCCTGTGCAAGCTCTCTTATTCATTAATGTACAATATTGTGCACCACTTCACATTACAGTACAGTTTCACATAACAATTTTCAAAACTGCCTGAGCAATTATTACTGCTAGTACAAATTATTAGAAATAATCCTTCCCATCCCGTTGTATTTTCACTTACACAAGAGCATGCAGTCAACCTCACACAAAAGCTTGACTAGCAGTCTAACCGTTTACATTTTGAACACCGCCTGTGCAAGTGCTCTTATTCATTACTGTACAATATTAGGCGGCACTCCCCATTACAGTACAGTTTCACATAACAATTCTAAATAATTATCTGAGCAATCATTACTGCTTTATATCTATTCAAAACAACAGTGATCGGGCTATAATTTTATGTATCATGGTGCGAGTTGCAATGACTAAGTCTTAAAATAAAGCATTATAACATAAAACCACGAAAAATGAGTACATTTTTAGCCTTAAGGGAAGAGTTAACGGTAAAGCATTTCACAAGTGATGCATAACATGTAGCTCAGCTCCCACTTGTGGGTTGTTGTCTTTTCATCCAGTTTAAATTTTTTTCGTCTTATTTCTACCTTTCAACTAAATTTCCCCTATGCTTTCCCTGGCTTCATTGTCTCTTTGCGTCACATAGTTGTACTTAAAAGTGTGTTTGCCAGATTCTCACTAATCCATCGTTGTATGTAGATCATTACAAACAAAACATGGATAACTGCATTTCCAAAGTAGGGTTCTGAAACTTCGTAAAGCAAGAATGTATTGCTGCTTCTCCCTAGAAAATGAAATGATAGTGCAACGACACAATTGCACACAATGCACACAAGCTCAGCCTAGCTGAACAGCATCCACATTTGAAGTGTTGAATTCAAGATGGCTGACACCTTTATTAGATGAAGAGTGTAACAGATGGGATTACACAAAAAGAAGCACAAAGACATGGCATTTATTAAGTAATCCTGAACCAACTAACCAGACAGTCAATCCTCATCGACATCCTCATGTCTAGAGAAGCACACATATAAATCTTTCCTCATGTAAGTAGGAGATGCAGCCAGGCATATCCCAGAAGAGACAATTTCTAGTCTTCACATTTACAAAGAGACTAAATGAAGACTGTGAAGAATAAGGAGACTTCTATGAGAACAAAGTCATTGCACAACATAAATAAGGAAATAAATATGGTTGTGGAACACTTCGCCAACAAGTAGCATACATCCAAAACATTGTACAACACTGCCTAGCAGGAACACCGCTTAGGTTTTCTATAAAATAAACGAAACTCCCTCAAAATTAGTTATACATGACACATTTACTATGCAAAGGAAAGAATGAAAGAAAATAAACTCACAGCGCTGCTTGCTCAGTTGAAAGCGGTTCTCTCCTGGCTTGCTACTCAGTGGACTTGGCTTGCCTAGACCAGATACAAAAAAAGGAGACTAATTGACTCCCCTTCACATCAATGTACTTTTGCCTCTTGGCAGCGTATAATCCAGCAACTTTTTCTGAAAGCTAGCCATGCTTTCTTGCCTGGTTATGTGACCTGATGCGTTCAATGCAGTAAAATCATCTGTGCAGTTATTTGGCTCACATTATAATAAATGGGATATAGCATTGCATGAACCTGAGCCAACCCGAAAGCCTAGGCCGGACCATCCATAACGTTTTCTGGTGGACCCAGGCCGGGCCCAGGTTTGAGACTGTGGGTCGGGCCGGACTCAGGCCCACTCATTAAAGGGCCTAAGTTGGGCTTTCGAGCACATGCGAACATTATGCATTGTATGGTCCAAGGTATTCTGTGCCAAGCTGAAGTGACATGTGCAAAGAGCTGGCTGTTAGTATACCTTAGCAAAGACAATGAAGTTCTAATTTTTTCTGTTCCACAAAACTAACATTGTTTCTAAGTTGGGAAAATTATATAAAAAAACCCTCTTCAAACCATTTCTGTGTTACCACTTTTGTGATTGCACTATTACCACTCCCGACACTATTTATATTATTTTAGTGCTAACGCAATAGGTGTCTCTTTGTACTTGTTAGTTTATTTTATGCTGTATGTTCCAGAATTCACTGTTTGTACATGCACCAGCCAAGGTCCATCTAAATAGGTTGCGAAGCTTGGAATGAAAAGCATGCCTAAAACTATTGCCAGGGATATCAGTTAGTGGTGCACAATTGAAGCATGACTAGGTGGGGGGGGACAAACACTGAAACTATAAAACCTATGCAAAAAAGAAAATGTTTAAAAATTTTTAATCAGAATACTGACATACAAGTAAATTTTCCATTTCAGATATTTTTTTCCTGCACTGAAAAAACAAATGCAATTTTTTTTCTATTTCATAATTATTTCTTTTTTGGCAACCCCTACCAACCAGTGATTCTGGCGCGAGACTTCGCAAGGCAGTGCAAGCCAGCTACTACGTCATGAGGAAGGGCATTGCTCACTTGAATGCGGTGGTTTCGTGCGAGTTTCTTTTTTTTTTTCATTATTATTTCCTTGCGTGTTTCAAAGTGTGGTGTGCGCTTCTTTTCATATTTTGCGTGACCGAGTGTACTGCATTCGTCAGCAAAAGGAGTGAGTGCAGGATTTTCGTTATCGTGCAAGTTCCGACTGCGACATCTGACAGGCTTGTCTCGTCACAACGATAAATGCGGAACGCGCCAAAAAGAAACGTCGTGCTATGTTCGTTTACTCTCCATAACACAGGCTCTGAGTGTCCGAAGGGCAGTGAAATTAGTAAGTCGAATGTTTTCTAAATGATAATGTGGGGCAATGTTGTCTGATGACTGTAGTATATGAATACATGGTGTGGCACAGAATCGCAAATGATTATGCGGAAGTATTTGCATAGGTTGCTATGCATTACGACTGTGTGCTAACCATAGTACATTTAATCATTGAAACATGTTTTGTTTGGTCAGTTATAATGGTTGGATCATTCAAGACGAATAAAAGTGAAATTGATTTTGAAAGCTTTTTGGCAGTGTACTTTATGTCCATCCTATTCGCTCACCTTCCTAAGGAAACTACTGGAGCGATTGTCATCATTAAAAGCCTAATTATGTTCACATTAAGGCATATGCCACTCCTATTAGGAACATGCTGAGAACATGCTGGCGTTTCAGCTGAGGTGAGCCGCAAGCTCGCCTCAGCCTCAAAAGAAAAATAAGTGCTGTTGTGGTGGCCGTAATGCCGGACACTAAAGAAATTTAAACATTCGTGCCAAGCAGAAGAAGATTTTGACGTCACTGCCATTTCCAGTTCTGATGTAACTTTTTTATTTTTTATTTTTGCTTGCTGTTAGTTGTCCCCGCGATATGTAGATGGCGACGGTTACAATGAGCCCCATTTTCTTGACATGTGGGCTTCTATGGAAGCTTCGCTAATAGTTTACATATACTATGCACCTGGTGTTTGAGCAAACATTCTCAAAAATATTTTTAAATTGCTTGTGCCAGATAAGACAATTCTATTCCATGAGCTGGTCTACTCGAAGAGGTAGACATTACTTTTGAATGTAATCACGTGGTTTTTGTTCATATTTCACTGGCTTTCTTTAAATGCTGAAAAATATCACCATGCAGCATGTACGCTGCCTCAAAAAATTAGATCTGTAGTTTCTGAATCACAACGTAATGAAACACAGTTGACCCTTAAGAGAATATTAAACATTTTGAATACTTTATCTCAATAAATAATTAAGGGGAACATAAAAAATTTTCAGGAGTTCCACATGACGGAAAACCATATGTTGTTTTTACCTAGCTGCAGATGACTGCTTTATTAAAATCCTTGGTTCAAGTTACGAGAAGCACGCTGTATAACCTTAAGCTTTCTTTTATCTTGGTGCAAGAAATTATTAACCAAGAGCCGCTTTTAAAAATTCTTGTAATCATTAATGTTTCCAAAGTGTAGACAAAAGTATTAAAGAGAATGCCCTGGGTTTGCTTCTATCAGCCTTTTCATGTTAGTTGTACACTTTGTAAAAAAAAATTGCTTTCTTTTATTGTCACTATACTTTTAATTGCGATGGCGTTTCATGTACCGCATAAGTACTAATTCATTTATACTCTAGGGTATTATGTGCCAAAACCACGATATGAATACAAGGCATGCCATAGTGGGGACTGGATTAACGTCAACCATCTTGAGCTCTTTTACGTGCCCCTAAATCTAAGTACACGGCTGTTTTCGCATTTCGCCTCCATCTAAATGTGACCACCGTGGCCGGGAATAGAACCCACATCCTACAGCTTAGAAGTGCGACAGCTTAACTGCTAAGCTACTGCTGCGGGTGAAGCAATATTTCTATGCACATGCACACCAGATTTTCCACCTGGATTGTCCACTACAAACGACAAGGCACCAATAATGATCATGACCATCAACAAATTTCCTCCAGCGTGTCAGGGCCGGGCTTGGTCATGCACATGTGGGCCCTGGCTAAGCTCAGTAATGCATGCCTGGGCTTCAAATAACGGGCCCTGGCCAGGACCGGGCCGAAAATTCAGGCCTGTGCAGTGCTCTAATATGAGGTTTTATGGCGCAAGGGCCAGGGATGGTCAAACAGAACCAAGAAGTGGCATTCAAGCATTCATTTTCTCACAAAAGTGCCTTTGCGGCATTTGAACCGAAATTTAGCTGAAACAACGTAACAATATTTTTTTGGCTAAAATATCTAGATCTGCTTCAAACTTATACCCTAAGTCTTTGATAATTGCAACTGGGAGAAAGAAAAACAAGAAAGGGGGAGTGGAGGTACAATTAAGGTAATACCTATGAGATTGCTTCCCTGCATATAGATGCAGTCTGTGAAGAATAAGGAGCCATCCTGAGCTACTCACAATATTGTTACGTAGAAAGACGCCGACGAAAAGCTATATGTATACAAGTATATTTACAAGGCAATATGCCGCACTTGGCCAAGAGGCAACAGCTCGCGCTAGCCTCTAATCGTCGTCGTCGTCTTCACCCTGCTCGCCTCTTTGTCATCGCAAATACTGTTCTGTAGCACTACCTCCGGCGGCAAAAGCGCCGTCCCGGAGCGACTAAACGCCGGACTCGGATGCAGTGTAGTAGGCCTTGAGCCTACTGACGTGCACAACATCACTAGATGCTAGAGAAGAGGACAAGGTTGAAAGCACAGGAGCAATTTCATAAGTCACAGGCGTCACCTGGCGGAGCACGCGGTAGGGCCCCATATATATCGCGAAAGGAGCTTCTCTGAAAGTCCGACGTGATGAAAGGGCGACCACAGGAGCACGAGCACACCAAGCGAAAACTGTATGTCACGGTGGCGGGCGTTGTACTGACGCTGCTGAGTGCTTTGTGAGGCTGTCAGTCAAGTACGGGCAAGCTGGCGTGCATGGTCCGCGAGGGCGATGGTGTCGTGTGCATACTCGCTTGTTGAAATCGCAGCAGGAGGAGAAGTGCCCTGTCTAGGGACAAGGTTGGTTCGCGACCGTACAATAGATAAAATGGAGAAAATCCGGCGGTGTCGTGCTGGGAAGAATTGTACGCAAATGTGACGTAAGGAAGGGCAATGTTCCAGCCGTGGTACTCCTTGGAAACGTACTTGGAGAGCATATCAGTAAGAGTACGGTTTAACTGCTCTGTCAGGCGATTGGTTTGAGGATGGTATGCGGTAGTCAGCTTGTGTTGAGTGGAGGAGGAACGCACAATGTCGGCGATAACTTTCGAGAGGAAGTTACGACCACGGTCAGTAAGCAGCTGTCGCGGGGCACCATGAAGTAAGATAATGTCACGCAAGAGAAAGTCTGCGATGTCAGTGGCACAACTGGAAGGGGAGCCCGCGTGATAGCGTATCGGGTGACGTAATCAGTTGCGACGGCTACCCATTTGTTCCCAGAAGATGACGTGGGAAAGGGACTGAGGAGGTCTAATCCAACACGAAAGAACAGTTCCACAGGGATGGTGGTCAGCTTGAGATGACTGGCACGTAGCACCTGAGGTGTTTTCCGATGCTGGCAAGGATCACAGGCAGCAACATAGCGTCAGACAGACTGAGCGAGACCAGGCCAATAGAAGCGGCAGCGGATGCGGTCGTAGGTGCGGGTTACCCCATGATGTCCTGCAGTGGGTGCATCATGCATCTCAAAGAACACAGTCTGTCGTAGATGTTTTGGCACGACAAGAAGAAGATCAGGGCCGTCAGGAAAGAAGTTCCTTCGGTACAGAATGCTGCCCTGGAGGACATATCGGCGAACGGATGCGTCGGTAGGTGTAGAGCGCAGACGCTCGATGAGTACTCGCAGCAATAGGTCTCGGTACTGCTCATCGGCGATGTTACCGAAGGCAGACACAGAGAAAATGCCATTGGCAGTACTACTGTCGGCATCGTCAGGCTCGTCTACCGGGTAGCAAGACAGGCAGTCAGCGTCCTTGTGTAGTCGGCCAGATTTGTAGGTGACATAGTACGAATATTCTTGGAGGCGTAAGGCCCAGCGACCAAGTCTTCCTGTAGGATCTTTCAGTGAGCATGACCGGCAAAGTGCGTGATGGTCTGTGACAACGGAAAAGGGTCGGCCATATAAGTAAGGGCGGAACTTCGCAACTGCCCAAACTAGGGCCAGACACTCATGCTCAGTGATGGAATAGTTGCGCTCCGAGGGCTAGAGGAGCCTGCTGGCACAAGAGATAACACGGTCATGGCCGCGCTGGCATTGTGCCAGTGCTGCGCCAATTCCGTGACCGCTGGCATCAGTACGGACTTCAGTAGGCTCAGAAGGATCGAAATGGGCCAGAATGGGAGGCGCTGAGAAGGTCGATTAAAAGCGAGAATGCAGAGTCCTCGTTATCGCCCCACTGGAAGGGGGTGTCTTTCTTCAAAAGCTCGGTTAGTGGTCGGGCTGTGGTCGCGAAATTTTCCACGATACCGCGGAAGTACGAGCAAAGGCCGATGAAGCTGCGCACATCCTTGACACACTTTGGAACAGGGAAGTGCGTAACACCATGGATATTGCCTGGGTTCGGTTGCACTCCGTTGGCGTCAATGAGATGTACAAGGACGGTAATCTGGCGATGGCCGAATTGGCACTTCAATGCATTGAGTTGCAGACCGGCTCGCCGAAAAACGTCCAGGACTGCTGAGAGGCGCTCGAGGTGCATAGCGAACGTTGGGGAAAATACTATAACGTTGTCCAAGTAGCACAAGCACGTGGACCATTTGAAACCGTGAAGGGAGTCCATCATGCGTTCAAAAGTGGCAGGAGCGTTACATAGACCGAACGGCATCACTTTGAATTGATAAAGACCGTCGGGTGTTACAAAAACAGTCTTCTCGCGGTTGAAATTGTACACGGCAATCTGCCAGTAGCCGGAGCGAAGGTCAATAAAGGAGAAATAGCGAGCACCGTGGAGGCAGTCAAGGGCGTCATCAATCCGAGGTAGGGGATACACGTCCTTTTTGGTAACCCAGTTAAGGTGCCAATAATCCACGCAAAAGCGCTATGATCCATCCTTCTTTTTGAACAGTACAACGGGTGACGCCCATGGACTACATGACGGTTCAATAATGCTCTTGGCAAGCATTTTGCGAACTTCGCCGTGAATAACTTGACGCTCAGCCTGTGATACTCGATACGGGCAGCGATGAATAGGAGGGGCATCGCCGGTATTAATGCTATGTTTAACAGCTGTAGTTTGGGCAAAAGGACGATCGTTAAAGTAAAAAATATCGTGGTAGAAAAACAGAACGCGGCAGAGTTCACAAGCGTGCTCGAACGGCATGTCGGGCGCAATCATTTTCTGTAAGTTGGTGGTGGTACAAGTTGCCGACTGCGATGGTAGAGGAGGATCGGCTGAATTGTCGTCAACTGAAATAGATGCTACTGAGTGATCCTCGAATGAGCAAAGCTGGGCGAGAGACATCCCGCGTGGCAGCACTTGTGTCGTCAAGCCAAAACTGACCACTGGCAGGCAGACGCAATTCGCCGTAATAGATTAAACGGTATGAGGCACTGTGATCTCATGTGTAAGGAGGACGTCTTGCATAGGAGCCGCGATGTAGTGACCGTTGGGGACTGGTGGGGATGACACGAAGTCAACGTAAGTCAGTGCCGAAGGTGGCAAGCTAACGAAGTCGACGGAACTGAGGCGACTGGGGTGTGGTTCAGCGGGATCCAGAACAGGCAGGTCAAGGCTGAGAGTATTGGCAGAACAATCGATGAGAGCAGAATGTGCGGAGAGGAAGTCTAAGCCGAGGATGATGTCGTGGGGACAGTGGGCGATAACTGTGAATAGCACTACAATAGAGCGATCGGCGAAGAAGACGCGGGCGGCACACATACCAATTACAGGGGCTGTTCCGCCATCAGCGACACGGACAACAGGCATCGTGGCGGGCGTGATGATTTTCCTCAGCCGGTTACAAAGGTCAGCGCTCATTACCGATAAATGCGCCCCAGAGTCTATGAGAGCAGATAGATACAGGAACACCGTCGACTTGCACGTAAAGAAGGTTCAGATGAGTGGGCAACGTCAGGAGAGGATTTGGCGGCGTAGGGAGCAATGCAGCGTCACCTCGAGGCGCTGCATCGTCTAGTTTTGCGGCTGGGAGCGGCGTCCGAAGGGAGTCAGCGAATAGGAGTGACGGGGCTGGGGAGAGTGAGATTGTTGTCGTTGGGGCGAAGGCGAACGAGAATAGAGGCGGTTCGGTGCAGGAGAATCTGTGGCGGCATTATCGGAGCGGGCAGCATAGCGAAGAGAAGGGCCACCTGGGGGGCGAGAGTTGGCAGTATAAGTAGACTGGTTCGGGGAACTCCAGCGACTGCGACAGTGCCGAGAAATGCGCCTGATTCGATGGCAGTGAAAACAAATGGGCTTGTCGTCTGCAGTGCACCATTCAGATGGGTTGCAGAAACGTGATGGGTAAGAAGATGCGGGACGGGGTGGAATCGAAGAAGCCGGGTGGGTATCCGGACGATGGGCCGAGCAGATGGTGTGAAGACCCATGTTTTCGAACTCTTGGCGGACAACTGCCTGGATCAGTGAGACCGTGACTGCAGATGCGTTGGTGGGACTGGAGTAGAAGGCAGCCGGATAGGCGGCCTCGATCTCATGCCGGACGATCCTGGTAACATCGGCAGTGTTGTTGGGGCGAGGAGTGTTGGCACAGGAAGATGTCGCTGGGGTGTTGGGCAGACGGGCAAACTGCTGGTCGATACGTCGGCTTTTAGCGAGTTTCAGGCGGTGGTACTCTTATATAACTGCATCCACCGTCGCCACATTGCTAAAAACGAGCAAGTTGAAGGTGTCATCAGCAATGCCTTTGAGGATGGGGGAGTCCTTGTTGGACTCAGTCATGTGTGCGTCAACTTTGCGGCACAGAGCCAAGACGTCCTGAATGTACGTGAAGTAGGGCTCTGTTGACGTCTGCACACGGCCGGAAAGCGCCTTCTGCACGGCAAGTTGGTGACCGTAGGGGTTGCCGAACAAGTCTCAGAGCTTTTGCTTAAGCGAATCCCAACTGGTGAGCTCATCTTCGTGCGTCCGAAACCAAACTCGAGGTGTGTCACCGAGGTAAAAGACTGCGTTGGCGAGCATAATAGTATGGTCCCACCGGTTATTGTGGCTGACGTGTTTGTACAGCCTGATCCTCGACGTCTTACCCATCTTTGCCCGAGAATACGCCAGGATGACGGGGAGCGGGGAGAGTGATGTAGGTCATCGAAGTGGCAACAGGTGTCGGAGGCGGCTAAGTTGTCGTCGCCGGGAGCCATGAAGGAAGGCTCAACGTACCGTCCACTGCGAAGCTCCGTGACGAGGTACAGGGAACGTCCACCTCCACCAGATATGTTATGTAGGAAGACGCCAACGAAAAGGTATATACAAGTATATTTACAAGGCAATATGCCGCACTTGGCCAAGAGGCAACAGCTTGCGCTAGCCTCTAATCGTTGTCGTCGTCTTCACCCTGCTCGCCTTTTTGTCATCGCAAATACTGTTCTGCAGCAATATTAAACACTTAGTATTTCGATTAACTGAATCCTTCTGTACTTCTAAAGTCTACAAAGTACATGTATCCACTTTTCGCAGCAAGGAACACTGAAGCTAAATGTGATCCCAAAAAGCTTTTGCACTAACCAATGTAAGTGGCTATTCTATAATCCATTATCCCTTGACTGCCACATGTCCTTTTTATGGCACTAGTTCCTAACCATTATCCAGTAATTTTCGCACTTAGTGGCATGTCAAAAGTGTGCAGGTTAGACATGCATTCTCTGGACCATGCACTGGGACTAACAGTAAGCAAAACCACTTTCAGGGTCCCTTGTGTATGTGACATAGTGCGACACAAAGCTTCATTGTAGCAATAAGCAGTTGACACCATTCGGCAATAAGAAACAATTGAAAAGTGTGTCCTCCCCCCCCCCCCCCCACTCCCCAGGTTACATTATTCCTGTCTGCTTCTACTGCTTCAGCCAAGAGGCACACACACACACACACACATACGCGCGCCATGAATGGCATCTGTAAAAGTGGCTACACTAAGTGACAACCTAAGAATTCAGCACAAGTTTCTCCCCATAAGTCCCTACTCCATCTGCCCACTGCACTTCTGCGCTGCAAAACATAGTTCCTGAGGGCCACCGATATTCAAAAAAGTTTGCCTCCGCCTCGATTCTACAGAAATGAACAAATGAACATTCGCTTGGTGCATCGATAAGAATTCTCTATGAGTTGGACAGTGGTGTACATGTGACTGCGTTCTTTTGGTTGTCACAGATTATCGTGAGCATACAGCACTTGGTTGCTGAAAGGGAAGCTATGCAAGCTGTTCAACTGAGGCAACTCGTAGCAGCAACAAAAGTGAGAAGCAGCACTACGGCTCACCTCCAAAGCTTGTGTCCAACGGAGGAGCTGCCATCCGACTCTCCACTTCACCAGGCGCAGCGTTCTTGTCGACCCAGCACTTCTTCTGCTCATCCCATACAATCTGTAAACATAAGACAGCGGGACAGTGGTGAGCACTGTAAGAGCGCAAAGGTGCTACCAGACGCCAACCACCATCCCACCAAAAGGTGTGCAGCGAAGCAGGCAAAGCAGAAGGAATGGACAGTCACAGATAGTGTGAAAGGCAAGTGCAGACAAATCTATGTAATGTCAAATGGAGCATGAAGGCAGCATGCTGTTGAGCACTGCCTAAAGCAAAGGTACAACGGAGGACCTTCGTCAGTGGTCAGAGCTATGCTCTGCCCACGTTATCAATGGGATCAGCCAGCCATGAATAGTTGATGATATGAGTGGCATAAAATCCAGTGGAAGGTATCGCTACAAAATTGGGGCCCTGCTGTACTGGAAACTTTGGAAATGTTGTCACTTCACTAGCAAGATAGGCCCTTCATTATCAAATCGCTTGCACATTGCAAATACTGCAGTACGACATTAAACTGACACAAACACAAACTTCTCTGGATCATATGACATGTGTATAAAGAGTAAACAGACTCTAGCATTGTCACAAAACTTAACAACCACTAAATGTGCTCGCTGCTATCGTGACTTAAGCATTGTTTTAATTTTTGGGCACAAGTTTGCCCAATAAGCAGTTTGGTTCTTTACATTTATTCTTCCTGCAGTGTTTCTGCCTTTGCACTGTCACCTCTCCATGAGAATAAGTGGCATAGCCAACATACTACAGCCTTCACAAACACAAACACTCTAGCAGGGCTTTCTTAAAAGAATAGGAGACATGATGGAAGAACCCATGACAGAGAGAGACATAGAACATCAAAGTGGGCAGCTTGCTTGCCAACTGTAGTTGCCACCACTCAATGATACAGACGCATTCTGAAACTATGTGATCCAGGAATGATGAAACTAAGCGAACACAGGCTACCGACATTTGAGCGTTTAATTAAGCAGGTGAAGGTGTGTGTTTTCATTGGCCCTGTTCTTTATGGCATGATCACCTAATTTACACTATTGCAGGTGGCTGCCACCACTTTCGTCAGCGTACTCATAGATGATTCACACTCAGTCTCAGTCAATGCCAATTAGCGGAACCATTTAGCAATCAAAGATGTGATCAATATGCACATATTTGTCTGCTTTCATGTTATTTCTGACTCAAGCAGTGAAAATGCACAGATGTTACAACAGTTGGCACTAGACTTGGATGAGTAATTGGAATAAATAACACTCAGAGAAGGCAACACAGCTTGGCAGAAGGAAATGGGCAGTGCACTGTGATGTGAGAATGCAAGTATAACTACTTTGCCTGTGCAAACTTTGTCGTCTACTGCTCTAAGGTACTTTTCCTAAAGTGATCACATTTTTGTTTATCACTGTAGCATATTATTTCACCATGATCAGTTCCTGCTGAAAGGTTTAAGCTGTGGAGAAATGACAGTTCCTCCCTGTAAGCTTGAAATCTAAGACGAGCGCGTGAGAGGGAATATAGAGGGCATACTGGCAGACTGGGCGTATATGGCTGGCTCAGGCTTAGGACGGAGAGTGTTCAACAGTTTCAGCTGCTTAATGTCACATGTAGCTGCAACACTTGCATGCGCCATGCAAGTACTTCAGCTGCAATCAACATAATGTGCTAAAAAAAGAACTTTAAAAATTTGCATTGCCAATGAAACGTCACACACTATGATCATTATGCATCATCTATCCAATACCACACCGAGCCTTTACAGTGTTTTATTGCACCTTAGCATTGCCAACAGTCTTCCTAAAGTTAAAACACGAGCCAAGCATACAGCAAAAACAGCACAAGCAAAATTTAGACATGGCATAAATAAGTTGTAAGAGATCTTCGTGCAAGGTCTGAGTCTGACAAACTCACAAAAACCAGTGTATCTCCAAAAATACTGTTGTGCAACCATACAATATTCTACAAATCAACTTTGTGGAGAACAAAAGACAATGTTCAAGAGATGACGCCACAACCGAAGCCATGCCATGCATAAAGCAAAAAGGGGAGCGAGAGCATTCCAAGTACAGAACAAACACGTACATCAGGGTCCTTATCGTCGGGCAGGATCATTTGATTGGGGCTCTTGGGAAGCAGCTTCCCAAAAATGCCCCCCAGCCAACTCTTGCCAGCCACCTACGCATACCGCAGTGGCACATCTTAGCAGTGCCTCATTGCACTCCTGTGGCTTTTGATAGACAACAAATGACACGACTGGTGAGCAAGCTATGACCACATATGAATTACATCACTGCAGGTCCCACAGCCTGTGATGTGCATGCCTTGAACTAATACTGCAAGACATGCTGAAGTTGCACCTCAGCTACAACAAAGCTCAAGGTAAGCTTGCATGTCTATGCAAGCTACAATAAAGCTCAAGATAACCTAACATGTATGTGCAAACATGTGCATACACAGGTATGCTAGAGTTGCAGCATCTAGCAAAATGACAGCAACAAAAGCCACAGATGTGTAACTTGTTTCTCTGCAATTAGGGTTCACATGGGCCCATGTGAACATCAAGGAATCACCCATTTGGCCATACATGACTAGCAGCTGTGACAGGCAGCTACTGAGTAGGAATACTACAGACTTAAAGCAATGCACGTTCTCTTTTTCCTCTATGCTTATATTATATAGAATGCCATTGAAACAACTTCCTGCCTTCTTCAAAAATCCTTTGTACCAGATGAGCATAGGCATGTTTTGCATGACACGAAGACAACGTTCAGCACCACAGTTCATTGGACACGAGGACAGAGCTCCATCGCATCCTAGGGATGACGAGCTTCTTACGGCTATCTGTCACGCAATCACATGGTGCTTAACGAATTTCCCTTGAGCTTCTTTAGTTGCATATCTCGACCGTCCCACTGTAACACTGTACCTCATACAGCAGCAGCAGTTGCATTCTCAAACATGCAACTAAGTGAACTTCCTGGGTTTCACAGGCTAGCTGCATCGCTGTCCTCTAGATAGCTGCGGTGACTACCCTGCTGGTCGCGGCACGCACTCCACTGAAACCACCCCCAAGCTGCATTCAACGCAGTCCACATTCCTGCCATAAAAGCCATACAGCGAGAGCATCACTATTATAGCAGCAGCAGTTCCATTCACAAGCAAGCAACTAAGCGAACTTCCTTGGTTTCATAGGTCGGTTCCTTCTATTCTTGATATCTTTTAGAATTTGTCAACTTTTTAGAATTTGTCAATCCTGCAACTGCTGCTGCTACTGTTGTTGCTGCTATTGCTTTCCCCTGCTTATGTACTCACATTGTCTTCATTGTTTAGCCATCCTCATAATGCTGAAAAATGCTGAGCTTTGTAAACAAATGGACGGGCTAGAAGCTATATTCAAGCATCGGTTGAATTAGTTAGTCGACCGGCTTATTATTAGTATACAAACTAAGCTCCAGGACACAGGCTTAGGCGTCGGTGCAGTGAGAACTGAAGTTGGTCGCATGTATGACAGCCTAAAGCTTTTAAACAAAGTAGTCGAGTCAACCCGACCCCAACAGCTTGAGTTGTCTGTGGCAAACCGTGCTGAGAGTAGAAAACGAGGCCCTTCAAAGGAAAGTCACTAACCTTGAGCAACAACACTCAAGATTAAATAACTTGGAAATAAAGGGGGTGCCTTGTACCCAGGGGGAGGATTGTTCCGCAATCCTGACTGCCATCAGCGACAAAATCAACTGTACAGTATTAGCCACTGATGTCGACACAGTTCATCATCATCATCATCATCATAAACTTCTCCAACTACCCCGGTCATGTACTAATCGTGGCCATGTCGTCCCTGCAAACTTCTTAATCTCATCCGCCCACCTAACCTTCTGCCGCCCCCTGCTACACTTCCCTTGGAATCCAGTCTGTAACCCTTAATGACCATCGGTTATCTTCCCTCCTCATTACATGTCCTGCCCATGCCCATTTCTTTTTCTTAATTTCAACTAAGATGTCATTAACTCGAGTTTGTTCCCTCACCCAATCTGCTCTTTTCTTATCCCTTAACGTTACACCTATCATTCTTCTTTCCATAGCTCATTGCGTTGTCCTCAATTTAAGTAGAACCCTTTTCGTAAGCCTCCATGTTTCTGCCTCGTAGGTGAGTACTGGTAAGACACAGTTGTTATACACTTTTCTCTTGAAGGATAATGGCAACCTGCTGTTCATGATCTGAGAATGCCTGCCAAACGCACCCCAGCCCATTCTTATTCTTCCGATTATTTCAGTCTCGTGATCCAGATCCGTGGTCACTAGCTGTCCTAGGTAGATTTATTCCCTTACCACTTCCAGTGCCTCGCTACCTATCGTAAACTGCTGTTCTCTTCCGAGACTGTTAAACATTACTTTAGTTTTCTGCAGATTAATTTTGAGACCCACCCTTCTGCTTTGCCTCTCCAGGTCAGTGAGTATGCATTGCAATTGGTCCCCCGAGTTACTAAGCAAGGCAATATCATCAGCGAATCGCAAGTTACTAAGGTATTCTCCATTAACTCTTATCCCCAATGCTTCCCAATCCAGGTCACGGAATACCTCCTGTAAACACGCTGTGAATAGCATTAGAGAGATCGTATCTCCCTGCCTGCTGCCCTTCTTTATTAGGACTTTGTTGCTTTCTTTATGGAAGACTATGGTGGCTGTGGAGCCGCTATCGATATCTTCCAGTATTTTTACGTACGCCTCGTCTACACCGTGATTCCGTAATGCTTCCATGACTGCTGAGGTCCCGACTGAATCAAACGCTTTTTCGTAATCAATGAAAGCTGTATATAAGGATTATATATATATATATAATCTCCGGACAGGCCGCCATTGGAATATGAACCTGGCAACGTTTAACGCTAGAACGTTATCAAGTGAGGCGAGTCTAGCAGTGCTATTGAAGGAATTAGAGGGCAGTAAATGGGATATAATAGGGCTCAGTGAAGTTAGGAGGCCAAAAGAAGCTTATACAGTGCTAAAAAGCGGGCACGTCCTGTGCTACCGGGGCTTAGCGGAGAGAAGCGAACTAGGAGTCGGATTTCTGATTAATAAGATTATAGCTGGTAACATACAGGAATTCTATAGCATTAACGAGAGGGTGGCAGGTCTTGTGGTACTTAATAAGAGGTACAAAATGAAGGTTGTATAGGTCTACGCCCCTACATCCAGTCATGATGACCAGGAAGTCGAAAGCTTCTATGAAGACGTGGAATCGGCGATAGGTAGAGTGGAAACTAAATACACCATTCTAATGGGCGACTTCAATGCCAAGGTAGGCAAGAAGCAGGCTGGAGACAAGGCAGTGGGGGAATATGGCATAGGCACTAGGAATAGCAGGGGAGAGTTATTAGAGTTTGCGGAACAGAATAATATTTGGATAATGAATACCTTCTTCTGCAAGCGGGACAGCTGAAAGTGGACGTGGAGGAGCCCGAACGGCGAGACTAGAAATGAAATAGACTTCATACTCTGCGCTAACCCTCGCATCATACAAGATGTGGACGTGCTCGGCAAGGTGCGCTGCAGTGACCACAGGATGGTAAGAACTCGAATTAGCCTAGACCTGAGGAGGGAACGGAAGAAACTGGTACATAAGAAGCCGATCAATGAGTTAGCAGTAAGAGGGAAAATAGAGGAATTCCAGATCAAGCTACAGAACAGGTATTCCGCTTTAACTCAGGAAGAGGACTTTAGTGTTGAAGCAATAAAAGACAATCTTGAGCGCATCATTAAGGAGTGTGCAATGGAAGTCTGTGGTAACTCCGTTAGGCAGGATACCAGTAAACTATCGCAGGAGACGAAAGATCTGATCAAGAAACGCCAATGTATGAAAGCCTCTAACGCTACAGCTAGAGTAGAACTGGCAGAACTTTCGAAGTTAATCAACAAGCGTAAGGCAGCTGACATAAGGAAGTATAATATGGATAGAATTGAACATGGTCGCAGGAACGGAGGAAGCCTAAAAACAGTGAAGAAGAAACTAGGAATTGGCAAGAATCAGATGTATGCGTTAAGAGACAAAGCCGGCAATATCATTACTAATATGGATGAGATAGTTCAAGTGGCTGAGGAGTTCTATAGAGATTTATACAGTACCAGTGGCACCCACAACAATAATGGAAGAGAAAATAGAGGAATTCGAAATCCCACAGGTAACGCCGGAAGAAGTAAAGAAAGCCTTGGGAGATATGCAAAGGGGGAAGGCAGCTGGGGAGGATCAGATGACAGCAGATTTAATGAAGGATGGTGGGCACATTGTTCTAGAGAAACTGGCCACCCTGTATACTCAATGCCTCATGACCTCGAGCGTACCGGAATCTTGGAAGAACGCTAACATAATTCTAATCCATAAGAAAGGGATGCCAAAGACTTGAAAAATTACAGACCGATCAGCTTACTGTCCGTTGCCTACAAACTATTTACTAAGGTAATCGCAAATAGAATCAGGAACATCTTAGACTTCTGTCAAGCAAAGGACCAGGCAGGATTCAGTAAAGGCTACTCAACCATAGACCATATTGAAACTATCAATCAGGTGATAGAGAAATGTGCGGAATATAACCAACCCTTGGGTGGCTATAACCAACTGGGTGGCTTCCACGCTCGAACACCTGCAAATGTTACTACACAATTGGAAGCAATTGTCTCACACTCTCTGCATCTTGCATGAGTGCATATGCACTTAAAAAGACAATTGATGGTCTGTATTCATCAGGGCCCTTGTTCCATCTCTGTGTGTTGATTTAGTAACCAAGTAGCACAATTCACCAGTAAATATAGCCACCCACTGGCCGTTTCCATTGCCTTGTCATCTCACATTGCATTGCAGTGCACTATATGTGCTAGACATAATTTCAGATACATGAACAATTTCTCTTCTAGACTGCCTGTTGAATTACCATTCACAGTTATAATTTACAAGAGCATTTGCAATGAGGGCTTATGTACCTACTCATTCCGATTCTTCACATATTGTAACATGACTTTACCTGTCTTACTAAACCTGTAAGAGCATCAGAGTATCAGTAAAATGACCAGAACCATATATAGACAACAGAAAAGACACAGCGTGGTTATAAATGGTGGCCACTAGAATACTTCACATAAGCCTACCTCAATGACTTCTTAACTTAATAGCCTGAGCCTGCTGTCTTGGTTACATTTTGCACAGAAGCAGCAAAACCCGTGTGCCTCACAAAATAGTTGAAATGTGCTACTAGGACACAGACATTTCCACCTGCCACTCTAAACTGGCTACAAGCAAGAATCTTCCCAGCACTTTAATGAAGAGTGAGAAGTGTACGAAGGACTGCACACTAGGATTATATAGCACCCGATTTGTTGAGCACTGAATCTCTTATCTCCTTCACCCAGGTAAAAACAACCTGATGGCTTGAATTCAATGCCTCACTTGTAGTACCCATAGCTTCACTTTGCAAAAGTGCTTGATTTTGGCTAGTATCAGTCACAATTTTATATCTGCATCACGTATTCTACAAGTTCTCAGTGTTAGCAATGCAATCAGTCTTTGCACAATAACTACAGTCTCTGCAATAAGTTAGAAAAATGCTGTAAAAGAAGATATTAACAGCATCTATGAAAATATACTGTAAAATAACCTCTTGGGTCCCTCCAATGCTTGCATATTTAAACTTCTGACTTTAATAAAAGGTTTCATATTCAAATGTCGGCAACAATGTACAAGACTTGTTTTGACTATGCCATAACGTTACCACACTCAGTTCAGGCTTGATTTTATTACTGGAACCAGGAAGTACAAAGGCTAGGCGAGTCAGATAATATAAGTACAGAGCCCAGAGTGATCAATACAATCACTTTATAGGTCAGAAATTGCAACATGGCAAGGACAGCACTATTACTGTAAGATGGGTGCTGCTGCTAAGAAAATGGCCATAATAGTCACCAGTATGCCGTGTAACAAAGGAGATGACTATTAACATAGTGTAATGAAATTCCACACATAGTTCTCGGAAGCTGCACATTTGCCAAATGCAGTACCATTCACTGGAATTGCCCTGTTAGGAATAGCAATACTTCACATGAGCAAACTAAAGTGGACCTTTCGATAATTAACTAGAACAACAAATAAAACAATGCAAAGGATGGAACAAGGGCAAGAATAGACAAACACAGCACTATGTCCATCTACACAGCATTACTATGTATACCAGTAACTTCCAATTCTATATGCATTCATTGAACTTGCTTGCAGGAGGCTGTAGACCTCTTTTTAACACACTTCTCTCAGCTCTCCTCTGATGCAGCATGATGAGATGGAAAAAAAAAAAAAAACTGCAGTGCTCCAACCTGTGTCTTTCCCTTGTTAGCTGCGACTGGCTTGGACCGCTCAGACTCTGAAGCCGACTGGTCTGTGGCGAGTGAAGACTGCGGCCCCGATGGCAGCTGTGACCGACCAGAGGCCACGGCAGCACTATCAACACTGTCCCTTCGATCACGAGTGTCTGTGCTGCTGCTGACACTGCTAAGGCGCTCTCGTGATGTTTGGCGATGCTGAAGATTCTGTGCCTGCTAGCAAAAGAGAGAGAGAGCAGATGGCGGGTGAAATTATGTTAACAACAAAGACGCATAATAATATATGAGACAGGTTATCCCAAAAGCATCAGCTTGTGGACAAAGATGCAGCTCTGCCTAAATAATTTCTGATCTCTAGAAGTTCATCTGGACGTGTAGTACTGAAGCTGCAGCAAACGAATTGATTGCCAAAAGGAAAGCGTTCCCTGCTAGCAGAGCAGCATGACAACTTTGTCATTCCTTCACATAGCAAAATCACATGTGTAAATGGCACATGGCATGCTGCAAGCCACTGGAAAAAATCCGTTTCATAATTTGCAAGTGTGCTCCTCTGCACTGCATATGTGACCAACTAAGGCAGCACTGAGTATCATTCAAATGAAGATGAAGTGCTTCACATGGAGTTTGTCTCTTGAGCATTGTTTCATCACGAGAGCTATGCCTACAGTTTCCATGTCATAATACAAGCAATCTCTGCTTGTACACACTGTTTGCAAAAATGACAACGCTGCCATTAGTTTGGCAAACTGCCTCGCAAGAACGCTAACTTTACAATTATGAAAAGGGTCAAATTCAAGTTTCCCCTGCATAGCACCAGGTGCTTTAGTGGCATAAACTCAGCATCTACAACACCGCTACAAAGTGTAAGCACCACCGGTGAAGTCCACAAACTAGTGCATGAAACAAAATCTGCTTCCTTTTTCCACTGCATTCATAGAAACATGGCAACAAATGCAGTTTGCTGCCACCATTTCCTGCCATAGGTGCCAACTGCTGCAATCTATGTTCTGTATCATGAGCCAGCTCGGAGGCATAGCGTTCCCATTTTCCCAGGTGGGGATTCGTGTGGAAGCCAAACTGACTCTGTATTGAGGGAAGTAAGCAAGATAAATCAATCATTGTTATGATAAAAATTTGGAAGTTTATTTACACATGGTTCATTTTTTTACACAGAAAGAATCTCCTTGAAATGTTATACTTTGTAACAGCCAGTAATTGGGGCTGCCTAAAGCTTGCCAGCTGGGGAATGCAGCACTCTTGCATTCCCCGTAATGTATGGTCATGAACCAGTTCATAATTCAGCTGGGATCGTGCACAGCATTGAGAAATGCGAGGTAAAACCAATAATAAGGTTAAGCAGTATTGACAAGTTTGGCATAACAACTACCATCAAGCTTCCTTCCCTATGGCACTTGGCCGACTCCAGTTCCATCCAGCTAACAAATGTAGTCTCAAATTTAAAGCCTATATGTGAAACATCATCAAGGAAGAACTCGTCCACAAAGGTTCACTAAGAGTCAGGACACAACTTTAAGCCTTAAACTTGGACACCATCCCCAGTGCGCTTTCCTCAGCGCTTAGCCTTACCTCAACCCATGCTTTAGCCACCACCAAGGGATGTGAAACCAAGAGTTCTAATGGAAAGAGCTTCTAATTTTTTTTTAATAATGTTAAAAAGCCTACACTAAACACTCAACCAAAAGAGTAGTGCTTGCTGCATTGCTGCTGGCAGTGCAGACACTAATGAAGTTGCTTGCTTGCAAACTATGGCAGGTGATGTAACTCAGCATTACATAACGTGATATCACCAAGCCATAAATAAATAGGTTGGCAGTGCTGCCCAAGTCAGAGATTGAAGTTTTTTTTTCTTGAATTAATGAGCTCACCATGAGCAACCACAACAAAGTGCTCTATGAACTGCACTTGTCTGCTCAAAATGACCAAGCAGTATGTGCTATAGCCAGAACTATTTAAAACAGCCCGATAGAAAGATTACTTCAAAACAATAACAGGCAACATCAATGACATTTGCCATCGCAGGCATGTCCAACAAATGTTGGCAGCGACCAGCCCATTGTCCAAACACCTGAAGCACTAACTCTTGCCATTAACGCTGCTGTTCCATTGACCAGTAGCCTAGTTTTATTTCAATTTTGTTCTCATATCATGCACTTATGACAGGTGTGAATGCACAGATGATGTGTTCCAGGCAGTGAGACACATATGCTATGCTTTTATCTGCTGAAATCGGCAGCAAAATAAATAAATATAAGTAAATAAATTTTGATATGGAACAACACCTCCTCCTGTACTTTGTTTCAGACTTGTGGACTGATGCTTATTGCATAAGAAGCAATGGTCAGAAGTTTTGAATGCCAAAACTAATGAAGCCCTCACTTGTAACACTTCCACACTATTTCCAAAAACAACATGCAAATCAGCCATTTCCAGTTCTCAGCAATGTGGCAAACATGAAGAACTGATCAGACTACTAACACCATATTTACTCAAATCTCCCACCCAACCCCAAATCATATTTTTTGTATTTATGCATCAACCAATTGATTTTTAGTTGCCAGCATGCAGTTTGCTGGCCAAAACTGGAGTAAATATGGCATAATAATCCCTTAATGCTGTACTGTAGACTACGAGCAATACTAAGAGTGAGGGTGCTGGATTAATTTTAATTGTACAGGGTTTTTTTTTTACTGTGTGCCAATATGGCAGCACATGGCTCTTCTGACATTCTGCCCACAATGCTTAGATGATGCCATGGACACTGCATCACATGGGCACTACGCCCACAGTGCAGCAAGTGGACAGTAGCTTCTCTCTGCAGCTCCAGTAGAAGTCAGTCTATATAGATTGTGTTTGATTTTCGATTTCTATAAAGTGTGAATGCACAGTCTAAATATTTTTTCACCTCCTGACAGTTTCCCAGTGAACACAATACTCAAGCCAAGCCTCAGCCTCACTATGACTCACTTGACATCACGCAGCATTCCAGCAGTAGCAAAATAAAAATAAAATAAAAAACGAAACAAAAACAAAAGAATCTTAGAATTGTTTTATAACGCCCATCCCCAATTTCTTTCTTTTCTTTTCTTTTTTTTTTGTAAATGCTTGCATAAATGACAATTGTATGTGGTCATCCCCAGGCCCTCTCATAAGCATCAGTAATAGCGAAAAGCAAGACAGCAATACTAGTTAAAGCATCGGGTTCCTTCATTTTACCCAGCTTGAACTTGAAACCTTGGTAACAGTACTCCCAGAAACTGGAGGTGCATTTTTCATCCATTTATATGGCACTGACGCTACTTGTATTGGATTGGAATTGAATTCTTGGTTTGTGGTTTGAATTGAAGTGTGGTTTTATGTGCCAATACCCACGATTTGATTATGAGGCATGCCGTAGTGGGGGTCAGGATTAATTTTGACCACCAGGGGATCTTCAACATGTCCCCAACGCACGAGACATGGGAGTTTTTGCATTTCACCTCCAATAAAATGTGGCTGCTGCAGTCAGGATTTGATCCAGCGACCTCATGTTTAGCAGCAGACTCCACTTGTCTTGTTTCCACATGTTGTGCAAACACAAAACAGATAAATAAATAGAGAGAAAGACAAGAAACACTACAACAGCAAATATACTTTATCTCCATCCACAACTCTAACGTCCATAAAGCCAACAGCATCTCTCTTCATTTTGGTGCTTCTTGCTACCATGTAAATGCACAAACACGACAGCAGAAAAGATGTCATGCATGTTATAACAGGCACACATCAGCACAACACACAAGCTTTGTTCATAATGCAGTCAATGTACCCACTCTCGCTATCAATTAAGTCATATAAGAATACTTGTCTGTCAAAAATTCTGCTTCCAAGATTGCTGTTAAACATTTCACAGAAGCCATTAATTTGCACAATAAATAATCTAAGCATTACATTGTTAAAGCAATGCAAGCTTCCAGCCTTGCAAAAGGAAACGAAACTTTCAACCTACAATTCGTACAAAAAGTGGAAGGCCACGCCTGTAGCAATACCTTCAATTTTAATAGCTAGTGGCATGTCTACATACTGTGCTATAGTTGCAAACAGTTCACTGAAGCATCATCAAGCCATTAAACCTATCTGTACCCTACAAATCAATAGTGGAAAATGGTGTTTGCCTAATTAACATATTTAACACTGCCTAAGAAAAGCCCCCAAAATTAAATATATTTTTATATAGAGCCATGTACATCCCACAGTAACAGAGCTTTTCACAGATTCAATATAAAAGCTGTTCAAATGCCAGTTCAATTAAACTCAAGTTTTTTAATGCTCACTCTTCCTTTCGTGAACTGCTCTACCCTTGCACCAACTCCATGCTTGTAAGAAAAAGCCTTATTCTACAAGATGGGAATTTTTGCCATAGACAAGATATATTTACATCCTAAAAAATAGAATTTTAATTCTAATCCTCGGCTATGAATACAATCTTCCAAGTACAAAACTTAAGACAATGGACCAGTTTAGCACTTGTTTACATGGCAACTTCTCAGAAGTGTACTTTACAGAGGCTGCCTTGTGCTTGTTCTAATGTTCATACGTTCTGTACCAAACTTATGTACTAGGGTGGACAAAATTACACATAGATGGAGCATTTCAAACAGAAACACATACTAAAATCCAATTTTCATAATTGAATTTCATACAATGGTGCTACAGCAAACTGCGCACTGCACATTAAATATCAAATGTACCACACTGGTACATTGCCTGCCTCAAGCACAATCTTCCTATTTTAGCCATTTTCATATGTTTCCCCTTTTGGTTTTCATTCATCCACAACTATACCTTACAATGAAATAACCACCAAGGCACTCCAATCACATGGAAGAAATAGAACTTCTCCACTGATACACTCAGCTTTGTATGGCTGCACCAAAGGGGGAGAAAGAATAAGGGCACAAAGCATGTGTATAAAAATACATGCAGCAGCAATGTGCAAAATATTAAAATCTGCTCTGCGGTGCTGCAAACGACAGGTTATGTGTACACAGAAACTTGCGCTATTTCATTTGTACGGATTTGTTATCACTCGGCAGAACCACAACCCTGAAGCAGCACATACAGTGTGCACCAATGCCAGATAAATGGACTACCCTAGTAGTATGGTAGTACCAAGGGCAGCCTACAATTTTTTTTTTACTCAAGTTCTGCAGCTTGTACTATACCAAACCTGCCCTACCAAGCCTTGTACTACACCTAACCTGCCAAGATGCACTTCGAAAGCCAAGCTCAGCACCAACTGTCACTGTGCAAATGTCACAGAAGCCTGAACCAGATGCTAAAAGAAAGGGGGCAGGACTGTTTGCCCAGTGCAGAACTGAGATGCACATTTAAGGCAGAGAGTTGGGCCACAGAGTTGCGAGCTGAGATGCACAGATTGCACTACAAGTCCTGCCTGTGTGTGCTCTGAGGAAATTCCGTTTTCTTCACTGCTTCCGCATCTTGAAAACATTTGCATATCCAGAGGATAGAAACACTGAACCAGAAATATGCTATCTTAAGCTCTAAAATATGCTACCAAACTACATGCTATCACAAACAGAAAGCAGAAGAAAGCAGTTGAAGTAAATAAAAATGAAAAGCGTACTTAAATATCCTTAATATTGGATGCTATATTACAGTGCAAGCCTGAAGAGGGGCCGAGTAGAAATTCACAATAAAATGGACGCATGCAAATACATTAACCAAAAAGAGCCTGCCAGCCATTCAAGCATTCATACAATATATGTATCTGCACTAGATTGCTTTATCTGTGGATGTTTTGCAGAGGCTCTAGAAAACAATGTGCTCAGAAGTGAATAATCCTAGAACCCCTATGTTTAATTATGTGACAGCTTCAGAGTATAGGAGAGCCCTGTGCCTTCTTTAGCTACACTACAATAAAAGCTTGAGATGCAGCCGTTTGCAACTAGACGCTTCTGAACAGTGTCAGATGGCAGCATGGTTGCAAGAAAAAATTTGAAGTAAGGGAACCTGCAAGCAATGCATGGGCTACACCAGGCCACACACAGCTAGTTCCCGAGAGTATATACTTCTACACAAAATTACCCTTCTAGGTGAAGAAAAACACTAATGCTAGTAGAGATATAAAAGACAAAGGACATTAAAACTTAAAAGCAATAGGGACCCATCTAGCACTTTCACAGGAACGCTACTTTCCATGCATGTTGATTGGCTATGACAGAAGAAATGAGGGTTTCAAAAGGAATGGCCGAGCCCCCATAAGGATTAATTTTTAAGTCGCATAGTTCATGAGCACCCTGAAGGATGCCCATGCTTCAGTAATGGATTGTGCTGGACAATGCAACACAGAAAAGCTAAAGGCATCCCCAAAAGTGATCAACAGGTACTACAGCTAGCTCCAACATAGTTTCCCAAAAGAAAAATTATGTCAGCCACATGTAACTGCTATCACCAAACTCAAAGGCAGGATAAATGAGAGATGCAAAGAACACACGCACTGCCTGTCTACGCTTCCCCCTATCTTCATACCGATACTGCAAAGCACTTCATCTGCCTCCTTGTTCTTCAGTTGCTGCTTGGAATGACATTGTTCTGAATCCTTTGCAGCAAAGATATGATGCTGGGTTACCAACCCATAATTTACAATGAGCAAAACAAGAACAAGGTGAAACTGGGAGCTAACGTTTCTACAAGTCGACTTGCCTTTTGAAAAAGACAAGCATTGTCGCCCACTTTTATCTTGTTCTCGTTTTGTTCATTGTTTGGAATTTCCATCTCCCGCCTTCACCGTGTTTTCCCAACACACAATTTAGTAAGAGCAAAACACGAGCTAGGATGCAGTGAAAAATTGCCAATTTACCAGGACACACTGAATCCTTGACTCCCAATAAAATCTATGCAGGGAACAAATATTCGCACACTGCATAGTAACTAGTAAGCAAAAACTGTTGTCGCGGCTCATTCAGGCATAGCAATTTTTGGAGAAAGCACATTGCAATGCTGCACACACAAAAATGGACCACTCCTTAAACAGTGTCAACAGATGTGTACCAAGTTCTCAAAGGCTTGCACAAACACCTATGAGACAAGTGGCCACAGGTACAAGATGAATGGTACAAACAAGCGACACCTCATAAAATAGCAAGCATAGTATCAGGATGAAAAAGTATTGAAAGAAGGCAAATGTGAAAGGTAAGGCTAAATATCACAGCCACAATGCAAATACAGCACCAATTTTAGCAAAAGAATAGCAATTTTTTCCATTTGTTACTATACATGTGCAACCACCTGTCTAGTTACTTTACAGTGAAGAAAGTGAAACGGGCTGTGATAGCAAGAAAATTAACATTAAATAGGTCAGAGTGGATTCTGCAGCCTGCAACAGTAGTTATAGACAGGAGAGAACAGACAGGAGAGCATATGTAAGTTAAAACTAACAAATTTGGAATCTTAAGCCAAATCACTGCTAAAAAGTGCCGCAGATCCAACGAGTTGGAATCTAGATACAGCGAAGCTTTGTGTGAGTGCATAAAGAGTAGAAACACCAGCACACGCGCAAACACGCAAGCGGGGGCGCACACATATTACACCGAGCCTTTGGTTAAGCAAAGTTGCTGACTACAAGCGAGTATGACGGATGCCTTGACACCATGGATTCAAAGGCAGCATGAGCATACATATGTAGTGCAATTCGAATTCATTCTATCCACAAGAAGTGTTTACTTCCTCATCACCCCGCAGCCGTGGATGCACAAAGGAGAGTTTTCTGGTTCTTTTTTATCTCTACTCCACACAGTCGGTGTGACCGTTGCTGCAGAGGTGCAGCGGCAAGCGCCATCTGGGGGTGCTGCAAGGAACCCAGAGGTGTGTGTGGGGCATATTCGGGAAAGGAACAGCCAAGCCGCAGCCCCAACGGTCATGAAACCCGGCGATTTTTGCAAAGGAAAGCTTCGCTTTTAAAAGCAAGCTGAGCTGGGGTCACAACTGACACAAGTTCATACATTATGACACAAGCTGTGACGTGTCATTAGTCATGGTAGCAAGCATCAAGAACAACAGCAACATCTCTCCCAGCCTGCCCAGAGATAAATAGGTATACAAGGGTAGGAATTCTCCTCCGTGATCCCCCCCCCCCCCCCCCCAAAAGAATGACAGTCCCTAGCTTAGGCAACATGCATGTTGAAGCAACCACAATGTTTTCTGCAATTACTGTCTATGTTTACTTTGTACATCTACTCAGATGCACAACAAGAAAGACTTGTTACACCTGGCATAAATTGTCAGGACATGATTAACATTACTACTTCTGCAACAATGGCAGCCAATATGACTGCCATTGTTATATATATGCTCACTAAAAGATGTAGTCGCACCCATAAATGTTTGAACAATACAAAAATCAGAGAAAAAATTGTCTACAACCTGAAATTGAGGGGTGCACTTGCAATGGTGATGTACCCCTGGGTGCTGAGTGAACCTGTTGGTTCCAGTCTACATACTTACATCCAAGGAAATTCCGTGGTTTCCTTTGATCATTTCTCGTGTGGTTGTGTACCACAAAATTTCATGGGTGATAGTACATGCTTAACACTGTACAGTAAAACCCACTCAAAGATATTACATAAAATGGAATACACAGGTAATAATGATTAGCACTGTCAAGAGTGGTTTGCCTTAATATAAAAATAAAAACCATGAATAACAACCATTATCTATTCCATCCAGATACAGCAATGAAATACTGGTTTTCAAAAGCCATTCCTTCATGAAACTAGGCACAAAACGAAGACACAAAACTGTGCTCAGCCTGCAATGGCATTATTGGATGCAGCCATCACAAAAAGACCCCCCTAAGCCCCCCTCCAACTCCCAACCCCCTCTCAGATTTGGCACACAACTTCCTGCAGTCCAAACAAGCACAGTCTACTATGTGCACTGGCGCGAAAACTGCGATGAAGCTCTGTCCTCCACAAAAACCAGCACAGAATTTAGACTCTCCAATGTGCTTATGCCTAACACAGTATTTCCTTTCACTGCAGACCAAGCGTTACAATAATTTATTTTCCTTCACATTTTCATTTCTGTGATGGGGTCCCTTCAACGTACTCTCTTTTGACACTGCACCAGTAATGACCATGAGAGAAATGAAGTATGCCCTTAAGCTGGTATATCATATTCTTGTGTGAAAGCTTTAGCGTCACTCAAGAAATCCTGATAATGAGTGAGACAGACCAGATTTTTTGCTAGTGTAAACGTTATAGGCGAATTGCACTGTACAGCAGATAACTGCTACACTCGGGTGGATCACAATTTTCCCTTTGATGACATTTCCTCCACCTACCGGGATTCCGCAGAACTGGTTTGTCATATTCAGTGTTCCTTTGCTTCAAGTTGCAATCTGCTAGCCTCCTGATTAGTTCAGATGGTAAAGCAACCATCCCAGAAAGTAGATGGTCCTGGGTTTGAATCCCGGACCAGGACAAATTTTTCCTCAACTGTAAAGCTTCAAGAAACGCTTATGGATTTCTTTTGTAGCTTTGTGCTATATTCGGGTAGATTACAATTTTCCCTTTGACGAAACTTTGAGACATATTCTTTGATAAGCTGAATAGCTCATGGACATTTGTTTAGCTTCCCATGGATTTAGCTGAACTTCCATTCAAATGAACAGATCTTAAATGAGTGGGAAACTTCACCTGCTTACATTACTCACTCTAGTTACAGCCAAACATGTCTAATTAGCCTTCAAATGCTGAGTAAATGGAGGGACAGGTAATGGTCAGCTATGAAAACAAGTGCCTTTACAGCTGCACTACATGAAAATTTCTACAGGTCATAAATGTAACCTAATTACAAATATCCTTTTTTTAAGGTAGATATAGATCTATTCAAAGTCACTCAACAAAAGAGTGCACACACCCCCATGCTTCACTCCCACGTGTGACTGGCTTTCAGCATTACACATGAAGTGATGTCAGCACACATGCGACATAACTATTCCAATAGCCTCTGACGAATGCTTAACAGTACTGGTACAGGTACCATATGAGACAAACAAGGCATTCTTCTCACAGAAATTACAATAAAATGGAAGAATCAGTCCTGAAATAGCTTCATCCCACAAATATGGATCATTCAACCTAGTGCCAAGTGAGGCTTGTGGATCTATTTTTCAACTAGCAGCTAATAAAAGATGCAAAGTTACACAACAAGTTAGTTACAATTAACGCCCTGGAATTCTTAGTGCCATGAAAGCAACAGAAGCCACAGAAGCCATTGGTACCCAGTTTAGCGAACTATCAGGAATTAGTACTTTACAAATCTTTGCAAAAGTTATTTCAAGGAAGCTCGCATAAAATTAGAACCACAAGAGATAAACAAAAACGGACTGTATATTCAAAATAAGCACATAACATTGCATATATGTACACACTTCAAGCGCCATATCTCCAAGAACGTTTTTTTCATATGATCCACCTCCTCTCTTAATAAACATTTATGCAATGCACACTTACTACATTTACACAGTTATGTCCCTCACCACAGTGCAACAGTTAATCTACAGAAAATTTAAGTTTAAACAAATAAAAGCAGCTGCAGTGAGGACAAGCCTAAAACTGCACATCACTACTATTCAGAAATCTTGTAGCTTCAGCTGTAAAGAACATGTACGCTGAGCACCGACGAGAAAGTGTAGAATTTCTAAAATATGTGCGCCAAAATGTCTGGCTCATCTTTGGCTGACTAATTTTGGTGTCATGTCTATTGTGGTATCCATATGCTCATAGGCCTAAGTACACTATCATCTCACCTTATACTTACAGTCTCTATGGCCACAATGGCATTTTCAAAAAGTCGAAACTACTGATCCCATTCTACAATTAAATCCTAAATCTTCATTCCCTATTACTATATGCAAAGCTGCATTACTACAACTTCAATGACAGCCTCAAGTACATTTGATCAGATTCTGGCCTAACATATAATACAAAGAGATTTAAAATCTTAAAATGACTGACCCCAACTACATCCAGTCAAATTTTCTTCACATTTTCACATCTTAAAACCTCGCCAAAAGAATAAGAATTGCAGCAGAAATACTGCTGCCTACTGGTACTATAAAGTTACCAAGGTTTCAATGCTGATGGCACCAATGGTGTCTCTTAAAAGTTTAGCCTATTAAGTGACAGAGCTGTGTTTGTACTGGTAGTAAACACTCACACGCAACAAATTTTAAAGCAAGGGTACCTGTTCTGACTTGACACTAAACATAAAAAGTGAACTTGAAACCATAAGAAAAAATACAGGAGAGGACATTCTGCCATGCTCAACATTCACAAGGGGGTCATAAAAATTTACCCTATTTCTACACTTACAAATGGCCCAGTCATGGTTATATTTCAACCAATAAGCATGTTTCTGGTGCTTTGTTGAACCGCACAACGGGGAATGCATGCTGTACCACTTAAGGGACATGAAGAGGCTGAAAGCACCAAGTAGTACTGGGAACAAAAAGAACATGTGCTGCACCCAGTACTACACAGGTTGAAGGTATACTACCTTAATATGAACATAGCTTAGTAACATGCCAAAAGGTGGTGTAAGGGTCATGGCACACCAAATCAACCAGGTATAGCTGAAAAAATTTCCATATTTATATTGGAGTTCAAAACTCATCCTCCCCGTTTACTTTTTTGCCAAAAATTTTGTAGCATTTTGGCGATACTATTTTTTCGTGCACAGCTGAGCAAGAAGGCATCAACATTTTTTTTCTCAAGGACATATTGTATGATCCACTCCTTCAAATTGTGTGTATAGCAAGATAATGAAATCGTGTGACTGCCAAAATAGCCAATTTTTAAGATCTTTGAATGCTTCAAGTTCAAGTACTTTTGGTGTCAGCAAAAGCGTGTAAAATTACAAAGTGAATTTTTTTCTCCTAACATAGAAAACCAGAGAATTCACAAATAAAGTACACAATGGTAGCAACATAGTACAGCTGAAAAAATATTTGAAGTGCTGAAGGTATAGCATATTGCATGGAAAAAATTGTAAAGTTAAATTTTTTTGCAAAAAGCTTTATATTCAAGGTAAAAAAATATTGGTTTGGTGGTCAGGCTAAAAATATATGCATTACATCATTAGATGGCTCTACGTGTCTACTACGCATGTGGGAAGTTACAAAAATGTATTATTCTTTAAATGCAAAAAAAATTATTTTTTGAATTTCTTTCTCAAACCAGCATTTTTCAGACAAGCGTCAAGCTAAGTAGAGCATTCAAGCTGGTGCTCCACAGCCCCAGCTTGCTGGCTTGGGATGCAGACAACAAAAATAGCGTCTGCAACGCAGACGAAAGAGAAATGGTGTGATCATCTGCATTTCACTGCACACAGACGCACTCACACTTCAGTGCAGTGTGGCTTGTGTTTGGTGTGCGCCAGGTAAGCCATCCTGCAATTGCACATGAAACTTCACGACAGGTTAATTTCCCCAGAAAGTAGTGCCGATTTGAAAGGTATGTCTCATACAGTTCATAAATTGAAATATTTGCACCCAAGTAGAAGCTTAATGCAGATAGAATGCTTGCATCATTCCTGCGAAGCATTATAAATAAAAAGTCTCACTGTAATTAGAAAATTTCTTTTATATTTTCAGATGAACACCTGTTGCCTGGCTTACTGGGACCCAAAGGCGGTCATAAGACACCACAAGTGAAAAACACCTTCATAATTAGATCTGAAAGCCTAGACGAGTGTGAACTTCATCTTCTGGCGTTGCGCGCAAAAAGCAACAGGGACAGTTTGGAAACAATATGCGCACACCATTATTACATATACATTAAGAAGTTCACGAAACTATGTGCATCAAAGATGTGCTCGGACTCTTTCTCTGCCCATGGATATGATCCAACTTCCCCTATCGGGAACATGCATCATATCTCTGGACCTCGCTACAGCAATGCCTCTCTTGGCGCTGGACCTCTCTTGGCGTTGAGGCAAGCAAAAAAGATTGCTGCTAATGAACCTCAAGGAAGCACATGAGGAATGGAAGAAACATAACACAGAGCTGAAGTGCGGTTTTTCGAAGTACACCTACCTGAGGCCACGCCACTGTTTACTTGCAGGCACTTCGGGAGCGCACTAAATTGATGTAATATAATGTAATGATGATGCAATGAAACGCAATGACGATAATGTAATGTAATGATGACGCAATGTAAAATTGATGCTGCAGTCCTTGGGCCTTTTAGAAGCAATCAATTCTGTCCTCGAGATGACTGTGTGCGAGATAATGAATGAGAACTGTATGACCAGTATAAGCAACAATTGCCAAGGAGATTCGTTGCTCAAATCACCGATATTGAGCTCTCCTGCACTGAAATGGGATTCGGTAGCAAGTATTTCTGTCTGTCAGTGGGTTGGTGGAGTGCGGTGCAAATTGGAAACAATCCTGTTCACCTCTAATTACTTCGTGGACCATCTCGTTGAGATGATAAACGACTTGAAATCGCATAACTTTGTCAGCAAAGTCCAAGCTTGGCACCTATGCAATTTGAAGACAGCTCTCACGCTTGCAGAAGCTATAGTTATAATAAATTTCTCTTAAAACTACAGCTTTCTCATCCAGAGGTACCCACAGTCAATATATTGCAACAACTCGCAGGCAACAGTATACCTGATTGTAGTCTACTCTCACTCAGAGAACTCTTCTGATGAGCCCTATGTGCAATCGCATGTAGTGATATCAGACTGCCTTGACCATACGACTGTCGTGGTTTCAACATTTCAGAAGGTGCTGATGGATCAACTTAAAGTAGACATGCCACAGGTAGAGCACATACACTACTTCTCAGATGGCACTGCTTCCCAGTATAAGAACAGAAAAAATATTGCGAAACCTGTGCTACCACAAGGAAGATTTTAATTTGGATGCTAGATGGCATTTTTTTTGCACATCACATGGAAAAAGTGCCTGCAATAGGGTGGGTGGCACCCTGAAACAGTTGGCAAGCCTACAAAAAGGCTTTTCTCAAGGCAGATTTTGACGCCATTTGAGTTGTACAATTGGGCACGAGAAAGCCTTTTACATATAAAACAAATTTGGGTGCCGGAGAGTGTAATGATGAAGTGGGAGGAAGAACTGTCGTCCAGGTTTGCGAATTCTGTGTGCATTAAAAAAACTAGGTCCTCTCATTATTTTCAGCCAACATCACTTTTGCAACTAATAGTTTGATTCACGTCTTCGTCGAAGATAAGAAGGGTTACCACTGTTCGACAGCCTGCACCTGTTCAACTATAAAAGTGATACGTGCCATGTTCAGGCAGATGTGTTCAAACGCAGTTGACACCCGATTTTCGTAGCCATGGAAAAAGAAGAAAAGAAATTTAGTCAGGAATACGGCACTGGAAATCGCTTGTCTTGGTTTTCATGCAATAAAAAACCAGAAGCTCCTTACTGAATAGTTTCTTGGGCTCACTTTGTTAGCAATGTGTCTTGGCATGACGGCAACGCTTCATATATGTACGCTCTCTATGCGATCTACGTACTGAAAATTCAAAAAATAATTTTCGTGTAAAAAAAAACTTTTTTATAACTTCTCACACGCATAGTAGACAAGTTGGCCTATCTAATGATGTAACACATACATTTTTAGGCTGACCACCAAAGCAACCTTTTTATACCTCGAATATGAAGTTTTTTGCTATAAAATGAAACTACAATTTTTTTTACATGCGATCTGGTAAACCTTCGACACTTCAAATATTTTTCAGTTGCACTATGTTGATTGGGCTACCATTATGTACTTTATTTACAAGTTCTTGATTTTTCTGTGTTCCGAGAAAGAAACCATCAAGCTTTGCAATTTTACTTGCTTTTGTTGATGCCAAAAGTACACTATACAGATATTTGAAAAATTGGCTATTTTGGCAGTCAGAACACTTCATTGTCTTGCCATACAGACAATTTGAAGGAGTGAAACATAGAATCACAGAAAGCTGAGGTAGTTGGTAAGGATTCGTTATGCAAAAAAGAGGTGAGGCGTGCAGACAGGACACAAGAGTAGAGAAGTGAACACGAACACCGACTATCAGCTGAAGGGAGCACTGAGGCGAAAAAAAGAAAGAAGACAAAGCTCATCTGCGCAAGCTCAGGAATGGTACCACCACGTGTCAGTCGACTACATGTGCCGGTCTACGTGAGATATAACTGTTAAAGCACTTAATTTCTTTCTTATGTAAAGCAATCGAAGGCTGACTCACACATGCACTTCCACCATTATAGATATGCCATGCCTCTACCATAGGACGCGTGTCTTCATTCTTATGCCTGTACAATATTGCGCATTCATCTAACTCTGGCGTGCAGTTACAATTTTGGCAATGTAGGGAAAAATTAGAAGGTGATCCACCGGTTACAACTTTTTATGTTCCATTAGCCTCTGATTGATACACCGTCCTGTTTGCCCTACGTAGAACTGGTCACAGCTAAGGGGAATTTGATAAACCACACCCATACGACAGTCAGTAAAACTGCTGTTCTTATTGTACTTCACTGGACAAATATCTGTTCGTTTTTTGCCTTTTACCCGCTCCGTTTTATTCTGTACGGCAGCGCATATCTTACCTAGCTTATTGGGAGCAGTGAAAGCAACATTAACATCATATCTACTAGCAACTTCTTTAAGCCTGTGCGACACTGAATGAATGTATGGAATAGCCACTGCTCTTTTTTTGCCATTACTGCTTTCTGTAATCACGTCCGTCCCCCTCGAAACCAACTTCTTTAGGCGCTCACCCACAGTGGCCACTGCTACACTAGGATAACCTGCTTCTAATAGGGATCGGACCTGGTAGAGGCATGGCAGAGGCATGGCATATATATAATGGTGGAAGTGCGTGCGTGAGTCGGCCTTCGATTACTTCACATAAGGAAGAGATTAAGTGCCTTAACAGTTATCTCTCATGTAGACCGGCACATCTAGCCGACTGACACGTGCTGATACCATTCCTGAGCTTGCGCAGATGAGTTTTGTGTCTTCTTTCTTTTTTCACCTCAGTGCTGCCTTCAGTTGATAGTCGGTGTTCATGTTGTCCACTTCTCTACTCTTGTCTCCCGTCTGCACGCATCCCCTCTTTTTTGCATAATGGAGTGAAACATACAATGTGTCTTTAAAAAAAAAATGTTGATTGATGTCCTCTAGCTCAGCTGGGCAGGAAAAACCACCAAAATTCTACAGAATTTTGGGTAAAAAATGAAATAATAATGAATGTGGATGACAAGTTTTGAACTCTAACAAACGTGGAAATTTTTGCAGCTATATCTGTGATGGTGGAAAAAACACTGGTTAATTTGGCAAGGAATGACCCAAAGAAAAAAAAAAAAAAACTTGTGACCCCCCAAAAAATGACCCCAAAAAAAATAAACGGCTTTTTGCTTCGGGACGGCTGGAGTCTGACTTCCACCTGCGGTCAACACCACAGTGGAGTTGAGCGAAATGAAACCTTTCGACTGCCTGCGTCGTTGTCAAGGGTAATTTCAATTAGTTCTTCTACAAAAATGAAATAGAACTGGACAAGTAGCATTTTATTTTGTCTTATATTACAACGCAAGGATGCTTTCTGCAACGATTGGTTGGGTGATAGTGACAGAATTTAACTGAGGAGTGCTTTCATCATCGGGCAATTACTTGAATGTCCCGGCGGAGCCTCTGACCATGTTCTGCATTTACCTCAATTTCTCGATTATTAAGGCTCTGTTTGCAACAATATTGACAACTTAGAAATTCTCGAGCACTAATCTATCACTTCGACTTGGCTTAATATTTGCTGTTAGTGTCCCTTTAAAGGGCCCCTCACCACGTCTCGCCTTTTTGAGTTGACAAGCGCAGAGCATACATTGCGCAATAACAATCGTGTCTGCAAAGTATTAAATTGCTACGCGCTGCAGAAACATTTGAAATTTCAATGCAAACACCGTTTCCCTCTTCACTCGTGGCCACCGTGCTCCAAGCCGGACGCCTACGTAATCGTGTCTGCAGTGTGACGTCGCTCGTGGCGACACGTGACTTTGAGAATTACTAAAGACGACGTCTGTTATCTGTGCGGCCTGTTGCTTGAAGTTTAGAGAAATAAAAAAGACAAGCGGATTGTCTGCGTGTTTTTTGTTTTACTTCGCACCGAAGTAAGAGAGATGTACTTCCGCTTCGTCTGCTTGTTCCCACGGTCGTGCGGTCACGTGCGTAGATACCGAAACTATGCCATTTTCTACCGTTTTCCAGCGCGTGATCAGGCTCTGCGATCCGCTTGTTCTGCCTCGGTATTCGTGCAGCACTGAATTATACCGCTAGTCATGTTTAATAGCCCACAAAATCGTGCGCTGCGTAGACGAGACAACAGCTCGCGTGTGATGCCGTCAGCGGAAGTGCGTAGCGCCGAAAAAAAAAAGGCAAAGAGAGAGACAGAAAAAAAAAAAAGAAGGTGGGGCTCATCACGTCAGTGTCACGTGATCCTTGAGGTCCGGTATGGGAGAACACAGGGAAGGAATTTCGCTTGCGGAGGCTAGACAGAGCGAATGGAGAGAGCGTCTTGCTTGGCAGTAGAGCCCGCCTGCTGAAATCATGGGTTCGTGGCACTGAAATATTTATGTCTCGGCTGTTAATAGGCCCCGATTTGAAAAATTTTTGCGGCAGAATGCTCCCAGAGGACACGTAACAACTTCCAGCCTATAACCAAAATTTGCTATTGAGCCTGGTGAGGGGCCCTTTAAGACCTGAAGTGTGATCGCCGGCCAGTTGCACTGACAATGGGGATTCTTATTTAAGCGTTGGCTCGATTCCCTCTGCAAAAGCATGGTGCATCAATTGGCTCCAAGGCAACAAAAGACTCATTTGAGCAGAAACCACCGACATGTGTAAGAAATGTGCCAGGTAGCTTTTTCCTCCGCTCTTGTGCGATGGAATTTTGGCTGCAACTTTCAGCAGTATCTCATTGGCTACACATATGTATCACCGTAATATATCACAATGCTGAATCAACTATCTTCTTGTACAGCCTAGAAACATCTCTAATAGCTAAACAGTGGGTTTACAGTAAACAGGACCAACCTCTGCCAAGGGCATGCTTGCAACTCCTCTTTTCGAGTGCGTAACCCCAAGACTACAACCCATCCCAATTCAGGCACAAGTTTAGGTTCCGGAAGAAACAGAGTAAACCTCAATGCATCTCAGTAGGCAATCAATAAACATTGCATGCAAGATATTGGAACTATGCAGCCAACAGCCATCACAGAAACAAACCAGCAGAATGTTAGCAGAAGTTCTATCTTGACATGGAAGTCGGAGAGTCCTTAACCACAGCTTTTTTTGTTAAAATCAACAGACTGCACTCAATTATGTTAAAATTAAAAACTATGATTACAACAGCCCAGTTTTCACTTGACCCCTTTAAGAATGAGATGCACAAATACTCAAAGAAAATGTTTATTTTTCAACTAAATGTGCAAGATAAACCAAGAGCAAAACACACACACACGCACGCCCGCACACACACACATATATATATTTGCGGAAACTTAGTATATATCTTGCACTACACAGAACCCTTGAAGTGAGATTCATACTAAGCAACCTATGGCTCAGTATGGTAATTGCACAGACAGTTCTCATCGGATGAGAAACAATAATATTCATTGCATTTCCTTTAGATAACCTGTATGATCCTACTGCAAGCAAGGATCTTGCAATGGTCTGTCTCCTCTGATCGTGCTTTCAAAAGAGAGTGAGTTTTCTGCCAAACTTCTTCCTCGTCCCGTGACCCTACTTTAATCCAACAAATGACACTTGTGGCCTGTCATTTCACTTTTGGGTGAAGGCAATGAGCCAGAAGCTCCATACTCAATAGCCAAACTGAGAGCGAAAAATTTTTTTTTCTGGTTTATAGGCAACATTTGTTCATAAAGGGTTAAAAGGTAATATAGTACGTTGAAGTAAAGCATACTTTCATATGTTATATTCGCAGCATAAAGTGGTGAGAATGCAAGCTCTATGGCTCTGCACACTCGAGGTATCAAGAGTTTATGCACATTGTTTGCCAGTGGAAGCCGATCCTGAAAAAGTTTCACTGCAGTATTTTTGCACCATAAGGCAGTGAGAACGCAAGCTTTATGGCTCTATACACTTGAGGTATGAAGAGTCGGCACACATTATTTGCCAGTGAAAGCTAATCCCGGTAAAAAAGTTTCACTGCAGTATTATCTCTACAAATCCCACACTATTCACGACTTATGCACTTTGGATTCACCAGACAGGAAATGCAAGAAGCTTGAACCCTTCCACCTTGGGTGTGCAGAAGGTGCAAAACTTTTGGTCTCCCTGCTGGAATCTGAGGCCACAAGCGGTTGGCTATGTTTGTGCAGTCTTGTTGTGCCTGCCTCGTGCATTTTAGTGAAAGACAATACTTTGCTCTCAGGCTCAGACTCACTAGTCGAAGCGACTGAGCTCTTTGCAATAGCACTACTGTCACGACTTTTACAGAAAGATGATTCTACCGGTCGATGCTGTGCGTGTCCCTGACACAGGTTGGGTGCTGCACAGCAGAAAGCATCGACAGGAAATGTTGCCACACTAAGACTCCCCTCAACAACACTCCGGAAAGGAGACTTGGCTCCCCACAGACCCACAGGTTCGTCAATTGGGAACGTGCCACCAAACACAAGGGGAGGCTTCCGAGGTTTGTTGGGTACAGATCGGTGGCGCCATGTATCTCCACCACGATGTCGTGATGACTGTGACCTCTCCAGTGGTTCTGAAATGCTGACCACCTTGGGCTCTCTCGGTGATGTCCCTTCCTCCTCCTGTTCTTCATCTACTGTGGCAGCAACGCCATCTGCTCGATGACGCGAGACATCACTGAGACCAAAGACACGTCCGAAGGCACGCTTGCAGAAACGGCCTGGACTCATGGGACGATGCTCAGGTGACCCTTCACTGCTTTCAGTGCCACCTCCAAAAGAAGAGGCTGATGGCAGTTCCCTGTGCCTACTACTGCTGCAACAGTGCACCTTCTGGCGACGCAAGATTCCTTTGGTTGGAGGCCGGGCTACAGTAGCCGGGACAACAGCTTCCGCCTCATTTCCACCACTTCCCTTATGCTTTTCGGGCGATGATCCCTCAGCGGAGCCACTAGCCGACAGTGACAATCGGCTGAGGCGTCGAAGCCTGGCGGCCAGGCTGCGACGACGTAACAAGCCACCAGGTGGCGCCCTCAGCAGAGGTGCCCGCAGGTCTTCAAAGGCACTACTGCTCTCGGCTGATGAAGCAGCAGCTGTTGTGTCATCATCGTCTTCTCCTTCTCCTCCACCTTTGGCGACTTCTTCCTCAATATTTTTTTGCACTGCTTCAGGTTCAGATGCCTTGGCTGTGACTGCCACGGCTCGTGTTTCCTTCTATGGATGTGTCCAAGTGGCGTGTCCGAGACAGAAAAAGGGAATAAGAAAGGCAATTAAGAAAGGAGTTAGATTTCCTCAGACAAAGGCTATACTAAAATTAACACATGCACCTCATGAAACATGGCATCAGTTACACAAGCAATAAAATAAACAATACAGGTGCCATACGTTTCAGTCAGAGCTTCTCTGAATGCCAAACAGAGCTAACACTTCAGTGCACCCAGTTTTTCACTCATCTGTGCACCCAGAAAGTGCCATGCACATGCGTCATCAGCCCTGGCAAGTGCTTAAAGTAATTGAACCAATAATTAAGTAAAACAGAAAAATATTCCAAGGACAAGGTACTTAGCATTAGGCACACTAATTTTGACAAACAACATAGCAAGGCGAAGCTTGTCGTGTCATATTTTATTCAGTAAATATAGTAACCGGTAGAACAATGAGCTGCATCTCACCTACATTAATGATTATAAAGAAGATCACTCCATCATAGCATACATGGAAGCTGAACCTTAGCAACATGGTCGGAACATAGAAATATGCCTGCAAATATTGTTGGAAGTCTAATTCAAAAGAAGTGATGACAATATAATGTCTACCTCCATCTTGCCATATAACTTGTCAGAAGTAAAAAAAAGTGACAATTACTCACGATGAGCTGAGGTCGTCAAGATCCCTTAAGGGGTTAAAATAAAGCGGACTCAAGGAAAACATTTCTAGTGAGCACAGATCCAACTACATGACTCCTAAGCTCCACTTCTTTAGTAGTTTAGCCACTTGAAAGCCCAAGGCTTTTCACTAAAACCAATGAGCCTAGCATAACCATTAAAAGATCACAACATTAGAATCTTGCATATAGCATTTTATGATCCAGAGGAAACAGCACATGCGTGGTTTGTAGAAAAAAAAATAATACAGGCTATAACAGGCACCCGCAATTAAGAAGCATGACAGTCCACGGCTTTTTCGCGCATGGCAATAAATAATAGAAAGCTGTCACTAACCAAACCTTCAGAGAAAATGAAACACTAACTGAAACACTAACATCTAAGTAACATCAAACAAACGATCCAGTGGTTTAGGATTAGGGCAAGTAAAAATAAAATCATACAACACAGGATACAAGCATGCACTGGAAGCCCCCCAATGACCTGGAAAGCCATGATAAAGCCTCTAGCAAAGCCTTCGTCTAACTTAAACACTTCACAAAATCCCTCTGAGCTGTGCTCCCCAGACATATAAAAACTAAAAAACTGCTTCCATAAACAACAAGAAGTTAGGCTTTAAAGGCTCAATATCCCAAAAGGCTTCTTTAAATTTTGCCATTTAATACCCTAAGAGACTATTACATAATTTCCAATTGCAGAGTCCTTCAACAAGTGAAATTAGCATGCAGACACAATTCTGCACTGTGTGACACACATTGATTTCATGAAGAAACTTGATGCAAAACAGTTAAGAAGAAAAAAAGTGTTCACTATGTTCAACATGGGCTCTTCCTAGGTGACAAATAGTAAAGTGTCAAGTGAAGAAGGCGAGTGCATTGGAAGTGCCACAGTTGGTTTACACAGTACATATCAATGCTACACACAGTGCACATTTTGTTCACATTAACACCTAGATAAAATTATTTACGCTCTTACTGCCACTGAATCATTGCCTTGTGTCTAGCGATTTTTCCAGTCTATTTGACATGCTTGTACAGCTCCTCCCTCGCATGAGTTTTCTGTGGAGCCTAGAAATACTACTGCTGAAAGTAAAGAAAGGAGGCTGCTCAGCATATATTTAAATGCACAATGTTGTTGTTTGCAACTACTAGTCAGCTTGGTCCAAATAGTCTCACTTGATTTCTTAGACACTAACTTTCGTGTTAGAAAAGTAGTTAAGAAAAAGAAATAGTACGGCTGTGCAGATGCAAATCTCTGCCTTTTTCCATGGCTTAGTCCTTCGCTGTATCTCACATTCTTTATGGATCAGTGACAAGTGCTACGCCATTACTGAACAAGAACTGGTGAGTTTGTGTTAACGTGTCATCTGTGTGTGTTTCACTAAATCAAAGTATAAGAGTGCAAATTTCAACGAGGAGATAACCACAGGACAGCCAAGCACAAGCAAAATGCTTGTCCTTGTCTTCTTTAGTTTTGTCCTCGTCAAAATTCCTGCTGTTATATTTGCACACTCCGATCATGCACACCCACTAGCCCAATCTATGACATTCCCTATGTCAGGTAAGTCTTCCATTATGTTAGCATACAAAGTTAAGCTGTTTGAACTGTTGGAAAGAGCATGCCAGCCATTTGACTGTAAAAACACACACACACACACAAGAAGAAAGGGGAGAAAAACGGGTTCTCGTGAGCAGTGAGTACTGTGAGTGCCCCATGCTTGAGCCCTGGGTAAAAACCAAAGTGTTTGAAATCACAAAGGGAGAGAAATAGCAAGAGGAAGCAACTATAACTTTCAGTGAAGGAGCTTACCCTTTAGGTGCATCTAGCCATACTCAACACTGCTCGGTTTATGGCAAGTCCTTTTTGTCTGGGCATGCACATGCACCAGAACGCCAGCCAGCTCAAATTACAAAATTTGTATAAAGTGAACCTTATAACCAACTTCTAGTGCAGTGTTTCAACCCCCCCCCCCCACCCCCAAACACCATGTCTTTCGACAGAATTCTTCAATTTTGCGCACCTGCCACAAATTTTTACACAATTGAAAAGGCATATCGTGCCTCTGTGTAAAAGTACAAAGTGCACCTTTTGTTACCATTTGCCCCAAAATATGGACAATGCAGTTAAAAAATGTAGAATAGAATCAACAAATATTAGTGAGGCCTACTTCAGTAAAAATGATATAAGAACAAAGGTGACCTCTACAAATTCGCAATCTGTTAACGGTATGCAATGTCTGGAGTGCACAGCTCAAGAAACTGTATTGAAATAAACACACACACTAGTACTTTGTGCCAACATCAAGTGCCACACACACCATTTAGGTCCTTGCCGACTTTGTTAGCAGTGCACATGTTGGTAATGCGAAATGTGCTCATGCCACACAGTCATGCAAGACAAGCCGTATCTCATTGCTTTTATCTTGGTTTCTTTCCAAAATGCGCAAGAAAAGGACCTATGTGCAGCTAATACATGACAGGCAGCCCACAAGCTATGTAACAAGAGTAGACGATAGCCTAGCACTACCTTCTTAAGACATTTCTAAATTTCACTAACCTCACACACAGAGTAAAAAAGTAATGCAGTTAACGATTGTTCAAGAAATTGGACAGCCTGGCTTTTCTTGTTTCATTTTTTAAAGCTGGACCAGCTATTCAAAAATTGTCTGCGCCAGATAGCTGAAGAGACAGCATCAAGCTGAGCTATTTGGAATGGCAGACATCACATGTATGAAAAATTATGATGCACAATTAACTAGTCAATAACTAATGTTAGTTAAGAGAATGGTAATTTGCTCAGGTTGCACGATGGAATTGTAGAATTGAAGCTAACAAGTACTCAAGGCACACACGGTCAGCGTCAAAAGCTTACGGGGAACAAGATCTGAAAAAGTTGAATATCTTTTTAACTTTGGCACACCCAGCCTGGATTTCAGACTTTCCACCTTTAATACTGTTTGTGACTCACATAGCATTGTACTAGCTACATCCTTGGGCTTTCTCAAGAAAGCCACATACAGAAAACTTTTGACTGTACATTTTATGAAAAAAGTACAAATCAGCCAGCTCACAACAGCTGGCCAACCCCTCCCCCCCCCCCACTTTTTTTGTGATGGAATGTACATTCACGCACAAAGAATCCTGAAACTAGCACCACTTTCTAGACATCCATCCACATAACTTGCTACAAACTACGAGGAGAAAGTCTCAATAAACCTGACTAGCATCATGGAGCTGTTTAGCTGTATCGCTGTGGTTCTCTTGTTCAGCATGCAGGTAAACACCCCGCAAGTCATTAGACAAGCCAACGTCAGCATAGAATGTCATACAGGTTTGTGGTGACAGTTGTCCCGCTACTCTTGCAAAATCGTGATGTATGTTCGTAACAAACAATGAATCTCCTTAACATTTTTATTCCTCCTTGGAAAAATGCCGAAAGAAACACCTAAAAACTTGAAACATTTATAAAGGAGGCACTAAGACATATATGCCCATTGGGCCTCATTAACCCACTGTCGATGGTTTGAAATGCCACTTTCGAGACGTTCTGCACACCTCACAGACACACTGCACTATTGGATGTGAAGGATGAGAAAATTTTTTTTGTTTTCAAGGCACTTCGCTTTTTTCCCATCAGTCGGTGATTTTTTATTGTGCTCCCAAGTTTTTACGACTGTGAAAGTAGAAAGCAAAAATGGCTGCCCTCTATTAATGGTTTGAAATGCCGCGTTTGAGACATTCTGCACCTCTCATGGACAATCTGTGCCATTGGACGGGAAGGAGGAGATATATATTTCTTTTCTAATCAGTTTGCTCTTTTTCCCGCCAGGCGTTAATTTTTGAATGTCCTCTGAAGTTTCGCGATTGTCAAAGTAAAAAGCAAAAAATGGCCGCCTTCAGGAGCAGCATGCACACTTCAAAAGATCGCAGATCTCACAATTCCACAGTGCCTGTAGCAGATTTTATCGATAGATCGAGCAGCAGCGAGTCTCAGGATGCTGCCTATTCGTTGGACTTTGACTCTGAGAGTGACGACGACGCAAACCAGATCGGAACCTCAGCGGCCCCAGCCTGCTACGCCCAGCTGCCGTGCTTGCAAATATATTTTTGTAGCAGAATATTTGTTTAAAGAAAAATTTTAATATTTTTTCGGAAACAGAGTGCCTATTACATGGCAACATATTTTGTATATCTCACAATTTTGTTACATTTTTTTTCTAAGTAGATACAAGCGTGTCTTTGCCAACCTTGTTCAATTTTATCCCACAATCTTGATTCAGGCAAATTATATCTCTTTTATGACATACACACTGTTAATAAAACCTTTATGCATGAAAAGTGCATTCATTCTGCTTTTTTATCTATTACATAAAATACTGAGTGCAGTGTCTCCTTCAGAAAAAAGAATCTGGCATAACCTACAAAAGACCCCTCTTTTTCCTATAGTAGAGAAAGAGTTAAGCAGTTACAATTGGAGAAATGAGGGTTAAAGAACTTTTTCATTTAGGCTGGTCTTCAACCAGTCAAACCTACTAGACTACTGAAAAGATACAACAAAAAACCAATGAGAGTCATCGCTACACAACTGACAAGACTTAACAGTTGCCTGCATGAGTTAGAGCTCCTGTGAGTGGATTTTGAGTGTGGAATTAGGCATGACACAGGTTGCGGCAATGTTTGTTCCCTGCCTGCCCAAGAAGTTCAAAAAAAGCAAAACAAAGAACATTTGTTTGATTTTGTGCCACGATTTGAAAAATAACATAGAAAGGGACCCAGACCTTTCAAAGATTACCATGGGTGATGAAACAGGGTGTCTACCAAGTTGACATTTCCAAATTCCCTGAGTTTTCCAGGTTTTCCATGAGTAATGCAGAACTAAGTTTTATGTCAAGACGAGCTGAAACCATATCGCCCGATGCTGACACTCTCTAGTAGGCATATGAAAATTAAAAAAAAAAAAACGACTTAGTCCAACTTGAATACTAAGCAGTAGTGTTTATGTTATTAAAAAACAGACTAGAAGGGAGGGGTTAGTAAAATGCACGGCAAACAAAATGTCCTTGAAAAAAATTGCTAATCGAGTTGGACATTCTCAAATACGAATAAAAATGAGATGCATACAGAAGCAAATATCTTTTAATACGAGCTATTTCTATCAACTGATAGCAAGTTCGGTGGTACGAGGCTTGAACTTTGTCACAATTGAGATTTTCTCTCAAGAGCTCGTAAGTCAACCTCAGCTGTCCTGACATACTCTCAGCCTGCGCAGGACGCCTCAGTTTCGTGTTTCACTGCTTCAGAGTTTATTTTGGTTTGGATGATGGACCCCTGCATTCCGGCATCAGCCAACACTTCTTTATTTTTTTTTATTTTAACTTTTTTTTTTTATTTAGCTCAAGCTCCTTCAAAACGGCGGCAGCACGCTTGCTTTCCCTTTCATTCCTCAATGCGTAGGTCCTTTCTGATCTTGTCCTCTTTCCACCACTCGTTCACCCCATGGACCATTTGAAGCATCTTCCTGGTCTGTTGCGCAGTCCACATCCAATTTTTCGAACTCCCTAGAGGCCGCGAAAACGTCCGAAAAATCGGCCAGTTGGAAAAAATAAATGCATGTCATTTACTGCCCTTAAAGGCTCAAATTGCTACAGGCACATTTGAAAATGCTCTGAAGGCCTGTCGGTACATGTAATAGGCATATCGGTGCTCGTACTATGACAGGAGATACCAGGTGCACGCATGTATAATTAAGGAATACATACTGTGTCCCGTGGCAATAGCCCCTTCCCACACTTGTTATGCTTCCGAAAATCGAAGCGTCAACGGTAATGAAAGCTATGCACCAACTAGCCCTACGTGTTTTGCTGGTTTATTGTTATGCTTCACTGCAATACGTTTGCTTCACCAAGTAAGATTTCTGGACAGAGGCGAAGCTGACTTTCAGGAACCAGCACTATGCAACGCACCATGCTTTACAAGCTTCTAAGCCAATCGCGAGGACCACAAAATCGGAGTACGTGCCATTGCTGACAGCAGCGAATTTCTTCAATTAAAAAAATGGCACCCAACGGCAAGAAGCTTAATAGCAAATGTTGAAGCAGCTAGACCTAATGTTGCCATAGTGGTGGCTACGGCTGCCAGTGGATCTGCGTGCGAGAGCGCCGGTTCGAGGCGGCGAGGTAATCAATATAGCAGCGGTGGTGGCTTTGATTAATGCCGTTTCGTACATGCGGTCGTGGCAAAACGTCTGGGACACCGTGTATTTCAAGACGATGAGCAAGACGAGAACAAGGTGAAAGCAGGAGCCAACGTTTTGACAAGTGGACTTGTCTTCTTCATGGCAACATATGCTTTCCTTGCCACAGTATATATAGGTGGGGTTCTTCTAAAGGGGAGAGGGTGCAAGGCGGGGGGGTGTGGCTACCGCGGCGCCATCTTCCCATCCACTTTCTTGGGTATTTATGTGTTACTACCAGAACTAACCTTGGGAGTGTTAGCCAGCACCACCACTCACAAACCTTGGCAGCGGTTGTGGAACGTCCTTTCTGTCACAGGCATCACAAGTAAGTGATTTTTTTGGGTGAAGGCGCCGCGGTAGCTCAATCGGTTAGAGCATTGCACGCGTAATGCGAAGACGTGGGATTGTTCCCCACCTGCGGCAAGTTGTTTTTTCATCCACTTTCATCGCCATTAATTTATCATTTCTTTAATTCAATTAGTAAGTAAATTCCCTTATGTTGTCCTTGGCATCTTTGTTGGCTTCTCTTGATATGATTAATAAAAATCGAGGCCCCTCGGTTAACCCCCTTTCATCTTGTATATTCAGATAGGGTAGATATAGAGCAGCTTCTGTGCAATATTTTACTCTTGAAATAAGAGTGTATGCATCATAAAAAGCTATCAGAAATAAACATTTTTGATACCGAAGCTGAAGAAAAAAATGCTGCCATCACCACTCGCCAGAAGTGATGCATGACCCGGAGCCTGTGGCTCCTCGGCATGACTTCCGAGATTAGGCAGTGCCCACGACTGTTGCGGCATGCTAAAAATCTATGAGGCTGGGATTTATGTCATATCCAGTAATCACTAGGTGCACACGTCATCTGCCTGGGTGTTATTTAACGGCTGCTAATAAGAAAGTTAGACAATTACCAGACCTGCAGGTTTTGCCAAGATTGCTTCAACAGTAAGTACTATTCATCTTTAACCAATGTAGCCAAAGTGAAATTTTGGTGTTGCTGGCCTTTAAATATATAGCTCAGCTAAAAAAACAAACAGCTGTATATATATGCAAAGAGGTGCAGGAAAGGTTGAAGTAGACTTGGGAGCGCCTATAGGTCTGCAGTTCAAGAAAAGGTGAAAACAAGCACACACAGCGAAGAGGACAGGCTTAATTCACACTACTGATTCGACAGCTCACGCCACTAAATATACTTTATTGTGCAGCATGTGTTAGCAATTTTTTTACTCTCTGCAGAAATAATAAAGGACTTAAAAAAAGTTTAGTTTAGACACGCATTTCCCAAAGCCATGTTTCACACAGAATAAGCTACACTGTAGGTGGGGTCTTTTAAGAAGAATTCAGTGACAAGCTTAACAGTTCAGGGACTCCTGTTCATTTTCCTATAAGCTGAGGAGCACATATGTTACGCTAAACTTGCGGTAAGATTATCCGACTTTGAAGTTATTTTTGTGTCTACCTTAAAGGAAGCTTATTGTGTATAGTTCTTCTGTTTCATAACAAACATAAGGCCTTCCATTTTAGAGTAAAACCCAATTTTTTTCTCATTTCGGCACCACGAATTGTGCTTTAAAGAAAATGTATAAAATATTTTCTGCTGAAAAGCAGTCTTCTAGAAAATGCACTCAATTGGTACATTAACATTGTGTAGGTGCTCGAATTCCTAAACCAGTGCCTTCATTACAAGAAAGCTTCAGCTGCTTTTCAAGTACTGACACAATATTTTCGCCTCCTCATTTTTTTGCGTTGAATGAAGGTTCTAAAAAAAACTCCGGCAAGCTTTAGAGCCCCATAAATAATGTTCTAGAATAGCTTTTCTATAGCCAGTTCCAGTTTCACTTCCCAGGAGGTTATGGCGTCATGACACCGCAGGTGGTCACATGAAAGGATGACATCGTGACATTTTGAAACCAACTCAATCCCCTCGTTTGCTGTTGCTCATCATAAGGCCTAATGTAGCAGCATTACAGACGATGAAGTCAGCTGGAGCGAGTGCCATAACGTTGTGATCGAGACAAATGAGACCACTGGCATATTGCTCGCAGTAACCTTAAACAAATCACAATTCCTTTTGCAGCGTGCCTAATCAGCTAATTAACATCAACCATACACCTAATGGCACAATTATCTGAAAATACTTGGATTACCAGAAACATCTGACATAGTTTTCCTGGAAAGGCACCTTTTATTTGTTTTTTTTTTTGGGGGGGGGGGCCTTGAACAAAAGCAATCATTAAAAATTTTGCTAGATCGTATTTCAAACACTCTCAAAAGTGTTTTCAACCAACAACACCGACACACCGATAGCACAGAAGCTAAAAATAGTTTCAACCTGCTTCAGTCGTCAGCTTATCACTTTCACAAAATCGTTTGAAGCAGGAAGGACCAAGTTTGGGAAAACCGATGCACTGCCCATGCTGGCTGAACAATCCCGCTTGCAGCTGCCGCAGACACTATAGCATTCGAATTCCCCTTTAATAATTTTTGTAGGAAACTCTGTGGTCTGGCCTATGCTGGACAGTGGGGCCACTTTTGTTCTTGTGACCAGCGTACGTATGGAGCTTGTTAAAAACATACAAGTGTGTTGCAAGCAATGCATAGAAGCACATAGAGGCATCATTTCTTTCCACATTTCTTTTGGAGCCTGGGAAAGCACAGCAACATAAATGGTAACTTCACGGAAACCACTGCATCAAGGGCTTTAGAATGCTACGAACAGTACATTGTTGTTTGGTCTCAACTACCTCAAAAATGTGCATAGAAATTTTTTTTTGTTAATTTCAAAACACGGAGAAATACTTGTTATGTTTAGTGGTACAGTCAAACCTCGATATATCGAACACGCATATATCGAATTATTCCGTATATCGAACACTTTCTATATCACCTGGAAAATGGCATGCATTTCTTGTTTTTTATTTCGAACCCGGTCAGACGTAAAATAGATATATCAAACTCCGCCACCCATCACCACATGTGCTCTGTTCACAGGTGGTTCACTTTCGCGTAACACCCTCAAAGGTAGCGGTGGCACAATGAGCTTTCCCAACTCCTGCGATTGTGCTGAGGGCGCCATTTGAACGTAGCGGCATATGCCCGCGGTGGCTTGGCTAGTTGGACAACGTCAGCGATGCATTACATTTGTCACACTGACCCCTCCTCGGTGCAACGCTTTGCGCCTGCCGCACCTCACGAGGACTGGGGGGTTTGCATCCACAAAGACATGCGAGAGCTTGTGGTTACTGGGCTCACTCATAGACGTCTTGGCAGACGCCACTTCATACTTTGTTATTGACAGTGTTTCAAAATGCTTCGATTGACGGACTTGGAGATCGCAGAAGTAGCAGCAGCCAAACAAAGACACTGCCGAGTTTGATCCCGCAAGCGCCGATGTTGCCACACTCCCGACTTAAACTGGTGCTGTAGCTGCTTTGGCCCTTCTACGCCACTACTGTGGCACCAGCCTATCACTTGTGGATCATTTAGACTATGTTGAGGACTTCGTGCTTAAGCACACCCCTGCCAATAAGAAGCAGGCTACACTGCTGCAGTACTTTCAGCCAAATAAATAAATACGTTGTGTGAAGCTTCAAGTGCGTATTGCCTGGGGGCGTGTTCAGGGATCCTTGTTCGAAGTGTGCGCTCGGCTGCACCACGCGTTTGGCCTAGGCCGCCCCGACTTCATGCGGCTGATGAAGTCGGCACTGCCTAGGCTAATAGCGTGTTGCGCACTCGACTGCAAGCTCACGGCTGACGAAGCCGGTGCAGCCTAGGCCAATCGCACACGGTGCAACCGAACGCACACTCCAAACAACGATCCCTGATCGCGCCCTTGGTTCATTGATTGATCTGCAGAAGTTTCTAACGCATTTTTACATGACTTCATACACTGAATTTTGGCTATATCGAATTCTGGCTATATCGCGATCACCGCGCTGTTCAATATATCAAGGTTCAACTGTATATGCAAGTGTACAGTATTTGTCATCATGTCTTTCTTCTGTAAGAATTTTTTTCCCCATTTCTTGTCCCTAATTGCAATAGGCCAGCCAGCAACAAAAGTTATTAAATGCCAAGGAGGAGGCTTCAGCAAATCAGAGTAGCAACAAGATCGCTAGTCATCGGTGCACCTTTAGTAAAATTCAAGCGCTAGCACTCAATAAAGAAAGAACATCTGCAAAACACCATCAGTTATTGTTAACCCTTTACTGCACCTTGTTGCATTTACGCAACATTCTGATGAACGACGTTAAAAACTGAAGCAAAGTCAGTTTGGAGCTGCCTGTACACGTTGTTGCATATCCGCAACACTTGTCTGTAAAACGCACCACCTTGTGCTGCAATCTGTGCTAATCCTTCGCATCTTCTATTAAAACAAACGTGGTGGAGGCTGCGCACGCCCGCGAGCAGTGATATAGGTAAGTTTCACAAATTGTAAATGTATTTGTCCAAAAGCCAAAGCGAAAAAAAAATTCTTACGCTATGCTAAACATCCTTCTGACTCTAGGTTCAAAAAAACATTGTCATTTCGGAATAGTTTGTTCCTGGCGACAGAACGTTGCTATGTTGCACAAATGCAACAACGTGTACATGGTTTTATTTTCTTCGGAAAAGTGAAATGACTACGAAACGCTGGTATGGCCCAGCAATTCCTCCTGATAGTGAAGGCAGTGACTATTCAATTAGTCACGAAAGCCACGAGTGTAAGTCCGTTTCGATTCAACACGTGGACGAGATGTTCTCTTGTCGAATTTCCTTTTTTCTTTTCAGAAGTACGCTGTGCCTCTGCACGTTGCCGTGTCACGTCGTCACGGGCACAGCTTTACGTCTGTGCTTCGATGTTCTACATTTTGACAATAACCCGAAAACACTGCATTGTTTCCTGGCTGCACAGGAATCTGCATGACGTACTGCACGAAGTGTGGGAACCACCTGTGCTGCACAGGCATGTACAAGTGCTTCTCTTTGTTCCACACTAAATCATAGGTGCACCAATGATCGTCTCGTGCAAATAAGCATCTGAGTATGAATTGCACTAAATCTATCTTTTACTTTCAACTTCTTCTTTATTTGCACATTGTTGCAAATATGCAACATACCCTTTTTCTTCAAATTGAAACCACAAACATTCGATAAAGTAAGTTTCCATGGGAGTACAGGTACTGTTATGCTTCCCTACAACTCCATGAATAATATTTTGAGGAAGCAAAAAATTGTGCAGTAAAGGGTTAAACTTGCCTCATTGCTAACCAGTATTTTCTAACCAGTGATTGTCTATCAGCATGCAACTCCAGCAAATCACACAGAGATATTAATCTGAACACCAGCTTTCCACACAAAAATATCATTCTAGTTTGCTTAGTAGCTTTGTACACCAGAATTTGCTATTAGTGATACGTTGAGAGAAGTTCTCACTGCTGACTACATTTTAATGTGCCCCAGCAGTCTGCTTTTTATGAGACATTAAAGAAAAAAGAATTTTTTTCACTACTGCCACCTTCAAGTTAAGACAATTAGTTTGTTAAGAAAATGAATGACTGCACATGAAATGTGCACAGAAGTTCACATCCTACAGACAGCAAATTGAACTTTCTGCACTTTTGTGCATCACCGAACTCCCCAGCATTCTGCTAACTTAAAGTGCTCAGATGGCCATAAATGCATGCAGCAGCTTGTCAAACAAGACTGAGGCAAAAAAGAAAAAAAATACTAAAAAGGCATACAAAAGCCAGCACCGTCAAAAGCAGAGGATGAACAAAATAAAACAAAAGAAATGAAAGAGAAGGTGCCACCTACCGAAAACTGGGGGGTAGTGCAGATGTCAGCCGCAAAACAGGGCGCACGTAGGATGGTGATGGCTTTAATACGCTCGTGTGCTGCTGCTGTGGGTCACTTCTTGAGGCGCGGTGCCACGCTCAAAGAAAATGTTACACGAGAGGCTTGGGTCAAGGTAACAAAAAAATCCAAACAAAGAGACAAAGAAAAAAAAAGAACCAAGGCAAATTTAGCATACACAGAGAAACGCAAGGGAGGTAGAGGTGACACGTGGGACAGCAGCAGAGCAGACAGTCATGGCAAGAGGCCCACAAGTGACCAACCGTTGAAAACTGAAATGATGAGTTACATCATCTGCTGGGATGTCACAATGTTCCTTGCACAAGTGCACCCCGTTCTACCGCTCGACGAAGATGACGTGGCTTTGAGCCGTCAAACCTACACTGCCTGCAGAGTGCACCAGCACCCAGTCACAATGTGTTCGTTCCACAATTGCACTGTGTTCTCTTCCAAAGTTGGCAGGGTACACTGCTTGACCGAATCTGTCCCACCACTCCAGCTCCAGTCAAACTGAGCAGTTTTCCTTAGCCAAAAAAGCTCTTCAAGCAAGACTACAAAGGACAGCATTGGCAAGGCCACGGTCACAGGCAAACCTCCTTTAGCTACTGAGGCCTGAAAGCTAAAAGCCCACAATCCTGACAGGGGGAAAATGGGACGAGGAGGGTGCCCCAACGCACGCCAGGACCACACCCCT